>NC_056623.2:230889645-231234645 GCF_002870075.4 Lactuca sativa
GGAGAGAATATTATGCTTCATTTCAAATCTAAAGGATTAGGTTTAGAAATGTTAATAAATTTAGTCAAGAGTACATAGTGTGTTCTTAAAATTTCGATTATGATTACGGCATTCCTCTTCACAATTCGAATTTTGAGAACATAGCAAATAAAACATTATGCGTCGTGTCCCATACGCTTCGGGTATAGGATCGACTGCAAATGCTTTAATGTTTGACCATTCTAAAATTTTCCAAATGTCAAGCACATTTAGAGGGAAAAGGGACTAGAATTGGTTTTGACTAAAATAATTAAACAACTATCAAAGGACAATCCAAAGTTTGACGAGGATTGGTCGCTTGTGAGTAGTTGGAAGCATGGTATTGGATGGACCATATTGACATTATTATGAATAGAAAATATTTTATTAAGAATAAGTTGTCATATGGAAATTATGGAAATTTTTCCATATTGGATGGGCCATATCGACATCATTACGAATAGATAAGATTCTATTAAGAATGAGTTGTCATATGGAAAATATGGAAACGTGTCCATATTAAAAATTGGATATTGAAAATCTATGACTAGATTAGAAACTTTTATGCAAAGGATATTCAAAGGAATGTACTTTGAGTGAGAGACATCATATCTAAGGAATTGTCTTGTAACAATCTCCGATATAGGACTTTGTAATATCATTGGCAATAGTCTTTGTGACTTTGGTGCAGTGACATTACGAAAGGATCATTGCATAAAATGTTAGAATCTAGCATATTCTATAAGTAGCAAGAATTTGATATTCTTTCACTTATGATAAAGGATTTGGAGTTGTGAAATGAGAATGATTGGAAATGTGCTCAATTTGGTCTATTTCACAAAGTAAGAACCATAGATAAACATTGTGTGCATGTTAAGAGCATGGGACAAGTGTAATAATTCAAGTAAGAAGTTGATTACCCGAAACGACAAATAATGAGTAATCGATATGGTGATAAATAAAAGGAGTTTTATTTATACTCAAAGGTTTGAGGCCATCTGGGATTAGTATTTTTCTTGTGTTTCACATTTGCATGTTTTGACTTCCAGAATAATTGAGTTTATTAAGAATAATCAAATTATTCGAACGGGCCACAGTCGTTCATATGTTGGAAGTAGATATGAATGAAGACTGTCATGAATTGGTGTATGGATTGTCTAAAAGAGTGTTAGACATAAGCAAATGTTTGCTGCAACGTTCATGAGTGCTTATGAATATGAATTTGAGCATTGGATTAAACCCACAATCACTTGGATCACTCCATGAATTTCATCATGAGTGATTGGTGAGATGATAACATCTTATATTCTTGAAACTGAGATGTGTGAGATGTATCTTGCAAATCGGTTGCACATTGATAATATGTAAACGCACCAGTAACTTGGTGTTATAAAACATATTACTGTGTGTGATTCGGTGAGTGAGTGCAAGCAAGCATTGTATCAAAGTTTATCCGTTCCTTTTATCCAAAGTAGGATAAAAGCGATATCTTTGGGCTCGTCGATGATTTAGTGATGACAAACGTAAATGCTCGGCCAGGCTAGGGCTAATTTGATTTGTTCAATTAGTCAGTCGTCATAAATCGGAAATCGAGATATAGTACAAAGAGAATGATTTGAAATCATATCTCATATGATATCTAGAATGGCGGAATATATGATCCCTTATCTAAGGACACGCGTATCTGATAGGATCAGAGTTGACAGTGGCTTTGGAAAGCTACGATTCCAGATCAGGATCAGAAGTCATACACAGAATAGTTATTAGACTTATCCAAGTAGGAAACTGTTGGATTAGTTTCTAAGTCCATAACTATTTTGGTATGTACTTGACCCGATGGTGCATGGTCCTTTTGGTATGCCTTCACCAAAGCAACTTGATTGGAGAAATAAATTAAGAGAGAGGTTATTATGATTTATTAATATGTTATAACAATAATATATTAAAGGAGAAATCATATTTGTTTAATTAATATTGGTTAATAATTAATTATGAATTAATTTTGTGATCAAATGTAATTAAATAAACTAGAGGGGCTGAATTGTAATTATGTGATAGTTACAAAATAAGGTAAGGATTATCTTATTAATAGGTTGGATGAATTTAAGGTGATAAGGCCTTAGAATTCGACTATGATAAGGATTCAAGGATTATCTTATGGGTTGCTTGGTGGACAAGCAACTAGATAAGGATAATGACTGAAACCCTATCTCTACACCTATATAAACACCCCTTGACTCATGAATTCGGCCAGACCTTCCCTAAGGCTTCTTAGGAACAAATTCAATACCTCCCCTCTCTCTTTATACCTTCTCCATTTGCTCTTGGTGTTTGTAAGCCATTAGAGGAGTGACACTTGTGACTCTAAGCCTTCCAAAGTCAATTCAAGGAGGATTTGGGATTGTTATTGCTACATAACAATCAAGGTAATATCATAAACCTAATTATATGTTAATATCGATTTCCATATGCTAGAATTAGGGTTTATAGTCTTGGATTCAAAGCATGTACAATAGAGAAACCTAGATCCAAGCATTAGGGTTTGTATGAGCACATAGGATGTCTTATGACCAAAAACCCATCAGTTTCATTATCCAAGAGGGGGTGGCAACTAGTATCATCACCAAAATAGCCACCATAGCATTTTCATAAGCCTCCTATTATAGAAAAAAAATATGAAACAACAGAAACATGAAATAAGGAATAGAATGGTTCATTCCATTCCATCAAATTCATATTTAAGGAATGGAATGAACCACTTCATAAGCCTCCTATTAATTAATACTTAAACCTTTCATAAAGTTGATTACTACTTACAAAATACTTAATTACATCTAGGCAGAGGATAAAACATTTAGAGATAATAATTTGTTTCTTTTCTTTTGTAAGTTGATTACTACTCACGAAAGATTTGTTTTCTGTCAATTTTATTCTTTAACAAAGTCATTAACCCGAGTAGTAGGAAGTTTTGTTTCCTAAAAAAGAATTGAAAATACGTTAACTTTAGTTGCCTTTGGTGTAATGTACTCTTGAGTAGACCGTTTAGTGTGCAACCTTGCATAAAGTTCAACTCCTGTAGGAGGGCGTTTAAGTGTTGCTTGCTACAAAATCCATTAGTAATACATTAAAAAAAACTCAATAGTCTAAGTGGAAACTAAGGTGAGATGCAAACATCTTACCATTCTTTTCTTATGTTGACGAATAGATATAGAACCCCCGGTATGTTTGGAAATAGAGCCATCTTCTAATTTATTTATGTTATTTCTCCCTGATTGTGATAAACGTTTCCAATTGGATGTGGTCCACACTTCATTGATCGTTTTTTCCCAATACTCCTTTTTTTATCCAATTTGGGTTATACTCCTTTAGCAAATTTAAATCACCTTGTAGTGAGGCATTCACATTTGCAGCTTTGGCAAGTTTTAAAGATTCTTCACGTGCTCTTCGCATTATGTCAGGAAATCGTTTCTTCATACAGTCTTCCCATACCTTGCGAGCAAGAACATCAGTCGCTTCGGGCCAGACATACAAACCCTACATGTAGATTACGCATACAATTATCTTTTCCATTTTACACCAAGTTTTACTTTGATAAATCATAAAAATAATAAATACAAACCTTGAAATGTTCCCACATTGCATCACGATGTTCTTTGTCAACCTTCTTCTATGAGGTCCATGGGCCGTCAAACATCGTCTTGAGTATACATGCGATGGCTCTGATCACTAAAATCTGATCCGTAAATCATGCAAAAAATAAATAATTAAAAAATTAGAATTAGTATTATCATTAACAAGTAAATTCATTTTCATAAACAATTGTAAAATTAACATTAGTACTCCTTTTCAGAATCGACTTCAATGAACTTCCTTTTTGATGGGTTACTTGGAACTTGTTCCAAGATGTTTGATCCTCTAACTGAAGAAGAAGGTTGAGTTTCTGCATTATTGTGTGATTGAGATGCATTTCTATCTCCAGCATCACGACCACCAATGTGACTACCACTACGACCACCACCACGGGCTCCTCGTGGCGCCATTAGTCAAAAAATAACCCTTAAAATCAAGAATTAATAAACTATTGGTTAGAACAAGTATGTATTATAATAGAACATTATAGAAGTAAGAGAAGGTAACATGCTATAATACACAAAAAATGAAAGTGCAATGTTTATAGAAAAAGAAAACGATCATTTTAGTTAAAAAGTTATTGATAAGGTCCATTAGGCAATATATAGTTCCAAATACATTGTTTCATTCTACATTTTTAGTAATTACTCATCATCAGAATTATCATCACATATGTTGTCTTCATGTTCAATATCATCTTGGGATGAATCATCCAAGTTATCATCAACTTCTTCATCCTCTTCTCTCTCAATGTAATTGTCATTAACTTCTTCTATTTCTCATTCAATTACATGAGAAAGGGGTCCTGCCACCTCATTTGCACCGCTACTTGTAGAAGGTAAAATTGCTTCACTTTCTTGAAAGAATTGGTCCTCTTCATCCTCATCATCATCTTCTTCAATAACACATTGTCGTAGATCATATACACCCCTTGGTTTCGTCTTGACGACAACCCACCAATCTTTCAAATCCTTCATTGCGGGATATGGTGCATAATACACTTGTTCTGCTTGTGACGCTAGGATAAACGGATCTTCATTTCTTAGCCTTGATTTGTATTTAATATCAACCAAATTATGCTTTCGATCCACATGTACCCCTTCAGTAGGGTTAAACCATATACACTTGAACAATACTACGACGCAACGCCCTATGCCTTGATATTCTACTTCTAAGACCTCATCCAACAACCCATAATAGTCACACTCAGTCTCATTGTAACAAGTCCCTCTTACACATACACCACTATTGTGTGTGACCCGTCCATCCCCATATTTTTCAGTATGAAACTTGTAACCATTGACAAAGTATCCTTTATAGGACCTAACATGTCGTAATGGTCCTCGTGCAAGGCATTTCAGATGTTGACTGATATCATTTGATTGTTGAAAAACCTACATTGATAAATTCATTTGTTAACTAATTCACCGGGGAAGACACTTTGGTAATACAAAATTTTCTCGTATCATACTTACATGATCTTTAAACCACTTAGCAAAATGTTGATCCCTAAACCTTTCAAATGCTCCATCATCCATATCAGGTTGGCTTTGGATCACATAATTTTCAAACAACCTTAAAAAATAACAAAAATTTTAGAGATTCATGATATCAAGGAAAAATAGATAACTTGACATACCTTAAAAAAGGTAGAACATCAACACAATTGATCAAGATGTAATTATGAGCAATACGCATCTCATCATCTGTCAAAGGCCTCCGTTGGCCACTTTTTTCAAATAATCTTCGAGATGGAACTTTGAAATGCTTAATCGAGAGTCGACCATGGTATAACTAGGAATGTCTGGGGCAAAATTACGTGACTCACGATTCAACCGGGTTTCAATTGTAGGCAAAAAGTATTGTGAGCAAAAAGTCGATATTTCTCCAATCATGTACGCCTCAACAATGGACCCCTCAACCTTCGCATGGTTTTTTATCTTTCTTTTCATTGATCCCAACTTCCTAAAAAGATGTTGAAAAAGACTTATTAGAAATTCCATAGGTTTTATAGTAGAATCTTTTGTATGGTAAAAAATATACCTTTCATAAAGATACATCCACCTATATTGAACCGGACCACCAAGCATAGCTTCTCGAGCTAAGTGGATAACAAGATGCTCCATTGAATCAAAGAATCCAGGTGGAAATATTTTTTCCAACTTGCAAATGGTTTCAACAATAGTAGTTTGCAAGCGTTGTAAGTCATCTACGCGTAACACCCTTGAACATATTACACGAAAGAATGTACACAACTCTGTAATTGCATCCCATGTTGAATTTGGCACCATACCTCTTAGAGAAATAGGCAACAATCTTTGAAGAAATACATGGCACTCATGACTCTTGAATTTGTAAAAGCTATTATCATCTACATTAACGCACCCCCCAAGTTTGAGGCGTATTCGTCCGGGAATTTAAGTTTAATCAACCATTGGCATATTTTAGCTACTTGTTCTTTGCTCAAAGCAAACGATGCTCTCTTTTTCATATCCTTATTTCCCTTCTTCCATGTATGCCATTGCACTAGATTGCAATACATTTCTATATCTTTTCTTGCATTCATGTTGTCTTTGCTTTTCGAAGTGTCCATCACGGTGTTGAAAAGATTTTCAAACACATTTGTCTCAATGTGCATGTGATCAAGGTTATGTCGTATTAACAACTTCCGCCAATATGGTAGCTCCCAAAAGATGCTCCTCTTAACCCAATTATGAGTAATCCCAAAACCAGGAAATTTTGCATTCTTCGCTCTAAAAGGTTTGCCTTCATAAACAGTTGGAAAGTGTCGTACTTGCTCCCAAATCTGATCACCGGTTAATATTGGTGGGGGCCTAGATCTCTCTACCTTATTAGCCAGAAATCTTGTTTTGTCACCCCTATATGTGTGTGTTGTTCAGGTAAAAAATTTCGATGGTAGTCAAACCAACATGGTTTACTACCATGGTGTAACCGAAACGACCCCGACTCACCCATACAATACAGACATGCTAACTTGCCGTGTGTGCTCCATCCCGATAACATTGCATAAACCGGAAAGTCACTAACTGTCCAAAGAAGTATAGCTTTCATTGTGAAATTGCATTTAGTCGAAGCATCATAAGTGACACCACCGTCTGTATATAGCATCTTTAACTCGTCACTAAGCGGCCTGAGAAACACATCTATATTTTGACCTAGGCTCTTTTTTCCAGGAATAACTATGCTTAACTGAACATATTGTTCCTTTAAGCACATCCAAGGAGGCAAGTTATAAATTGAAAGGAAAACAGGCCAACATGAATACGGGGTTGTATTTGAGTTATTTGCACTGAACCCATCGGTGCATAGCCCAAGGCGAACATTACGTGGTTCACTTGAAAATTCTTGATGCATTGAGTCGAAATGCTTCCAAGCCTCACCATCACTTGGATGGACCATCAAACCCAGTTCTGTTTGATGTTCATAGTGCCATGTCATTTGCTTTGCCGTCTTTTTTGTCAAATACAACCTTTGGAGTCTAGGAGCAATCGGCAAGTACCTCATAACCAGATAAGGTAGTCTGCCACTCTTGTACCGATCATGATCACACACTCGACACTTAGTCAAATCAGAATCTGCCCCATAGAATATCATGCAATGGTTTTTGCAAGCATGGATCTTTTTTCTGGGAGTCTAACTATTTTCAAAAGCTTCTTCGTCTCATAGAAGTTCTCAACTAGTTTCTCACCTTTGGGTAGCATCCGCTTAATTATAGGAAGTATGTGATCATAGGCAGCCTCAGATATATTGTATTCTGACTTCCAATGCAACAACTCTGTTGCAGCTTGTAATTTTGAATAATTTTCACATCCATCCCACAAAGGTTCATCAGCGTCTTCCAACATATCATAGAACCCCTTGGTAGTTGGATTCGGGAGTTCCTCCATTACATCCATCAACATTTGTGTACACCCATTAACATCATCATCATCATCATCTTCCATCGGATCCTGCATCGGATTAGTAGATTCTTCCTCATGCTGAGATATCGTATTTCTTTCACCATGTGCCCACCAAGTTGTGTAATTAGGAGTGAAACTGTTTTGTAACAAGTGAAGCTCTACATCACCTCTTGTTTTATAATACATGTTCTTGCATTTAAAACAAGGACATCTAATATAATCCCCATCAACGGTTGCTTCATTAGAAAAAGCAACATCCAGAAATCCTTTGACGGATGCATGATATTTTGTGCTAAGATACCCATGATCTAACCTTTTGTACATCCAGTCTCTATCACTACGTGTTGACATAATGACTAGCTACAACCAAATATATAACTACTATTTAGAAATTAGATAATGCAATCATATCCACATATTACTAAAAGCATCCTTGGAAACTACAATTATACTATATGAAATACTTATTTTTATTATAACTATGCAATCATATTCCAAAAACTATAGCGACTAAAAATGTAATTTTGGAAAATTAAAACTACAGGGACAAGAATTGTAATTCCTGCAAACAAAAAGCTTCAGGGACCAAAAAGATAATTCTGGAAAACTAGGACTATAGGGACCAAAAGTGTCTTGCTTATTTCCCTCTTTCATAGTGACCAAAATTGTAATTCCAGAAATTTAAAACTTCAGGGACCAGAAATTTAACTTTTGCAAATTAAAAACTACAGGGGCTAAAAATGTAATTTTGTAAAAATAAACTACAAGGACCAGAAATGTAATTCCTGCAAACTAAAAGCTTCAGGGACCAAAAAGATAATTCTGGGAAACTAGAACTATAGTGACCAAAATTGTAATTCCAGAAATTTAAAACTTTAGGGACCAGAAATTTAACTTTTGCAAATTAAAAGCTATAGGGACTAAAAATGTAATTTTGTAAAAATAAACTACAAGGACCAGAAATGTAATTCCTGCAAACTAAAAGCTTCAGGGACCAAAAAGATAATTCTGGGAAACTAGAACTATAGGGACCAAAAGTGTCTTGCTTATTTCCCTCTTTCATAGTGATCAAAATTGTAATTCCAAAAATTTAAAACTTTAGGGACCAGAAATTTAACTTTTGCAAATTAAAAACTACAGGGACTAAAAATGTAATTTTGTAAAAATAAACTACAAGGACCAGAAATGTAAGTCCTGCAAACTAAAAGCTTCAGGGACCAAAAAGATAATTCTGGGAAACTAGAACTATAGGGACCAACAGTGTCTTGCTTATTTCCCTCTTTCATAGTGACCAAAATTGTAATTCCATAAATTTAAAACTTTAGGGACCAGAAATTTAACTTTTGCAAATTAAAAACTACAGGGACTAAAAATGTAATTTTGTAAAAATAAACTACAAGGACCAGAAATGTAATTCCTACAAACTAAAAGCTTCAGGGACCAAAAAGATAATTCTGGAAAACTAGAACTATAGGGACCAAAAGTGTCTTGCTTATTTCCCACTTTCATAGTGACCAAAAGTGTAAATCCTGAAATTTAAAGCTACAAGGACTAAAAATATAATTCCGGAAAATTAAAACCACAGGGAACTAAAGTGTCATTTGCATATCTTTTCTTATCTAATGTAATACTATACAATCTTTTCAAAAAAAATTGACTACGTTAACATGGATCCAAAACGGGTTTTTTTCTAAGTTTTAACAACAGGTGGAAGCAGCAGAAAAATTAACCCATATTTTTAGATGAAAGAAAAGAAGAAAAGAGTAATATTCTTTCCTTTCTGGAGGGGTTCTTTTATTCTTTTTTTAACCAAATTATTTAATTAAAAGCTTCGTTTTTTTCTTTGGTTGTTTGGATGGAAAGGAATGGCGTAATGGAGTAGCTAAAGAGATAGAGTAAGAAATAGAATGAGTGATTCATTAAAGTTTGGTAATTTATTTTAAAGAGATTGTGTTTTAAATATATTATTATTTTTTATATTAACTAATTACAAAAATAAATTAAATACAAGTTATTTTTCTATAAAATTCTTGAAGATTTGTGTCATTAAAGTTTGGTAATTTATTTTTAAGAGTATTTCGATTTTGTGATTCTTTGCATTGAAAGGAAGTAAGAATGGGATTCTTTAGGTTGAAGAAGGGAGAGGATCTTGTAATTCTTTGGCTTAAAAATGGCAAGTTATGAGGTGGAGGATCCTACTCTTCCTGGAACTCATTAATGTTGCAACATGAATGACAATGGTGTGGCTTAAATTTATTTTCTTCTTAAAATATTATTTTTAGACATCATACCACATGTCTGAAAATATCATATAACATTTTATATTTATAATAATTTGAACTGTAATCTGCACAAAAGACTTTGGTCAAAAGTATAATACTTAAAGTATTAAAAGTATAATACTTCGAAATCACATATAATAGGTACTGAGCAAAGCTTATTCATTGTGAATGATAAAACATTTGTTGAAATTTTATTGTGTTATAAAATATTATGTTAATACTTTATGTTAATTAAAAATCCAAAAATTTTGTTCAAGTTAAATTAAAAATATGCTTTCTGTTTACTTCAATCTAATCACCTCAATTATAACATTTTATATTTATAATAATTTCTTGGAAAATCTTCAAAACTGATTTTCTTACAGCTTAAAGTTTGAGCCAACTTTAAGTTAATCAGTTAAAAGAAATCGTTGGCTTGTTTATCTGTAATTAATCAGTTAAAAGAAATCGTTGGGTGAGGCTGTGAGCTGCTTTTTCTTGTTCCAGGATAGATTTATTAAGTTCCATTTAGATTTTTTTATTTGATACAAAAAAAATCACATTTTGGAAAGAAGGATGGAAAAGCTTCATGGTAACTTGTTGAACATGCTATAGCCTATCTCATCACCATTCTAATTGACATTTGCATTGGTTTTAGGACAGGGCTATATATCGCAAACACTCCCCTGTCTTCTCATTTTCAAAGGGTATTTAAGACATTTAACAAATTGTCAAACTCAAACACTTTCCCTATATATTAACACAGTATTAATAGATTGGTATACACACAAACAGGAAGCTTTGTGGTTGGTAAAACCTCATATGAAAAGGTAGTCGAAAGACATCACTTATTGACAGAGGGTAAATTGGTAATTTATTTTATTCAAACAATTCATTCAATCCAAAAAAGAAACAAAACATTTTAAGCTAACTGTTATAGATACCCAAATTGGTCATTTATCACTTATGTTATGTTACTATTTGAATCCTGTATCTTCTCTCTCATCAAACACATGCTTGCTGAACACATACTATATCTACTTCTCATGTTATTGTTATCTTCAATTGGACAGATACTAATTGGTCTAGAATCTCCCTCAGTCCTTCATTTTGAACACTAGGACTTTTACCTAACCTGAGCAGGTTTTTTTAGGCTTGGTTGATGTGCACTTATAGATATAATCCAATCATTGTAATCTATCTCCGAATGTGTTCTTTTGTGCTGAAAGGTACGCTGGATATGGAGTCAAAGGATCACAAGATTAATGATTCAGTGCTTGGAATCTATAGAGTACATGGAGATTCGAAATGCTCTTATTTTGCTTATAAAAGTCTCAAATGTTACTAGAAAAAGTGGGATCAACCTTGAGAAAAGGGTAAATGCTAGTCAACCTTGAGATTATTTAACACCATACATACTTATATAAAAACTCTATCAGGTAGCTAAACTTAAAAGTGACTAAAGAGATGACCTAAAGGTGTTGGCTACTGGTGTTCCATTCTATTATGGTTGGTTACACAGCCTTCATGGGTTACAAAAGAAGAATTTGGTATGGGGTACCTTGATTTGAAGCCAGTAGCTTCAAAATTTGTATATGCTGTTGATAGTTGCTCCTGTGATAAGTACCATTGGCCTTAACATGGCTCCAAGTGAAGCAGAAACTGGTAGTAGAAGTCAGCATCATGATTCAAGACCTCATAAGGGAATAGGACTTATCAGAGAGACCACCTCCTAAATATGAAAGAGAATTGGGGAAAACCTAAAGGTGTTGGCTACTGGTGTTCCTAAATCCTTAAATTCTCATAAATTGGATGACAAACTATGATGAATCAAGCCCTAAATCAAGTTCTAATTCTAAGTGTCTATTCTTATATAGTTAAAATCGATGGTAGACCTGAAATTAACTTGCAGACAATGAAGAAGACATTTCATATAGCTAAGAAACACAATAACCAAAAAATTTCAAGGTGATTCATGTATATAATGCTGAGAGATAAGATGGACGATGATTGAAAAAGAAAAAAAATGAGAAATTAAGCCCTAACGAAGTATAAAATTAACCTAAGAGGGATGAGATTTACCTAAATCGGAAAGTTAACGAAGGGAACTTTCAGCTTTAAAAATATGGAGGTAACCGGAATCGGGTGAGTAATGTCGTCATCTGTTCAAATAGAGATTGTGAGATACAACAGAACTGGAATTGAAGGGAACTTAGTCCAGAGTTCAGAGTGATAAAGTTGGAGGGAAAGAAACGCGTACCAGGATTTTCAATGCATTTCGTGAAGATGGAACTGGGTTGTGCCAATTTTAGCTAGAGATTGGAGATAGAAGAAAACAAAATGCACGTACCCAAAATATAGTTTCGTCGACGTTCTCTCGCTAAACGCGTACTAGCTGGCACAATTTTTTTATCCCTCGTTGAACCCTAGCTGAGGCCCTTCATTTTTCAACTGATTAGCGAGGGATAGTGGTGCATCGATAAATACTTGCGAGATCTGTAGCTAATCCCTCAGAAAATCCTCACTAATATTCCATGTGTAAAACAAATAAAATAACTATAAAAAACATGACAGATCTATCGTAATTCCCTGGCTATAAGTCTAAATTTTGCTAGAGAATAAATCCATAGCAAAATCCGTAGCTGAAACTCAAGTTTCTAGTAGTGTTTCAAGGGTGATATCCTATAAAAGCAACAAGCAATCTAACTTGATCTGTCAACCCGTAACAAAAAAAAATTGCACTAAAGCAACCACATTAGATTTCAACCATTCAGATAAGAAGAGAACATCATCCACATAAAAAAGATGGGAAACCAGAGTATTCTAATTTTTAGCCCCTTTAATGAAACATGCGTCAATCGCATCTAAAACTGCAACATCTAAAGATTCCATAATTTTGACAATTAAAAAAGGGGATATTGGATCACCTTGACGAAGCCCTCTCTCAATCTGAAACTCCAAGGAAGGGATACCATTAGTCAACACAGAAGCCTTCGCCAAATTCAAACCCAAGACACTCATTTGACCCCAAAGTCAAGAATCACCATCACTTGCTCTAAAAAAATTGCAACTAACAGAGTCATATGCTTTTTCAAAATCAATTTTGTTGGGACCTGAAGTGTTGCATCTTTGGCTCGCTCCTTAGCCTAGTTTTGTTACCAGTTTAGGCATGTCCAACCGTGTTTATTTTTATTAGGGTTTAGTATTTAAGGTGCATGCATGCATCCTTTGTCATAATCGCTTTCATTATTATTCTCATAATCGTACTACAAACCCTAGCTCGCCTCTACGGTGGAAGTTCTTCATCAAGCTCTGCTGAGGCGTGACTATTCTTGAATTAATAAGCAATACTTTGATTCCATCTCGTGTGTACTGTGTTTGTTTGTTTTTATTGATTAACCTGTTGAAGATCTAATCGATCTAAGAGTTTTCAACTCATCAATTAGTATCAGAGCAGGAGACTGTGTAATCCATACACATCTCTTCTGTTGAACAAGGTCTTAGGGTTTTTCGCTTTGGTCGATATTGTTGGAGCCATCATCTGCTATTGACGTAGTTCTTTAATAGTCGATCTTACCCTAACGTTATTTACAAGTCTGATCTTAATCACGTTTTTGAACAAACATCATCATGTCCATGGAAGATTCTCAGTCAAACCTAATCAATATCTCTAACAGTATAGGATCGACGACAAGGATTCCTATATTATACAGTCAAGATTATGAAGTTTGGACGCATCACTTCAAAGACTATGTAATTGGTTCAGAGGACAATGGATACTTGATCTGGGATGCGATTACTGTAGGTCCATTCGCTCACTCAATCACTTCAAGAATTGTTAAAACTCAAAAGGAGTATAATCAACTCCTCAATGATGTGAAAGACATACCCCAAGATGAGAAGGAAAAGTTTCAGTGCAATATCAAATCTTTAAGGATGATAAGGTTTGCTTTACAATCGGACTCGTTTCGGTTGGTAAGCTCATGGACAATAGCAAAAGAAATTTAGGATAACTTGAAAGAAATGTACTCTACGGATGAAGATCTTGATTATTCAATCCAAACATTATTGCTCTCAGAATTTGGTGACTTCAAGCAGAAACCCGAAGAGAAGCTTATTCAAGCTTTCTATCGCTTTAATCATCTCCTTAGTAAGATGATAAAGCATGGGATTGAAAGGAAAGTCATTGAACAGAAGGTCACATTCATGAATGGCCTTAGACCCGAATGGATGGGTGTGGTGTCTACTGTGAAGGCACATGAACAAATTCAAGGCTTATTCTTTGGCAAAACTGGTGGGAATATTAAAGTCACATGAGAGTACAGTGACTAAAGAAACGAACATGGTTTCTAGCATGGGGTCCTTTGCCTTAATCTCCAAAGGAAAGAATGCTGCTGAGGAAGAAGAAGATTTAGATCTTTCTGAATATGATCTAACAAGCGAAGACTATGCTTTGATGGTGTCAAATCCCAAGAAGTTCATCAGAAGAAGGTTCCCAGCTAATAAGATTCGAAACTGGCAGGGAAGCTACAGTGCTAAGAAAGCGAAGGAGGAACTGCAGGGTGTTTCTCATACCAAAGAACCAAAGAAGGAAGTAAAACTTAGTGGTGACTCATGTTTTAATTGTCACTACTGTGGAGAAAAAAATCACTTTGCCAAATATTGTATGTTGAGAAAGATGTCAGAGAAGAATGACGATGATGATGAGGAAGCGAACCTCATACGACGATTGGAGGAAACCAAGAAGAAGAAAGTCGGATCTAATAACACTATGAATGCTCTTATTGTGCAGGGAAATACTGTTGACGATGAGTTCGGCGGTGTTGAAATTTGGTTCACAGATTTTGAAGATGAAGAAGTGAGGAAGCCTAATCATGTCAAGGCTTTGTTGGTGAAAGAAGAGGACGTTGCAGGAAAGTGTCTAATGGTGACCTCTGGTGTGTCACAAATGAGAGGCTATACCACTGATGGTGGAGTAGACGAAGCGAAAGAGCGAGAAGACAGGTGTTTTGCAGCGAAACCTGTTAGTGAGCAGATCAACGAATGCGATGAGTTGATCAAGAAGGTACAATCTATTATTGTTTCTTTACAAATCCCCATCAAAAACTATGAAAAAGAACTAAATAGATTAAAATCTAAATTTTCTAGTATAAGTGGTAGTTTAACTCAAACTCACGTGACAAACTTTAAACTAATTGATCAAATAAGCAGGGCATTGATGTGAATATGTAATGCACTAGTTTTTTATTTATGAGTCCTAATTTATCGCATCTAAACCACACCTTATAGGCAGTGAACCCGATCGAGTGTAGTATAGCTTTGATAAGCAAAGGTGTCGAACACAAGGGGAACGATAGTGAATTAATTTAAAATTTTTGATTATAGGTTAGAAAACACATGAAAGGAATAAATAAATGTTTATTAAATCTCAAACGAATTACAAATTACAATTCTCGATAAACTGAATGGAATACAAATTTCTTTAGGTACTTTGATTTAGATGAATTACTTCTTAAATTAATGGCTAACTACTGATATAATGGATAATTATTCATTATTCACCGATTCCTATTATGACTAGTGTCATGGTCACAACTGCTAATCCTTTGATTTCAACACAATTATAATCTCATTGATCAAGTGAACAAACAATCTTCCAAATCAGTATTTGGTTCGTATTAAACAAGATTTGATCTTATTTAACTCTAATAATGTTAGAAGTTAAATCATGCAACGAATGGTCATTCTACTCATGCACACACATTAAAGTTCATAACTTTATTTCCTAACCCTAGGTTTTGGTCAAAACTCTAGTCATAATAACCAATGCTCATTGGACAACTATGATTCAAACTAATACAGCTAGATGGTCATCTAAACTTTATTAATTCAGCAATAGGA
Source organism: Lactuca sativa (assembly GCF_002870075.4). NCBI lineage: Eukaryota > Viridiplantae > Streptophyta > Magnoliopsida > Asterales > Asteraceae > Lactuca > Lactuca sativa. The sequence continues at coordinate 230,905,379 of NC_056623.2, forward strand.
AACAAAACAACAATCTTTAACACATATGGATCTTCAATCAAACTTGACAAAATAAATTAAATAAGAATAAATAATCCAAATAGCAATTAAACCAATAATTTGAAGATTCATTCAGTCATAAGCACAAAGTAAAAGGTTTTAACACCTAAATCAGAACATAATGGCATCACAATGGAATGCAAACATGGTCACGATAACAAACCACGTGATTACCGACATGAATACACTCTCCAATCCGTTAGATCTTCGCTCCTGTCAGCTTAACGGCCTTCCGGCCGCCTTTTAGACCCTCAAAACGACAACTATGAAGTTTTTTTTGTTGCACAAGTCGAAGTGGAATATCATAGATTATGAAAATGGTGGAATGATATGGGGTATTTATAGTTGATGGAGATGGAATTTATATGGAATATTAGAGTTGGATTGGAATAAGGAAACCAATGGTGGCTTAGGGATTAAGCAAATAAAAATAGGATAAGTGGTGCTTGGGGAATAAGTAAGTTGGAGGGAATTTCCGTCCAGCTTTTATGCTTCATCTTCAAGGCCGATTTTGGATAAGATAAGTGTCGAATTAGCCAAAAGTCCCCCTCACATAAGTCGTAGGAAATTTCGTCTAGTTTTCAAAAAATTTTGAATCTCATCAATTGGACTTATGAGTCATCAGATATATCCGAAACACTGAAGAGGGGTCAATCTGCCAGCAATATCCTTTTTGCATCTTTTCAGCTCCATTCTCTTCCTTTTGCATTCCAGCTCCCATTTTTACTATAATTGAATATTTCAAAGCATATTAAGTATCTTTTAGTTTTAAATAATATAAAAACATAGTATAAAATAATAAGAAAACATCATAAATATATGCATAAAATAGACATTATCAGCATCGTCGAAGAGTGAGGAGAGGCGTATGTGGATTGAGCAGAAGGAGAAGGAGTTGATTAGGTCTAGGGATGAAACAATTTATTTGAAAAGAGATAATTTAAAGTTTTTAAAACAGCAAAATGTTTTTTGTTTGATTGTTAAACGATTATATTCCAACATCACTTAATTGCATCTTGATTGTGAAATAGGGAAGAAGATACATCGTATGATCTCTCTCCCACTTAAAAAATTGGTCTTGACAAAATAGAGTCCTTCATAAAGTCAAAAGACCATACAGACATGCTCAAAAATTTGTTGGATGAAAATGACAAATTAAAAATCAAAACCGAAACTGTACAGAAATTTGACTCTTTGAATGCTAGGTTGAGTTCAGAAAATAAAATTGATATTGAAAACACTTCTGAATTCAATGAGGATGATGATATGAGTGAAATATCTGTAGAAGATGAGGTGGATTGTTCCAAATTTGTCAAGAGCGAACCCGAAACCAACAAAAATCTTATTTCTGAAAATTTTGTTGAGTTCGCTCATTTGTCCAAAGACAAGACCAAAGTCCTCAAGGAAAAGCTTGTTGTATATCAAAAGGTCCAAACAACTCCAAATTAAGTTTATACAGTTAAAGGAGTTACTCAGCAACAGACAGCATTAGTAGAAGAAGATAATGCTGATGGTTGTGATGAGTTTTTCTGGTCAGCACCGATTGATAACGACAATGAAACAGTAGGTCTATCTGAGAAAACATCATGGAGGGTTAAAGGTAGGTATGTGGCAGAACCACTTAATAAACCTACACACTTTGATGTGCAAAGCACAAGTGGTACCAAAATTCCTTCAAGCGAACCGGTCATGGTGTCAAGCGAAACCTCTTCGCTAAAGAGAGACACTCATGCTCAAAGACTGAAGCAAACGGCCAACATCCACAAAACTCCAAAACAGGTGTTAGAAAGAAAACATCCACGTAATTTGAGATACAAAAAGAATCTCACTGAAAGGAAACGGTTTTGGCGATCTTAAAACCCTAATTACGTTCGCTATGAAAAGACCACTAAGTCAAAGGAAGAAGCAAAAGCAAACTCAACTTCTCGTGCTCAACATAATGAAAACAACCGAAAGAAGAGTTTCGGTCCCCAAAATCAAAACAACCGAAGATAGAGTTTCGGTCCACAAAAGAATAGTAATTGAAAGAGGAGTTTCGGTCCTCAGACGGATGACAACCGAAAAAAAAATTCGTTCCTCAAAGTGAGAGAAACCGAAAGGATGGTTTCAGTCTTAGACCAACCAATGAGAAGAACCAAAGGGAACGTAGTTTCGTCTCTCAACGAAGTAAGAGCAATCACCGAAAGCTTAATTCTGCTCCTAAGTCCCATCTTTCTCGTTCTCACTCTCACTAGTAAAATGATCGAAAGGGAAAAGGAAAGCTCTTTCCCAAAAACGAAAAGAAGACGACGTTTAAACCCAAAGTAGTGAACCGAAAGTCTGCTAACGTCAAATTCACAAATCCAAAAACTGAACCTAAAGTACTCAAATCTAATAAAATCAAAGTTTTCACCATAAAAAGAAAAGATGAAAGAACATTAATAAAAAGAACCTTTTTAGTTGATGTTTCTCTTACAATTCCTTGTTCTGTAAAAGGATCACAAGGACCCAAGAAACTTTGGGTTCCTAATTTTGCTTAATTTTTACAGGTTATACGTGACGAGCAGTTCGACGATAAATGGTACATAGACAGTGGCTGCTCGTGTCACATGACAGGAAGAATGGAAGTGTTGAGGGAGTTTCGGTCCCTTAAAGATGGTGGAAGTGTCAAGTATGGTAATAATTCTTTTGGCACGATCAAAGGTTATGGTATGATCACCAATGGTGATTTCAGGATACGAAAGGTGGCGTACGTTAAAGGCTTACAACACAACCTTATCAGTGTTTCTCAACTGGTGGTTGGTACCGGGTTAAAAGTTTCGTTCGATGACGATAGCTCAGAGATTATTGAAAAGAAGACGAACAATATTCTGCTGAAATCGAAGCGAAAAGGAGAGATGTACCCTCTGAATCTCAATCCCATACGAGGGAAACCAGTTGTTTGCTTGCTAACGAAAGCTCACTCAAATGAAAGTTGGCTTTGGCACCAAAGACTCCCCCATCTCAGTTTTACAGACATCAACAAGCTAGTGCTTAGGGATCATGTTCGAGGTCTTCCTGTTTTGAATTTCGACAAAGAACACTTGTGTGCTGTATGTGAAATGGGAAAGCAAAGTCGACAAAGTCATCCTTATCGAGTCAATACAAAAGTTATTGAACCACTACAATTACTTCACATTGATCTATATGGTCCATCTTCAGTCGAGAGCATTGGTGGTAACAAATATATACTTGTAATAGTGGATGACTTCTCTCGGTTTACCTGGGTGTTCTTTTTGAGACAGAAATCAGAGGCCACTCCCAAGCTTAAACTCTTTATCAAGCAGGTAGAAGTTCAACTAGAAAAGGTAGTTCGAAACATAAGAAGTGACAATGGGTTGGAGTTCAATAACAAAGACTTTGAAGATTTTCTTGCAGAGAGGGGGACAACTCACAACTTCTCGACTCCATATACTCCACAACTGAATGGAATTGTCGAAAGGCGAAATTGATCTTTGTGTGAAGCAGCCCAAACCATGCTTAGCTTCGCTTCTCTACCTCTATATTTCTGGGCTGATGTCATTGCTGCTGCTTGCTACACGTAGAACAGATCTTATCTCAACAAATGTTTCTCCATCACTCTTTATGAGATCTTGAACAACCGAAAGCCTAATGTAAAGTTTTTCCATGTGTTTGGTTCAAGATGCTTTAACTTCAATTCAAAGGAGTACTGAAACAAGTTTGATGTAAAAGCAGACGAAGGAATCTTTCTAGGTTATTCCCTAAACTCCAAAGCATATAGGGTTCTGAACAAGCGTTCAAAGAAAATTGAAGAGACCTATTATGTCACCTTTCATGATAACTACGTCAAGAAACTGAAGACAACCGAAGGTTCTGTGGAGGAAATATTTCCAAAATCTTGTCAAGTTACGGTACCAATTTTAAACCTCTTTGAGCAATACATGTTGCTATTTGATGAACCTGAAAAGGCTATTCACTCTGAAACCAAAGCTGTAGACAACAAGGTAGACAACTTGATAAAGATAATCAATGATGCTGCAAAGAAAATGGCAGATGAACAACCGATAACAACCGAACATCCTGATATAAGCAAACCTCCAAAAGATAGTTCTCATATTCAGGGGGATGGTTCATCTTTCCAGATAACCAAGATTCACCATTCCAGGGGGAGAGCCCATTATCATCAATACCAACCGAAAGTCAAGTCCAGAGGGAGAATTCTGAGCCTGAAGCTAAGGAAGTATCATCATTCGAGGGGGAGAATACAAATACAAACAATGATGAAACTCAGTCAGAATTCGAAGAAGAGGTGAATGCTGAATTGGATCCCTCATATGATCCTAATTACCCTCCTCTCACCAAATGGACCAAAGATCATCCACAAAGACAAATTATTGGTGAATCAACAGAAAAGGTACTCACACGATCACAACTGAAAGCGAAACAAACTGCACTATTCTCTAAAGTGGAATTTTTCATGTTTAATTTGTTTATCTCCAAGGTTGAACCGAAGATGATCAACACTGCACTCGATCATTCTCATTGGGTACAGGCGATGCAGGACGAACTCAATGAGTTCGAGCAAAATAAAGTGTGGAGACTGATTCCAACACCAAAGGATGCTTCTGTGGTTGGACTAAAGTGGGTTTTCAGGAACAAGATGGATAAGGAAGGAAATGTGATTCGCAACAAGGCAAGATTGGTTGTGAAAGGTTACTGTAACACCCAAAAATCAGGAAGGCCAAGAAAGGAAAGGAAACCCTAAGTTAAAGGGCCGACTCGTCGAGTCCAATGAGGAACTCGGCGAGTCCGAGTGGGATCCGGGTCAAGGAGTAAGTGACCGAATCGGCGAGTCGGCTAAGGGGACTCGGCGAGTCTGGTCTGAACGAGGAAAACCCTAATCACGGGAGTTGTATCCTATATAAAGGGTGTTATGTCCCTCCCTCAGCCTCCATATCATCCTAGAGAACCTGTAAACCCTAGATTTCGTGTAAGCTTCCATCATTTGAGAGAAATAGCTTTGGAGGAAGGAAACTTTGGAAAGGAACTTGAAGATCAAGAAGGTTGCTTCAAAGGGGAGGTGTAGATCCGAGATCTACTTCAGTTTGTGTTCATATTGGAGGTAATAAGCTGCTATCTTCCCTCCTTTGCATCTAGATCTACTTTTGTTATGAGATTTGGGGGTTTTATGGTTGTTTGAGACGCAATTCGAGTTTGGGGCTTAGATATGTTGTTGCCACTTCAGATCTAGTGTTGGGATGGTCCAATATGTCGTAAAGAATCAGAAGATGAGTAGTTGGTGAAGCCCTTTTGTCCTTAAACCTAGCCCTGGAGTGTTTTGAGCCTAGATATCTTTAGTTATACGTAAAGTTAGCAACTTTACATGAGGATTGAGCTTTGGAAGTATGGATCTATGATTTGGAGCCCCTGCATGGCTCGAAAAGGCACTGTATGGATTAAGAACTGGAGCGACTTAGCGAGTCACATGGGTGGACTCAGCGAGTTGGTTGAAGTTGGGCAGGAACTCGGCGAGTTGGAAGAACAACTCAACGAGTTTGTTGAAGATCGCCTTGGACTCGGCGAGTCTGTTCTTGGACTCGGCGTGTCAAGTCGCGAAACCCCAAACCCTTTGAGTTAAGACTCGAATCAGTGTGTTGAGTGGGGACTAGGTGAGTTGGACAGGTTAGGGCTCGGCAATCGGTGGACTCGGCAATTCATGGACTGACCCGGCGAGTCGAGTCGCGAATGGAAGGACTCTGAGCATATAAACTCGGCGAGTCAGTAGGCAGACTTGGCGAGTAGGGTTGACCTGCAAGGTTGACTTTGACCAGGACTTTGATGTTAACCAGAGTTGAATTAGTTGACTTTCGGGGGACAGTTAGACTAAGTGTTGCATTGATATTGGTAGCTCGGGGAGCTAGTGGAGCAGGAGTTCAGAGAGTTGTCGGGCAGCAGCTAGAGGGGTTATCAGCAAGTTCAGCAAGTGCATGTGAGTTTCCCTTTGTGTGAATGGGTCTAAGGCCACAATGCCGGCCCATGTAGCTATGAGTAGAAGACCCGGGGGTTAGCCCTAGGCACAGTATGCTAGTATGATATTCGGGATGAGGTCTAATGATAGCGGGCGGGTACCCAAGGAATGGTTTATATGATAGTTTATACTTGTTGTTTGTGTGATACATGTATGTGCCTGGTAGGGAGGTAAGTGTGGGCGAGGTCCCGTACCTCACCAATAGCAGAGTGTGGATGGTGTTCCACATCTCATTAGCAGCAGAACAGGGGTGAGGCCCAAGTTAGGGAAAGAGTGGGTGTGGGTTGGGCCTGTATCTCACTACTAGTAGGAGTGTGGATGGGGTTCCATGACTTACCAGTTGCAGGACATGGGCGAGGCCCAAGATAGGCGAGGCCTTTAGAACAGAATTTGGTAGTGTATGCTTAGTGTGTATTTGTTGCGATATTTTTATTTGTTAGTATTTGCTGGCAGGCGAGGCCCAATGACAGGCGAGGCCTAAGTGAAACAGATCTTTATCCGAGTCGGGCTCGAAGCCAGGCGAGGCCTAGAGCAGCGGGGCCATTGTAGCGGGCGAGGCCCGAGGCAGGGGGCGAGGCCCAGAATAGTGGGCGTGGCCCAGTATGTGCAGTATGTGGTTATGCATGGTATGTGGTAGGTTGGGGAAGTCACTAAGCTTCGTGCTTACGGTTTTCAGTTTTGGTTTCAGGTACTTCCGGTAAACGAGGGAAGAGCTCAAGGTGATCGCATGACACACACCATAGATTAGACAGCCTGGGAATGTTTTACTCTGATAACGAACATGTGTTTTGGAAATTAATACTCTGATTATGTTTTGGATTGATGATTTTGCTTTAAGTAATGTTTTATTAAAAGAAATTTTTAGTCTTGAATTTTAGGACGTTACAGTTACTATCAAGAAGAAGGCATAGATTACAAAGAGACCTTCTCTCCAGTAGCAAGGCTAGAATCGGTTCGTATTTTTCTCGCCTATGCTGCACACAAGAATTTTGAAGTATACCAAATGGATGTGAAGTGTGCCTTCTTAAATGGAGAACTGGAAGAGACAGTGTATGTAGAGCAACCACCAGGTTTCATGAACGAGAAGTATCCAGATCACTGCTACATTTTGGACAAGGCAGTCTATGGTCTCAAGCAAGCACCAATGGCATGGTATGAAACACTAACTAGATTTCTCAAAATGTCAAAGTTTAAACATGGTTCAGTTGACCCAACCTTCTTTTGTAAGAAAAAAAGGGTGACCACTTTATGATCATTCAAATTTATGTTGATGATATCATCTTTGGTTCCACAAATCGTAGCTTAACAGCTGAATTTAGGAAGTTGATGGAGACTAAATTTGAAATGAGCTCAATGGGTCCTATTAACTTTTTCCTTGGCTTGAATATTAGACAGGTACCCGAAGGCATTTTCATTAATCAAGAGGCTTACACGAAGACTTTGCTTGCCAAGTGTTGAGTTCTGAATGTTGCGTCATGGGCTCGGTTTGGTTACCTTAGTTTTGTAACCAGTTTGGGCCTGTCCAACCGTGTTTTGTTTTATTCTAGGGTTTTAGTATTTAAGGTGCATGCGTGCATCATTGTAGGTATCGATTGAATAATTCTCTTTATTGTATTGTAAATCGTAGCTCGCCTCTATAGTGAAAGTTCTTGATCGAGCTCTGCTGAGGCGTAAATACATTTGAATCATTCAATATTATATTGATTCCATCTTGTGTTCATTGTTTCGTTTATTATAATTTTTTTTTCTTCTTTGATTAACCTGGATGAGGTACTTCTACGATAGGAAGAAAGTTGTGGAAAACAAACGCCTTTGGGGTGATTGGCATATCGAACTGAGAGTCCCTTGTATTTTCGCGATCCAAAGACACTACTGGCTCAAGCCAATGAGTGCTAGGGGATTCGATAGCCTCTTTGATTAGCTTCTCCAAATTCCAGAGGGGAAAGAGGGTTTTCTTGCTTTCCAGGAGGTCATGAGCCTCCTTTAATCTCTTTTCATTCTCTTTAGCTTTCCTTGCGACCTTAGCAAAGAGATCGAGTTCCCTATCCCTTGCCTTTCGTTTCAGAGCATCAGCTATTGTTTCCTCTTCATCATCACTGTCATCCACAATACCCTTGCGTTTATCCTTAAAGCCTGAACCTGAAGCAGGCTTAGTCTTCGGTTGTTCCAGCTGGGTAGTAGGAGGAAGTTGGGACGATGTTGTTGGTCCTTCTCCTCCTTGTTTCGGAGGTACCACTGTCTCCGAAACACCTTCGATGCGACTCAACATCTCAAGTGCAGGACGGAGTTTTTCAGCAAGATGTCATCTAACTGATAGGGTAAATATAGGGTCGTGAGCCTCCAGAACGTTTGATAGAATGGCGTGTATGTCTGAGACACAGCTCTTGACGACAGCCCTTTGAGAGCGAAGGTGAGCAACCTCCTTGTTTACCTGAGAAAGTTGGAGGTTTTTGGTTTTCAGCTGAGTAGTCTTAAGAACGATATCATCCATGATCAAGTTTTCCATGGCCAGATTAGCTTGGAGCTTTGTGAGACATTCATTGAGAGAGGACTGAAGTGCAACGTTATCCTTTTGAATGCTCTGGCGAAGGGAGGCAAAGTGTTGCTTCTTAGCAGCAAACGATTCTTCAAGTTTGGCAATGGTGCCGTTCACTTTAGAAGAGTTCAACCCAGTTGCTCCCTGTAAAGACTCGAGAAAAATATTAGCGTTGTGAACTAGTTTATCGACTTTTTCGGTCGCTTCTATGCAAACTTTGGTTGAGGCTGCAATGGCATCTGTGGCTTTAGAAATTGAGGCTTCATGAGCCTTGATAAAAGTGTCAACCATGCCTTGAATAGCAGCTTCAGAGTAGGGATGGTGAGAGGAGGAAGAGGCCATATTTATATTTCTAATTCTAGTTTATCCTTAATCGAACTAAGATAAAGAAACATGATCAATCATTAATATACATGTATATTTATTAATCCTATTTACATAAAGAACATAAATTTGTCTACATGTTTTGTTCAGGATATATTTAATATATAAAGCATGGTGTTCAAATGTTTTGTGTCGTAAGTGATTTACCTTATATTTTACTTCCATACATACCTCTTCCATTAAATTGATATGTGGTGAATAGAATAATTAAAATATATACCAAAGCCAATTTTTTTCATGGCACATTCGTGAGCATGGCATAAAGCATTCATAATGGTTTAAACTAGCATAAAATACACCTTGCTCTTGATAATCACACTAATTTATTCATACCTCTTTTACATGCATGTACTTTTACTGATTTATTTATTTATTAAAAGATACTACGGTAACATGGTTATAATTAAATAAATCATTCATGGATGTCTATCGTACAGCATTGGTCACAAAAAAAGGTAATTACGGATGTTATGACATCATGAAAATCAAAAGGATCAAGGTCTGATCAATCCTGTTTAGGGGCTAGACAAAAAAAGAACAAGCATAAAGAGTAGCTTGAAAATTGGAATAATATATCGGCTTTTTCGTGGATAATTAGTTAGAACAAAATTTGAAGATGCAAATGTTTCGTGGCGGCCTTTATGGATGATCTTTCGATGGTAGGGAGTGAATCACCATCAGGTTTGTGAAACAGAAAGGAAAAGAATGAAGGCTATGCCTAATGTATGTTCAAAATGTGGGTAAGGTATTCACAAACACATACAATCTTCTTGGGACTTGAATACATATAGAGTAGGAGGAGGAAAACTTACCCAATTGTTGTTGTTTACTGCCCCCACCCATCCTTTAAGAAAACTCGTCGACCTCCATTGATCCTTCCGGATCGACTTTCTCTATTTCGCTGGTAATCGATCTCTCAGATCTTTTTATCGTTTGTTGTCCCTCTTTAATCATCATGTGACATAGTAGCCACAAAAAGAATGAAGGGTTCGATTCTATGAGCATACACTACAAGCTATGTTTCACAGAATCCTACTTCGGAAACCTAGTTGCCAGAAGCCGATCGAGCAGCTTGCTTCTCGTCTCCATCCCTTATCTCTCTCATTTTCTCTCTTTGTTTTCTCCAGTTGTCGCAAGTGTGGCAGCCCCAAGTAGTGAGTACGTGATCGGTTTTTAGGATGTAGGAGCAGCAGGTGAATCGTCAGAGGTAACGAACGATAGGAATGGCACGTCCGTTTCCTGATTTGTGGGATGTTTAATAATGATATTACAATATCGGTCCCTAGAGTTCACCATAATTACACCTTACACCCCATAATCGAAATGCATTACAAGTAACACTGTCAAGAATGACACATTAACTCCCCATGGACTTTATTTTTACCTTTAAAGAATTTTATTTATCCCTAATATTCCCACAATAAAATAATTAAATTTCATGCCTTTTATTTATTAATTATTTCTTTTAAATATTATTTTAACGACCTTTTTCAATTTATAACCTTAAAAACTGAAATCACTTACAGAAAAATAATTATCCAAGTAACAAAAAGGTAACGTAGCTGACGGAAGTAAAATCGGGTCGTTACAGCTGTAGAAGAAGGAATCAAAATCCATTCCTTCACCACTAAGGACGGTATTGGTTTCGGTTGAAGGGGTGGGAGATAGTGGTTTGGATGTTTCAGGGACTGAAGACCGAACCCCCGTATCAGATACGTTGATCTGAACTTCAGTTGTGGTGGTGGTTGTAGCATCAGAGAAAATAGGAGGAGGAAGTGGAATTGTAGAAGTGGGTTGAGAAGGGATTGTAGTGGAGATGGGAGGAATAGAGATAGATATTGAAATAGGTGAGGAAACAGGCGGAGGAGAAGGAGCTTTGAGGATTCTGGGTGTTACAGGAGAAGAAAGGAATGGAGTACAATTCACATATCCTATATTTTAATCTAGTCCCTTGCATGTCGTTGACCAAGACTTTGAGGGCAATCTGCTTGTTTTGAATTCAAGCATGTACATCTTTGAACAAAATCATAAAGAAATAAACAATTGATTAAATTTTGGGATAGTATATGCAGAGAGACATGAAAGAAGTTGAACAATTGAAACTATATTCATGTTAATTCACCTCGATCGTAACTATAAAGGAATTTGAACAACAGAAACTAGGAACCCTAAAAATGGAATTTGCATTCTAGCTGATTGAATGTTCTGCGTTTGATGAATACCTGAATTCTAAATCCTGGATGTAGTATGTAGCTTCGAATAAGATTTGGTAGTTGACGTTGATCTGAGATTCAGGAAGAAGCTGCGATGCCATATGGAGTTGCAAGCCTGCAATCAACGCGATTGATCTGTACCAGAATTTAGACTAGGGGCATTATTGTCCATTTATAAAGTTCTTTTAATTATAATCATTTAAAATTATGAAAATGAATTATAAATCAATAAAAATTATTAGAAAAATAGATTTGGGTAAATAAGAGATTAAAAATATTTAAGAAGGGCGAATACGATATTTAAAGTTTAGGTCGGGCAAATATGATATTTAGATGTATAAGAGGGGTATATATGAAATTCTGCCTTAACTATTAATAATATAGTATATTATTAAATCATTTTTTACAATTTAAAAATCATATAATAAATTAACAAATCAGTCTCTCTCTTCAAAAGTCACTGGATTCAATTATTGGTTATGAGAACAAGCCAAAAAAAGACTTTATGTTTAATTCAAGAATATACCAATTTAATTATTGGTTTAGGCACTTTAATCCAAAAAAATCTTTATAAAATCTTTCAGTTATGAATGTTCTAGTTTTACTCATTGTTTTGTGTTGAAATTTGATAATATTCTTTTGCCTTATCTTCTTCTTTATGTTTTGGGTTTATCTTCTTTTATTTTGCATGTCTATCTTTTCTTAATTTCTTGTGTTTTATTGCTATTTAAAACGTAGCCTTCTTCCCGAATAATTAATAACAGAAAACATTATTGTGATATCTAATTTTGTCGAACATGTAACGGATTTGATGAGTTAGTGTTTAAAAGGTCGAATACTATATAATAATGATGATGATATAAACAACATTATAATTAAAATTATAATAATCATAATTACAAGGTATTGTTCTAGTATAATGTAATATAATATAATAAAAACATAATGGATTGACGTTTAAAGATTAGCGACAATTTTTTGAAAAAATAGGTACAAAAAGTATATGTCGGAGCTTTGGTGATGGAAAAACCAACAAACTCCTTACATCAACACGGTGTGGTGAATTACAAAGTAATGGCCACAAAATTGTACAGTCTCATGTTTGTAATCCATCGTCGACATCAATATAGTGCGAATGATAAGCCAGATAATGTAGTTTAAATGATTATAATGTATCATTATTTCGTTAGTAATTTTTCTAAATGTTTCTCCATTGCTGATATGTTTGAAATATGTCACTCTTGACTAAGCCTTTAGCGGTGTAAAATAAAAATGAAACAAAATATAGAATCTTAAACATCTCATTTTATTCAAATACACGAATTGACAATGCAAAAAAACATATAGAGGACTGGATATAGGATTTAGACTAAAAAACGAAAATGCATCCAAAAATACATTATCTGAAACTGCTTAGTCCACAAATGAAATGCAACAATATGTGTGGAACATTTAAAATGTTGCATTTGATTTAGACTAGCACATTCGACTTGTACTTTTGTGCACAAGAACTTCAAACGAAAGAGGGACAAAAAATTATCTGAACAGGACAGAAATATAACATGGAAGAGGTTACTTTTAGTGTAATCAATAGGGCTACTTTAATACCAAAAAGAATCATAGGGTATGGTTTGCACCTGTACCTTATACACCAAGGTAAAACCAAGAAGAACAAAAGAATGTAATATGTAGGAAGAAACAGATGGAATAGGCAAAGAAATGGAGGACATGAGGGTAATAAACATATTGGGTAGTGATAGGTTGTAAAAGGTGAAATAATAAAAAGGTGAGGCCATTCAAGTACTATTGTACCAATGGTGAATTGTCATCTAGCAGAGTATAGATGACGACCACAGACTATTCTAGATAGCCCAGTGGGAACACTAGTAGGTTTGCAACATGTAGGTGTTAATGAACGGTGTTTTCATTCTATGTACTCTATCCCCCCATGGTTGCCATATTAACATATATTACAAAGGAATCCTTGAGGCAACAATGTCTTTGCTCACAGGTGGTCTCTTAAGGTCATAATTATAGAGTCGGAGAGTAAGAGTAACGTGAATGGATAGTTGTGTTATTTGTTTGTGGTGAAATGTATAATTAAAACAAATTAATTATATTATTGTGGGATGAAAACCCTATGTGCTCACCAGGCTTTCCCAAGCCTGATCCACTCATTTTTTTGTACCACAAGTAGCGGCGTAAGAGCATATGTGTGATGAGTTAAAATCTAGACATAGATTTAAAGGAGAATAGGCCATTAGAATAACAAACTATTGTAAGGCCTGTAATATTACGTTTATGCTTATGTTGTCGTATTAACCATGACATCCTAAGGTTTTTAAATATAAATGAAATACATTTCCTTGGAAGTGCTTTGATAATGATATTGTCATGTTTTTGGGAACAAATTCCGCACGATTACTCTTTTGAAATGAATACTCTGATTTAAATAAGCATAAACAAATCGGTGTTCTATGGCCGTCAAATTGGGGATGTCACACATCACTAATAATGCTTCAGAAAGATTTAATTCTTGGATTGGTAAATTGCACTATAAACTTGTGCTTGATCCCCTTGACGCAATTAGGGAAAAGATTATGAAGCGATTTGATAAGAAAAGAAATTTGGTGAATACATGGAATGTCGTATTGGTTCCTATTGCTAAAAACCATCGCAACTACATCACTAAGGTAAGCATGTTAAATAATTCAGTTGAATGACTATATTTGTTTTAGTTTTTTAATTTAATAATACATACATACATATATATATATATATATATATATATATATATATATATATATGTTTTTAATTTTTCATATGGAACTTGGGTGAAGTTACTAAAAGTTGTGAGAATCAAGTTAAAGTGAAGTACAAGGGAACACATTGGGAGGTCAACCTAGATAAAAGAAAATGTAGTTGTCGAGTGTGGAAAGGTCAAGGCCAACCATGTGTACATGCAATGACTTTTATTGCTTTTGTAAAGGATGCTAACTGGGACAAATATGTTGATCCCTATTTCACTACAGAGAAATTTAAAGCTGCATATGCTTTTCAAATTGCTTCGATGCTCGGACAGGATCAATGGGCGCACAAAAATGGGGAGAAAATATGTCCAACTATTATCAAATGCCCACCTGGACGACCAAGAAAAAATAGAATCAAATTATCAGACGAGTCTAAAAGAAGACACAAGTGTCCACTATATGCAGAGTATGAACACCATGAAAAGACATGTAAATATCAAGCATCTCAAAGTTTCGATCGAAGTGAAACATCCACATCTAAAAGGTTACTGAAATTTCTATTTTTTTCATTAAACGACAACAATAATAACAATGAAAATAATTTTTTTATTCGTTTTAGGAGAGGTGAAAAGAATACAAACTCGTCGGGTGCTTTGGGAGTTTTGGGGTCTATATGAAAAAAGATCGTGAATTAGTTTGTCCTTTTGACAATTTTGTTAGCTTTAGTTACAAATGTTCTTACTTAGGGTTCAAATTATTGGATTTTTTTTGTTAGTACCCGAAATAAATAAACATTTTGATATAGTTTTTCTTCATAGATGTGCATTTGTTGTCAACTTGGTATATATGGTGACTTACAGGGACCATTTCTACAACAATAAATTTTGTACAAGGGCTGTAATTGTACTTTAAAGTCCAGGGACCAAACCTGTAGTAATTGCAACTTTATAGTCCAGCGACCAAACTATTAGAAGTGCAAATTTAAAGTGCAGGGATCAAACTATAATAAGTGAAAGTTATAAAGAATAGGGGTCAAACTTTAATTAATGAAGAAGTTAAAACAACAGGGAAAAAACTTTAACTAGTGCAAAATTTAAGATAAGATGGATTAAATTGTAATTAATTCCAAATATATACTTTAATGACCAAAATTGTAACTTTTACAATTAAAATATACATATACCAAAACTATACCTATTGTAGTTAACATCTTGATCACCTCTACTCAAATCAGACCCAGGAAGAGCTATCACTTTTGGTCGCACCAGAGAATTTTGGTCAGAATCTTTATTTAAGTTGTTAAGAGTTTGGTAGCCTTTAGTGATGGGTTTTGGTCATAAGAACATCCTATGTGCTCATACAAACCCTAATGCTTGGATGTAACGACCAAAATTTTCAACCAATTTAAAAAATTTCGAAAACAACCCGATTCCATTAAAGTTATTACAAAAAGGTTTTCAATACAATTTATTTTAAGTATTCCCAGAATCTCATCACAATACAAACACGAGGAGCAGTACGATCACGCCTTCGCCTTGCCACGGTCTCCTGAAGAACCTGAAAAACATTAAACCACAACTGTAAGCCCGAAAGCTTAGTGAGATATCCCCAAAATACCAACCACATATACCAAACACGCATAACATGCCATACATATCCGATCACAAAACAGCCATGCACTTCGGGTCTACTGTGGGACTAGTCCGCCGCACCGGCCAACAGTCCACCTGGTCCACCCTCCGAATCTACTCATATACGTCGAGTCTACAGTGTGATTGGTTCGCCCGCACCGGGCCTTCAATCCACCTGGCCCACTCTCTGAGTCTACAATATGACTGGTCCGCCGCACCGGGCCTTCAGTCGGCCTGGTCCACTCTTCGAGCCTCGACACGTCTGGTCCGCCCTCTTGGGCCTACAGCCTATCCGGACCGCTCACTGGGCCTTCGGGACAACTGGTCCGCCCAGGGTATCTTGGCCTACAACACAAAGCAGGACCCGCCTCAACCCAACTCCAATCCAAACAACCATGTGCACATAAACATACAATCATATAGCAATTCACAGTCAAGAAGCAGATCAAACAGATCACATAACATATCATCATCTTAACCAGGATACCGACCTAACCGGTCACTAGCATAGCATCACCCTATCTCTCAGGATACTGATCTCAACCAGGTCTCTAACATATACCATCCTAGCTACCAGGATGCAACCATATCAAGCAATAACATAACAACAAATACCCGAATCTCAATCCGATAAGGGCCGGCCTTGGTGCCTTAGACCCTGTTGATATAGTGAGGATAACTCACCTTGAAACTGCCAACTAAACAGATAACCCAAGCTGCTCCGATCACT
The DNA here is from genome assembly GCF_002870075.4 of Lactuca sativa. Taxonomy (NCBI): domain Eukaryota; kingdom Viridiplantae; phylum Streptophyta; class Magnoliopsida; order Asterales; family Asteraceae; genus Lactuca; species Lactuca sativa. Next base: position 230,921,669 of record NC_056623.2, read on the forward strand.
GATACGATCTCCACCACTGGACAATCACCAAGGCACTGAACTCAAAACAATATCCAATAATTACTAAAATGCCCCTGGAAACCACTGGTCAACCCTTGGTCAAAGTCAAATTCAAAGTCAACCCCTGACTGACTCTACTCGCCGAGTCAACCCGATGACTCGCCGAGTCCCCATGCTCAGCATTCCTTCAACCCGCGAGCCCACTCGCCGAGTCACCCCGAGACTCGCCGAGTCCAACAACTCTGAGTCCACACTCACACAACTCACCGAGTTATCCCTTGACTCACCGATTCACGGCTCAACCAGAAAAGATTGGGACTCTTCGACAAGACTCGTTGAGTCTAAGAACAGACTCGCCGAGTCTGAGGCTATATTCAACCTACTCGCCGAGTTGTTCTTACAACTCGTCGAGTTCCAGACCATCTTCATCCAGCTCGCTGAGTTGTTCTTCCAACTCGTCGAGTTCCAGCTCATCTTCAAGCAACTCGTCGAGTCTACCCATGTGACTCGCCGAGTACCACCGGGTCTGAATCCATACAAAAGCATTTCAGGCCATGCAATTGATCCAAAACGTAGATCTAGCCTCCTACAACCCATCCATCACATAAAGTGGCAAACTTTACGTGAATCCAAAGAGATCTAGGCCTTTTACATTTTAGGGCTAGGGTTTGGGACATGATGGCTTCACTAAACACTCAAACACAGGGACTTTAATGCACTCTAGACCTTCTCCCTACCAGATCTGAGGTAGCAACCTCAGATCTATCCTTCAATCCCAAGATACCACAAGCCAAACCTCTCACCCATTCAAAAAATGAAGAATCTATATGAGTAACAGCCCAAGAACGAGATAATACCTCAAAATAATGCCCCAACAGCAAGGAAACTTGAATCCAAGCAAAGCCCCTTGCTCCAAGCCTCCTACCCTTCAAGATTTCCTCAACAATTACTTCTCCAAGCTTCCAAATGCAACTTGATCCACTCACACACGAAGGTTAGGGTTTCTGGACTTAAGAGAGAGTAGAGAGGCTGGGGGAAAGGATGTTATGTTCTTTATATAGGGCTCAACCTCCGGATTAGGGTTTTCTCCACTCAGCGCCTACTCCCCGAGTCCAGCCGCTGACTCGCCGAGTCGGCCACTTAACACGCGACCCATTCGCGACCCTACTCGCCGAGTTCCCTTTTTCAATTTACTCTTTTAGCCCTTCAACTCTACTCTTGATATTTCGGGATGTTACATTGGATCTAGGTTTCTCTATTGTACATGCAATTCATCCAAGACTATAAACCCTAGATCTTAGTGTATGATAATCAATATAACATATAATTAGGGTTTAGATCATACCTTGATTGTTATGTAGCAATAACAATCTCAAATCCTTCTTGTATTGACGTTAGAAAGCTTAGAGTCACAAATGTCACTCCTCTAATGGTTCACAAACACCAAGAGCAAGAGGATGAAGAGGAGAAGAGAAGGAGGCTGCCCAAAACGTGTGGAAACCCTAGAAGAAAGCTTGTCCACGTTTTTGGGGCATAAGGGCTCTATATATAGTGAGGCTATTAGGGTTATCTAACAAGGAAACCCTAATTTGGATGCTTAAGCCCTAAGCAACCCATGAACTCCTTTCCTTAAAGGCCTTGGACGATTTCTAATGGGTTTCCCCATAGAATTCGTCCACTCCTTAATATAAGGCAATCCATAGCCCAAATTGCAATTATCTTATAATTACAATTCCAGTCCCTTAAGTTTAATTAATCTCTTTTAGTCACAAAACTAATTACCAATTAATTCTTGACTAATATTAATTAAACAATATGATGTCTCCTTTAATATATTATTCTCATAATATATTAATATATCATATTTAATCCTTTCTCTCCATAATTTATCCTATCAAGTTGCTTTGGTGAAGGCAACCCAAAAGGACCATGCACCAACGGGTCAAGTACATACCAAAATAGTTATGGAATTAGACACTAATCCAACAGTCTCCCACTTGGATAAGTCTAATAACTATTATGCGTATAACTTCAGATCCTGATCTGCAATCGTAGCTTTCCAAAGCCGCTGTCAACTCTGATCCTATCAGATACGCGTGTCTTTAGATAAGGGATCATATATTCCTCCATTCTAGATATCGTATGAGACATGATTTCTAATCATTCTCTCTGTACTATTTCTCGACTTCCGATTTATGACGACTGACTAATTGAACAAATCAAATTAGCCCTATTCCGGCCGAGCATTTACGTTTGTCATCACTAAATCATCGAGGGGCCCAAAGATATCGCTTTTATCCTTCTTTGGATAAAAGGAACGGATAAACTTTGATTCAATGCTCGCTTGCACTCACTCACCAAATCACACACAACAATATGTTTTATAACACCAAGTTACTGGTGTGTTTACATATTATCAATGTGCAACCAATTCACAAGATACAACTCACACATCTCGGTTTCAAGAATATAAGATGTTATCGTCTCACCAATCACTCGTGATACAATTCATGGAGTGATCCAAGTGAGCGTGGGTTTAATCCAATGCTCAAATCATATTCATAAGCACTCATGAACGTTGCAGCAAACATTTGCTTATGTCTAATACTCTTTAGACAATCCACACACCAATTCATGACAGTCTTTATTCATACCTACTTCCAACATATGAACGATTGTGGCCCGTTCGAATAATTTGACTGTTCTTAACCAATTAAATTATTCAGCAAGTCAAAACATGCACAGTGAAACACAAGAATAATACTAATCCCATATGGCCTCAAACCTTTGAGTATAAATAAAACACCTATTATTTATCACCATATCGATTACTCATTATTTGTTGTTTCGGGTAATCAACTTCTTACTTTAATTATTACTACACTTGTCCCATGCTCTTAGCATGCACACAATGTTTACCTATGGTTCTTACTTTGTGAAATAGATCAAATTGAACACATTTCCAATCATACTCATTTCACAACTCCAAATCCTTTTTCATAAGTGAAAGAATATCAAATTCTTGCCACTTATTGAATATGCTAGATTCTAACATTTTATGCAATGATCCTTTCGTAATGTCATAGCACAAAAGTCACAATGACTATTGCCAATGATATTACAAAGTCCTTTATCGGTGATTGTTACAAGACAATTCCTTAGATGTGATGTCTCTCACTCAAAGTACATTCCTTTGAACATCCTTTTGCATAAAAGTTTCTAATCTAGACATATATTTTCAATATTCAATTCCCAATATGGACACGTTTCCATATTTTCCATATCACAAGTCATTCTTAATAGAATCTTATCTATTTATAATAATTTCGATATGTTCCATCCAATACTATACTTCACACTACTCACAAGCAACCAATCCTCGGTGAACTTTGGATTGTCCTTTGATAGTTGTTTAATTATCTTAGTCAAAACCAATTCTTGTCTTTTTTTCCCTTTAAATGCGCTAGACATTTGGAAAATTTTAGAATGGTCAAATATTATAGCATTTGCAATCGATCCTATACCCGAAGCGTATGGGACACGATGCATAACGTCTTACATAAAGATTTGATACTTTATCAATCTTCTGCCATAATATTTTATGTGCTATGTTCTCAAAATTCGAACTATGAAGAGGAATGCCGTAATCATAATCGAACTTTGAGAACACACTATGTTTCCTTGACTAGATTATTAACATTCCACCACCTAAGCCTTTAGATCTGAAATGAAGCATAATATTCTCTCCCTTAATTATAGCAAAACAACTTTACAACCCTTACGACTTTGCAAGGTGTAACTCTTGTTTTTCTATAATTAATATTGCTAACTTGCAATACTTGCCTTAATAATCATAAAATCATATTTATGCTCCCACTATCATGATGATTATTACAAACATAACACTTATGCTCCCACTAGCTTTGACATGTATTCAGAAACAGCTTAACTTTCAAAAAAAACAATGCCTATTTAATTTCTATAAGTTCATATTTCTAATACCCAATGCTTTGGTAATCTTTTATCAAGGCTTCTTGAACTTATACACCTTTGTCTTAGATAGCTTATATGTGTGTCTAACCAATTCAGACTAATTTCCAAACCTCACAATTCAAATCATGGAAAGGGATACCGTAACCATAATCGAATTCGAGAACACAATTTTCACAATCACTATCTTTTTAAAATCTTTCTTAGTGAAAGCATTTCCTCACAGTCATTTTCATGAAGGAGGGAATCTTATGACACTTAGATTTTAATGGTGTATGTGTTCCTATCCATGTGAATTTGTCGAAACCAAGGTTTACGACAAATTCAAACTCATATAGACCGAACTTTCTTAATCTTGATTTCTTGCCTTACGGTAGCACAGCTGCCCACCATGTCTTGCAAGTAGTTAAGCACCTCACCTTTTCCTATCAATGTACTTTTCATTGATTAAGGTCCTTGCCTTTTATGCATTCAAATGAGAACTCATACATGCATAATTAACTCAATTGGAACCGCACAGAAACAATATAGTGTCAACACGATAGGTTGTAAACCTCAACTCGTGTGCTAGTGATGATTAATAAGGTCTATTTTTGATTTGTTCTTGAACCCTTTCAAGACCATTAATACTCCCACTGACTCCTTGACATATAAGATTCTCTTGTCAATAAACATTTCTTGACAAACAAATATTCAAGAGTTAGTGTAGTTTTTATCAAAAACACTTCATAAATTGGTCCTATTTGGTCTTTGTCTTACCCAAGACATCACAACTTACCAATTTCAAATGTGAAAGAATAAGAAAACCTTTTTCCAAATTCTACATTTGATGAATGTTATAAACCTTCTTAAGACTTGTCACTCAATATCACAATCTTAACTCTAAGACATGTTTTTGGAACGAAGTATGATTGACTTCTTGATTTAACCATTTCTTCAATTCTTGATTCCTCTTCTTATACATACAATTGCACTAAGACTCACTTAGAGGATCAATTGAGATATGGTTCTTAATCATTAAGACTTATCATAAAGCATAAAAGGTACTCTCCCTTCTTCTTAGAATGGAGAAACTTTTATCTTTCTGCCTACTTGATTCATCTTATTCATTCTGCCATTGATTTAAACTTTTTCAATCAACTCAGAATTACACTTAATCTTATAAGTATAATCATATTTACTAAACCTTTAGTAAATCATGACAAATATCTTTGTTATTCTTGTGGTGGACTTGATCAGCACATAACTTTGTGTACTCGATCTCTTAGTCCTTCACTTGACACTTTGTCAATGAATTAGTCTAATTTCCAAATATGAAATTTCTCATTCATCATGCAACCAAGTTGCATGATTCCAAGTTTCTGTCCAATTGAAACTTGGTTGATGAGAAACTCTCACTATTTGGTAAATTCTCGACATTTCCACAAATAATATAACTAAGAATCAAATCCATTATTGCTAATAATAGAAACATTCAATCATCAATTTTTCATATATGCCATTGCAAGGATAAATAAATAGTGTAAAAATCAAAATTTATTTTATTGCGGAAAAATTTGTCCTTACAATGCAATTCATTGAAAAACTATGCTAATACATATTTCTTAGCAATCTAATTCTAACTCTAAGTAGTAGCTCAAAAATCTAATCTTCAAGTAATGCGATCGAAATCCATTTCTTCACGGTTAGATTCTGCTCACTTCTTCCTTTATGCTTCCTCTCCTTTCTTTGATCCTACAAAACATCAATTCTAATCTTATCACATTATTTATTAAGAATCTAGAATAGGAGCTTAAAAGAGTTAGTTAATGGATTTTACTTAAAGCAGAGCCATACGTTTTGACTCTCCCATCTCTTAGATATCTTAGGTAAATAGGGCAGCTTCGTCTCCAATGCCCCTTCTCTTGGCAATAAAAGCAAGTTGACTCTTTTGGAACAGGTAATGGAACTACTTCAAACATTGCCTTTGTCTTATGATCAAACTTTTCGATCATAGCATGTCTTTCGTTGCCATTTTCTATATCCATAGAGGTCTTGAAGGCAGATTCACCAATCAACTTTGCTTTTCTATTGCGCCAAACCATTGCTGATTCAGCAGCAATAAGCATATAGGTGAGATCTATAAGGGTCACGTCGCAGTTCATCATATAGTACTATCTTACGAACTCACTATACGAGTTAGGAAGTGACTAAAGAACCCAATCAACAGCCATCTCCTGACAGACAATGGATCCCAACATTCTTAACCTATCAATGTGTGACTTCATCCCTAGGACGTGTGCACACACCGGCTTTCCTTCTTTATGTTTACTTGCCAAAAGGGCTTGAGTAAGCTTGAACTTTTCAAGCCTTCGAACTTATGGGTTAGGGAGAATAATTGGAGGAGGTGGAGGAAGAGAAGCATGATCTCTTGTTCCTCGATCGAATCGTGGAATATCATCTTCATGTGGAATGCTTGTTCCACGGGATTTGGGAAGACCATAGTTGTCGAACTTTGACATCTACAAAACGGGAGAAAAACGAATTCAAGTTAGTTGATTGATTGAGTCCTTAGTAAATCACCCAAATGAGATACTAAGGCTAGGACCCAACACAATACGCTACAACCTAGAAAAGGGATGTCGTAATCTAGTTGCATAATATTTGAAGGTAAGTGAATGACGATTCACTAATTTCCACCATGAAAAACGAAAAAGAAATTTAAGTTTTAAATCTATGAAAACTCCTAGATCCTCTAAGATACATTGAACTTTTCAATGACATGTTTAAATATCGATATGCCCCTCTTGTTTGTGACTGGGATGCCGAGGATCACAAAGCGGGTGTGAATAACCATGCAAATTTACATGGTGCCCTCACATGTTGCGGTCACCTATTCGATGTGCCGGTAAACCACACACGCTCCACCGAACTATGAAAAACATTGAGTCACCCTTTGCCACCTTTGCTTAGAACCATTTAGTGTGCCGGTAAACCACACACGCTCCACTAACGTCTTCGCAAGGGCACAAAGTGTAATTTCATGGAATTGCATCAATTCACTTTTGCCTAAGTAACTAAGATTGGGAATTTGAAAAACATTTAGTTACTTTTGTACTTCATTATACTTACAATGGAAGGTTTTGTCCTATCCTACCCGTTCGGCTAACGAACCTCCACTAGTCAAGAGTGCGGTGGGTAAGAGTGGATACTCATTCAATCGCCATTTTATAGGCAATTTCCTTAAACACCCCTTATAGACCAGCTTCGTGAATGAGGCCTACTAACGGTAAGACTGACTTTACTCATACATATATATAATGTTAGACTTTTAATGTTATATATAGTATAGGGTGTATTTTACACTTTTAAAATACTAGGTGGTCAAATTTAACGATTATACTTTTAATTCAATTAAATTGTAAGCCTAAACCTTTATGGATTTATTAAACCTCTTTTAATTATACACCTTAATTAATTAATAAAACCATAAGGGTGTGATATGAACTTTTCAAAACATCACTAGGGTTTTAGAATTTAACATTCCTAAATTAAACTTTTAATCAACTTTTAAATTCCAAAACTTGAGGGCAAGTTTTGAAACATTTCAAAACATTTAGGTTTAGAATTTAAATATACATCAAAATTATACTTTTAATCAAAATTTAAATTCCAAAACTTGAGGACAAGTTTTGAAACCTTTTCAAAACATTAGGGTTTCAACTATTTAAATTTCAAAACTAAACTTTTGAGTTCAAATTTAAACTATAAAACCTAATGGGGAAAAATTGAAATTTTTCATAACACAAGGATCAGATAACAAATAATATAAATTAAACAATTAATTTCATCATTATCTATATTTGTCCTAATTTTCAATTTCTTGCAAAATAAGTTACCCAATTAATACAAATAATCCAATCTTTATCATATAAGGAAGTTATTATCTAATCAATTGGTAATTATTTTCTGTTTAATCACGGATATACTCAAAAATATAATTAAAATCATATTTTAATGATCTAAAACAGATAAGGCAATTATCCATGAGTAAAACAGCAAGAAATCCCGAAATCCCCTCTTTCTGACGCTCGAACTCGCCGAGTACCCATATGGACTCGCCGAGTAGGGGCCTACTCGCCGAGTCCACAATGGGACTCGCCGAGTTCATCAGGCAGTTTCACAAAAATCGAATTTTTCAACTTGAACAAACATACAAGGCATCAATACAATAGAAACCAATCAAGGCTCTGATACCACTGATGGGTTTTGGTCATAAGAACATCCTATATGCTCATACAACCCTAATGCTTAGATCTAGGTTTCTCTATTGTACATGCAGTTCATCCAAGACTATAAACCCTAGATCTTAGTGTATGATAATCAATATAACATATAATTAGGGTTTAGATCATACCTTAATTGTTATGTAGCAATAACAATCTCAAATCCTTCTTGTATTGACTTTAGAAAGCTTAGAGTCACAAATGTCACTCCTCTAATGCTTCACAAACACCAAGAGCAAGAGGATGAAGAGGAAAAGAGAAGGAGGCTGCCCAAAACATGTGGAAACCCTAAAAGAAAGCTTGTCCATGTTTTTGGGGCATAAGGGCTCTATATATAGTGAGGCTATTAGGGTTATCTAACAAGGAAACCCTAATTTGGATGCTTAAGCCCTAAGCAACCCATGGACTCCTTTCCTTAAAAGCCTTGGACGATTTCTAATGGGTTTCCCCATAGAATTCGTACACTCCTTAATATAAGGCAATCCATAGCCCAAATTGCAATTATCTTATAATTACAATTCCAGTCCCTTAAGTTTAATTAATCTCTTTTAGTCACAAAACTAATTACTAATTAATTCTTGACTAATATTAATTAAACAATATGATTTCTCCTTTAATATATTATTCTCATAATATATTAATAAATCATATTTAATCCTTTCTCTCCATAATTCATCCTATCAAGTTGCTTTGGTGAAGGCAACCCAAAAGGACCATGCATCATCGGGTCAAGTACTTACCGAAATAGTTATGGACTTAGACACTAATCCAACATTTAGAAGTTGATTTGTCACCATAAGATGTGGAGACTTCTTGTTTCAGTTTGTCATTAGTAGATGACACTTTTCTTGCAGGTTATGATGCACTTGATTGGGAAGCCTATCATGAAAATAACAATGAGAAATCACCATTGTAGGCACTATAATAACAATCTTTTACTTTTTACTTTTCCATATATATGTTGTGATGTATGTCGATGTAAGTTATCATAATTTTGAGAATCAGAACCCTATGGTACTAAATAGTAAATAAAAATGTAATTGACATAGTTCCAAGAAGATCTTCCTTTGTATGTACATTATTTGGATTTGGAGATTCCGGTGAATGTATGCTTGAACTTTTGAGGGTGTCTTTGGATGAGGCCCAACTAGAGAACACTAATAAGTGGGAAAAAATGAATCATAACCCTCAAACTTTGCCCCTGAAAATAAGCACAAAATCATATAATAACTCCTAATTTTCTACTGGTTTTAACTTACCAATGATCATGTAATTTACCCAAATTTGCAGCCGTACCCCAAAATTCTTCTGGAAATCTCCCAAAACATTTTGAATTTTCTCATCCTACAGAATTACAAGAATAAAAAGGTTATACGACTCAATTAAGAGATCATACTTGCCAAGCTTGCAGTGATATTCATTTAAAGAGAAAATAAGGAAAGAATCAAACGGGTTAAGTAGCAGCTAGCAAAATGCAATGCCCAAAATATTTACCAGGACAATGTGAATTATGCTTGACCGTCTAGTCAGAACCCCATTTAAAATTAAGCTTATCACTAACTTTTTGAGGAAAATCATATGTCAAACAATGTGAGTCGGACACCATTGAAAATGGTCAGAATTGGAATCCGATTCCACCCTACAACCCATGGAGAAGATAGATTAGAAAAAGAAAACCAGTGCTTCAACATACTACTTAATCAACCATGATTCAGATAAAGGAGATACCCTTAAATAGATTCTCTAGGAGATACCCCTAAAATCAAACCTAGTAACAGTAAATCAAATGTTTGACATTCTTGATTGGATGAATGTTGATTCCACTTTTCCAATGAACAAGAAAGAAGAGAGAAAAGGGGAGAAGAAAGGAATGGAGTTCAATTCACATTTCCTATATTTTAGTTTAGTCCACTTGCATATCGTTGAGCAAGACTCTGAAGGCCAATCTGCTTGTTTCGATTTCAAGCATGTACATCTTTGAACAAAATAAAAAAGAAATAAACGACCGATTAAGTTTAGGGATAGTACACACCAGAGAGACATGAAAGAAGTTGAACAATTGAAACTATATTCATGTTAATTCACATTGATCACAACTATAAAGGAATTTGAACAATTGAAACCAGGAACCCTAAAAAGTTAATTTGCATTCTAACTGATTGAATGTTATACATTTGATGAATACCTAAATTCTGAATCCTGAATATAGTATGTAGCTTCGAATAAGAATTGGTAGTTGATGTTGATCTGAGATACAGGAAGAAGTTGTGATGCTATATGGAGCTGCAAGCCTGTAATCAACGCGATTGATCTGTATTAGAATTTAAACTAGGGGCATTGTTGTCCATATATAATGTTCTTTTAATTATAATCATTTAAAATTATGAAAATGAATTATAAATCAATAAAAATTATCAAAAAAATAGATTTGGGTAAATAAGATATTAAAAAACATATTAAAAGTTTAGCTCGGGCAAATACGATATTTAGATGTTTAGGAGGGGCATATACGAAATTATGCCTTAATTATTAATCATATAGTATATTAATAAATCATTTGTTACAATTTATAAATCATATAATAAATTAACAATTAGTCTCTCACTCTTCAAAAATTATTGTATTCAATTATTGGTTATGATAGTATCCCAAAAAGGTCTTTTCTTTTAATTCAAGAATATAAAAGTTTAGTTATTTGTTTACACAATTTAATCCAACAACATCTTTATAAAATCTTTTGGTTATTAATGTTCTAGTTTTACTCATTGCAGGTTTTGTGTTCAAAACTTCCACACTCCAACTTAAGGAGTATGTAGAAATTTGATAATATTTTTTTGCCTTATCTTATCCATTAAGTTTTGGGATTATATTCTTTTATTTTGCTTGTCTATCTTTTCCTAATTTCTTGTGTTTCATTGCTATTTACAAAGTAGCCTTCTTCCCTGTATTTCAGGATAATTAATAACAAAAAACATTACTGTGATATCTAATTTTGTCGAACATGTAACGTATTTTATGAGTTAGCGTTTTAAATGACGAATACTATATAATGATGTTGATGATATAAATAACATTATAATTAAAATGATAATAATCATAATTATAGGGTTTTTGTTCTAATATAATATAATATAATATAATAAAAATATAATGGATTGACGTTAAAAGATTAGCGACAATTTTTTGAAAAAATAGGTATCAGAAGTATATGTCGAAGCTTTGGTGATGGAAAAACCAATGAAATCCTTACATTAACAAGTTGTGGTGAATTACAAAGTAACGGCCACAAAATTTTTCGCTCTCATGTTTCCAATCCATCGTCGATATCAATATAGTGTAAATGATAATGCCAGATAATGTGGTTTAAATGATTATAATGTATCATTATTTCGTTAGTAATTTTTCTAAATGTTTCTCCATTGTTGATATGTTGGAAAAATGTCACTTTTGACTAAAACTTTAGCGGTGTAAAATAAAAATGAAACAAAAGATAGAATAATAAACATAGCATTTTATTCACATACACAAGTGACAATGCAAAAAAAAACATATAGAGGATTGGATATAGGATTTAGACTAAAAAAACGAAATTGCATCCAAAAATGAATTATCTGAAACTGTTTAGTCCACAAATGAAACGCAAAAATATGTATGGAACATTTAAAATGTTGCATTTGACTTAGACATAAGAAATTCAAACTAAAGAGGGACAAAAAACTATCTAAACTGGGCAGAAATGTAGCATGGAAGAGGTTAGTTTTAGTGTAATCAACGGGGCTACTTTAATACCAACAGGAATCACAGGGTAAGGTTTGTACATGCAATTTATACACCAAGGTAAAACCAAGAAGAACAAAAGAATGTAACATGTAGGAAGAATCAGATGGAATAGGGAAAGAAATGGAGGACATGAGGGTTATAAACAAAATACTTATATACTTAGTAATTGCTTTTGAATTAAACGTAAAACTAAATAATAATTAACCAAAACATAACCGCTACTTATACTAATCATAATATAAACCTAGTCTAACTCAAATACCACATAAAACTCAAATTTCCTAAAATACCCTTTAAATTAAAACTATCACATTTTGAATTACTAACATTCAAAATGAAAATGCAATGAAAGAACACAACATAGAGTATAAACTTCAAAACATAATCATAAATTTAGTACCATACGACTCAAATTCAGACATGGAGTATAAATACAAACAAAAACACAATATCCATAACACAACACTAAGATGTAGACCACAAACTAGAAATGCAACAACAACACCTGAGACACGACATACTGAAAATAAAAACATCTCAAAACGAGATATACAGACTCACAAAATGAAAATGTTAACTAAGACATAAAGACGACAATTATAAAACTTGACTCATTTTATACTCCTTATTTTATATAACGGCTGTTCCTGACTTCCAACAGGGCGAAACCACGACCCAACCACCAGTCTACCTGACCATATCTATATATTAACACCAGTTGGTGGGTTTACTAAATTTGCATCCATTATATCTATATCACCTTCCTCTGGCTCCGGTAGAAGATTTAGGTCAAAGAGGTGTTTTAGGCTTGAACCTGACAACTTTTCTACATTTTGATCCTCGACTTCAGAGCCAACAATGACCACCATTTGGTGGTTTGTGTTAGAAGTTTCAATCTCAGGTGGCTTAGGTACGTCTTCAGGCTGAGGTAAAGCTTTTTTTGTTTTCCGGATTGAAGTAGAGATTCTTGTTTTTCCCAGCTTGCGACGAGCATTTTTGGAGCGTTTCTTACCACGAAGGGGATTTAAAGCTCGCCGATATTCGGTGGAGGTGCATCTGCAACATTCACAGGATGGTTTGTGTTTGGACCTACTTGGAGCCTGCTTGCAGACAATGCAGGCGCATCCAGATCGATGACGCGGGTGTTTCTTGTTCATCTTTGGTGGCTCTGGTATCGCCACCCCATTCTCCACCCGGGTAATGGAAACTACGTCCAACCCCTCAACTGTTTCAACTCGTTCAGGGTCTACATTTCTAGTCTTCATCTTCTTCGAAGATCCTACAGGTCATAAAATTAACATACAGATTAATTAATTATTTCGAAACAAGAACCTAATGAAGAAACAACATCAAGATTATTGGTACCCTGATTGTTCACAGAAAATATATTTTTTATTATGTCCTGAGTTAACTCTTCTTCCGCAGAACATCGCAACCTTAGTGGATCCCAGTGATTTTGCCTACAGGTCCAGTTTGCCGAAATTTCAGCATCAACGGGAACTTTACGCCATTTGTAACATTTCTCGCATTGAGCCCATTGCACAATACCACTAATTAAAGAAACAAATCAAGTTTAATTTAGTATTTCATAAGAACAAGCAGATATATAATTGAACCTAAAGGAATCATTTAGAGTAGTGAACTTACTGATCAAGCTTTTTGAACATGGATGGCCTTCCGATGATCGGATCATCCTTATAACTCTTGAGTTTTACTCCATCTAACACCATCTTTGAAGGAGGATTACTACCAGGACTTGGTCGTATTAGTTTTTGACCACCTTCGAAAGAGAGAGCAAGATTAGCCATCTTGTTTTCATGGTCAATGCTTTCACTAATCAAACCGATTTCACATTGCTTTCTCTTGTGACCTATGAGGACTTTCGGTCCATCCATATTTGACTTTGAGTGAACACTTGTCGAACCATTTCGCTTCTCCTGGCTAGCGATACAAGGCAGAGCCAATATGGTAGGCTTGGAAAGCCTTTTTCCAGTGCTAGCTCTTGGCATGCTCTGCAGATTAATGATAGTTCAACACTTTATAAATAAGTGGATCCCTAACACGTCAAAATCTATAATGTTTAATAAACTTAAACAATTAATCCATTTTTAATATAAAGTATTGAACAATAAGCAACATCCTATTAGTATTTGACTTCAATCAATTGAAGCCTAACTACTATGGCCTCATTGTTGTTATAATTGATCATAGCCTCTTCAGATTTGATGTAGCTTTGTTGTAAAAATTTTGGCTTTATTTTAGTTTTCTCTACTCTTTTTACCATAAAATTCTATTGAAACAATCTATCAAGGAAATAAAATAGTTGCTTCTATCTAGCAAAGTTTTTAAATGAACTCTAAATGGATGATAGAAAATTACCTTTTCAGAATTCGTTCTTTTAGTACGAATGCAAGATTTTGATCCACGCACATCCGAGTAAATATTTATAGGATCATTTGGATTCTCATGGATAAGCGTAGAAGGCATAGCTGATATGGTCTTATCCTTTAAAACCCCGTTAGTAGTGCTCTCTAGTACATTGCCCTATACATAATGATCATGTATAAGATTATGAACAAGTGTTGATATCAAAAGAGATATGTCTAAAATAAATGTTAAATGAAATCGCAAAAAGTATATGGTTGAGTTTAATCAACTCAATGTGTAGCTATAAGGTATTTTGACTTATTCAACTATTTTTTTAAATATGTATTTTGGATGTTCTAAGTATATCAAAATTTTCGAGTCTAAAATGGTCTTATTGGTGTTTTAATCCAATCATAGCTTTTAGATTTGATGAAACTTTGTTGTAACAATTTTAGCTTTAATTATTATTTTATTCTACTCTTTTAGCATAAAATTTTATTGGAGCTAGAATAGCCAATTCTATCTAGAATATATGTTGAATGAACTCTTAATGGATGGTAGAAAAGTACCATTTCAGAATTCTTTTTATTCGCACGAATATTGGGTTTTGATCCACGCACATCTAAGTGAATATTCATCGAATCGTTTGTCTTCCCATGGCTAAGCGTAGAAGTCATAGTCGATGTGGCTTTATCCTTTAAAATCCCATTAGTAGTTCTCTCTATGCCCTGTAGATAATGATCATTTATAATATTATGAACAAAGTCTTGATCACAGAATGAGGTATATCTAAAATAAATGACAAATGAAATCACAAAAAGTGTACTGTTGAGTTCAATCAATTGAATGCCTAGCTACTAGGCATTGTTATCTTGTTCATCCATTTTATAAAAGTATGTACTGCAAATGCTCTAAGAATATTCCAAATGTTTCGAGTCTAAAATGGTCTTATTCATGTTTTAATTTGATCATAGCCTTTTTAGATTTGATGCAACTTTATTGTAACAATTTTGGATTTAATTATTATTTTTTTCTACTCTTTTAGTATAAAATTTTGTTGGAGCTAGAATAGCAAATTCTATCTAGAATATATGTTGAATGAACTCTTAATGGATGGTAGAAAAGTACCATTTCAGAATTCTTTCTATTCTCACGAATGTAGGATTTTGATCCACGTACATCTAAGTGAATATACACCGGATCATTTGTCTTCTCATGGCTAAGCGTAGAAGTCATAGTCGATGTGGTTTTATCCTTTAAAATCTCATTAGTAATTCTCTCTATGCCCTGTAGATAATGATCATTTATAATATTATGAACAAGTCTTGATCTCAAAATGAGGTATATCGAAAATAAATGACAAACAAAATCACAAAAAGTGTATGGTTGATTTCAATCAATTGAATGCCTAGCTATTAGGCATTGTTTTCTTGTTCATCTATTTTATAAAAGTATGTGTGCACTGCAAATGCTCTAAGAATATATCAAAATTTTCGAGTCTAAATGGTCTTATTGGTGTTTTAATCCGATCATCGCCTTTTTAGATTTGGTGCAACTTTGTTGTAACAATTTTGGCTTTAATTATTATTTTTTTCTACTCTTTTAGCATAAAATTTTATTGGAGCTAGAATAGCCAAATCTATCTAGAATATATGTTGAATGAACTATTAATGGATGTTAGAAAAGTACCATTTCAGAATTTTTTCTATTCGCACGAATGTAGGATTTTGATCCACGCACATCTAACTGAATATTCACCGGATCGTTTGTCTTCTCATGGCTAAGCGTAGAATTCATAGTCGATGTAGTTTTATCCTTTAAAATTCCATTAGAAGTTCTCTCTATCCCCTGTAATGATGGTTTATAATATTATGAACAAGTTTTGATCACAGAATGAGGTATATCTAAAATAAATGACAAATGAAATCACAAAAAGTGTACGGTTGATTTCAATCAATTGAATGTCTAGCTACTAGGCATTGTTATCTTGTTCATCCATTTTATAAAAGAATGTACTGCAAATGCTCTAAGAATATACCAAATGTTTCGAGTCTAAAATGGTCTTATTCGTGTTTTAATTTGACTATAGCCTTTTTATATTTGATGCAACTTTATTGTAACAATTTTGGCTTTAATTATTTTTTTTTCTACTCTTTTAACATAAAATTTTGTTGGAGCTAGAATAGCAAATTCTATCTAGAATATATGTTGAATGAACTCTTAATGGATGGTAGAAAAGTACCATTTCAGAATTCTTTCTATTCTCACGAATGTAGGATTTTGATCCACGTACATCTAAGTGAATATACACCAGATCGTTTGTCTTCTCATTGCTAAGCGTAGAAGTCATAGTCGATGTGGTTTTATCCTTTAAAATCTCATTAGTAATTCTCTCTATGCCCTCTAGATAATTATCATTTATAATATTATGAACAAGTCTTGATCTCAAAATGAGGTATATCGAAAATAAATGACAAACGAAATCACAAAAAGTGTATGGTTGATTTCAATCAATTGAATGCCTAGCTATTAGGCATTGTTTTCTTGTTCATCTATTTTATAAAAGTATGTGTGCACTGCAAATGCTCTAAGAATATATCAAAATTTTCGAGTCTAAATGGTCTTATTGGTGTTTTAATCCGATCATCGCCTTTTTAGATTTGGTGCAACTTTGTTGTAACAATTTTGGCTTTAATTATTATTTTTTTTCTACTCTTTTAGCATAAAATTTTATTGGAGCTAGAATAGCCAAATCTATCTAGAATATATGTTGAATGAACTATTAATGGATGTTAGAAAAGTACCATTTCAGAATTTTTTCTATTCGCACGAATGTAGGATTTTGATCCACGCACATCTAACTGAATATTCACCGGATCGTTTGTCTTCTCATGGCTAAGCATAGAATTCATAGTCGATGTAGTTTTATCCTTTAAAATTCCATTAGTAGTTCTCTCTATCCCCTGTAATGACCGTTTATAATATTATGAACAAGTTTTGATCTCATAATGAGGTATATCTAAAATAAATAACAAATAAAATCACAATAAGTGTTTGTTTGATTTCAATCAATTGAATGCCTAGCTACTAGGCATTATTTTCTTGTTCATCCATATTATAAAAGTATGCGTGCACTGCAAATGCTCTAAGAATATATCAAAATTTCTGAGTCTAAGATGGTTTTTTTGGTGTTGTAATCCAATCTTTTCCTGTTCAGATTTGATCCAACTTTGTTGTAACAATTTTTGTTTTATTTTTAGTTTTGCTATTCTTTTAACATAAAATAATATTGAAACTTTCTATCAAGGAGCTAGAATAGCAAATTTTATCTAGAAAAAAATGTTGAATGAACACTAAATGGATGATAGAAAGTACCATTTCAGAATTCCTTCTATTAGCACGAATGCAAGATTTTGATCCACGCACATCCGAGTGAATATTTTTCGGATTGTTTGGATTTTCATGGCTAAGCGTAGAAGGCGTAGTTAGTGTGGTCTTATCCTTGAAAACCCCATTAGTAGTGTTCTCTACTACCATGCCCTGTAGATAATGGTCATATATAACTTTATGAACAAGTGTTTATCTTACAAAGAAGTATGTCTAAAATTAATATAAAATGAAATCCTAAAGAGGGTTTGGTTGAGTTAAATCATTTGAATACGTAGTTACTAGGAATTGTCTTTTTCAACCATTTTATTAATGTATGCATTGCGAATTCCATAAACATATATCAAACTTTTCGTGTTTAAAATGGTCTTATTCGTGTTTTCATCCACTCTTGACTTGTTCATATCATATGTAACTTTGTTGGGTTTATTCGGAAAAATCTCATTATTTTAGGAAAAATTTTGATAAAGTCCAAAAAGTTTTTTCTTTAATAGAAAAGTCTAATTATTTTGAGAAAATCACATAATTTGTCATTTCTGTTCAAATATAAAAAATGATTTTTTCGTTAATTTAGACAAAATGTTCAACAATTTTGACTTTTCGGTTCAAATTTTTTTTTTAGGATAAACACTTGTTATTAGACATACTTGGTAGTAGAGAACATTTTGCCTATCAAGTGTTTATCCTAAAGTCGGATGTGGTTGAACCGAAATCCTCCATACCTGCTAAGAGAAAACGGTCTAAAATGGTTGATCATTATCTACACTGCATGGTAGTAGAAAACGCTCTAAAATGATTGATCATTATCTACTACCATTTCTGTAGATAATGTTGACTAATTTTAGGACTTTTTCGTTTATTTTAGTTTTAGCTACTATTTTTAACATAAATTTGTATTGAAATAATCTATCAAGGAGCTAGAATAGCCAATTTTGTCTACACTAAATGTTGAATGACCTCTAAACGAGTGATAGAAACAAATACTATATATATACCATTTCAGAATTTTGTTTGTTAGCACAAATTGAGGATATTGATCCACGCACATCTGATTGAATATTTATCGGATCACTTGTCTTATGGCTAAGTGTAGAAGGCATGGTCGATGTGGTCTTATCCCTTAAAACCTCGTTAGTAGTGCTCTCTGTTACCAAGCCCTATACATAATGATCATTTATAACATTATCAACATCTGTTAATGTCACAAAGAGGTATCTCTATATAAATGTTACATAAAATCAGAATGATAGAAAAGTACCATTTTAGAGCGTTTTCTCTTAGCAGGAATGCAGGATTTCGGTTCAACGACATCCGAGTGACCACTTCTCATACCAATTTGCTTCTCTTTGGTAAACGTAGTCAACATCGTTGATTTGGTCGTCCCCTTTGAAACCCCCACACTAGTGCTACCGATTACCATGTTCTGTAGATAACAAGATAATTTGAGACATTAATGATATAATAAAGTGGCCTATATATCTAGATTAAAATACTAGTATTAATTAATTAGTAATATTCCGAGTTCTAAAATAGTACCAGTTTAGCTTTCCGCTTAGATGGGGATGGAGTTTTAGCCTCTGGAAACAGACCAATTTTGCTAGATGAGGAAGCACTTGTAGCATTCCGATGTCCGATAACAAGCTTTCCTTCAGCCTCCAATCTACCAAACATCACTGATCAAGAAGACATAAGTGTTAGCATTCTAAAAGTTATTATTATCTTTATGTATAATGTAAGGACTATGATTGTCATTTTTATGTTAGTTTTATTTATTTATTTATTCAATTTCCATGTGGAGCCTTTGGCTTATTAGCATTCAACAAGAGATTACTTTTTCAATTTTAAAAAGATATCAGATTGACTTCTAGCATTGAGATACCTAGCTAACACACATGTCATCATGTCATCTAATTAATCATCTATCCTCGTGTGAAAGAACATAGTGGAGTCTAACGTTACGACATTTTAAAAGGACAATGGACTTCAAATATTTCACTTGTGTTAATTAAACATATGCTACAAATTAATAATTTCTTAACTATGTAGAAGAAAATCATATAATATAAAACTATCAATCACAAGTGACATTTGTTTGCTTAGTTATTACCTGTGTCACCCGGTTTCAACTTCATCGACGTAACATAATAATTAAATCCTTCAAGGACGTACATTCGGCTATTATTATTTGGCCAGTATCTAAAATTAAATTCCCAATCTTTCCCATTTAAATCTTGAATTTCAACAGGTTTTCCTTCAGGAATATCAATCGAAGGAAAGTATCCCTGTAAAAAAAAATTAAATAACTTATCAACCACAAAATTAACACGTTTCATGGACGAAAAAACAAAGAAAAAAATATACTAACCTCTGCACATTTCTTAGGAAGCACCAAACGTCCGATCTTCCCAGTGTCACTAACAGTCAACACCTTCTCAAATAAAGGAATTACTTTCACATTTGACCTGTCAAGATCATAAATAAATGAATTCATGATTAATAATTAGGGCGAATATTGTTTCCATATTGCAAATAAATTAAACATATTTCAAGATTTGAAAGAATACATACCCTTTAGACATCTCTTTGAGCTCTTGTTCAGTTAATCTAGGCACGTAACGGTGTTCACTTCGAGGCTTTCGAATACGATCTTTAGCTCCACTAGATGAGTCACCCTTGTTGTATTCACGAAATACCGGTGGTGGGGTTGAACGTTCATCGTCTTTTTCAGACACCTTTTCTTTACCTTTACCCGGTGGAACCCTAGCAAGAGAGGTGGAGCTGGGGGTGGTTAGTTCTTTGCAATGAATATTGACTCCGGATATGGTATTTGTTGCACTAATATTTGAACTTCCGACAACCAATCTCTCAGCTTCATTCACCCTTCGATCACCCAATGGAGGCGAAGGATTATGCCCTCGTGCGATAAGTCGTCCTAAAGAAGGTGTCGTACTCGTAGGCTCGAGTTGTGGTTGGTTTCTCGATGAATTTAACAAAAGAGTTGCAGTAATATTGCCGATAGAGTTACTAGTAGCTCGTTCAAGATTTCGCTGGAAGGAAATTCCCTGTGGTGACTTCATAATGTTTGCCATCTGAAAGAAATTAAATAGAATTTGTTGAAGAACGATATATAACTTTTATAACTATATGAAAGAAGTTTAGATAATCATTTACGAAGATCTGATGTTGTGGTGTGCAGTCAAGACACTCGATTCCTCTGAGTCTCGATCGAACATAAAAAGATCGAGAAACTATGCATCCATAATGAATTGGCTGCACGGATTATAACAAAACTTTTAATTTCTTGTAAGAAATTATCATGTCAACGAAAAAACGTATATCTTTAATTCTATATTCTACATATATATAATATAAATGATGATAAATATTTTAACCTTCTCGCAAGATACGCAACGTTTCCAGCCATTCAATTTATAATGATAAATTTCGCAAAACTTCCCACGCGTAAATGTAACACTACAATAAAAATTAACAAGAGACAATGTTACTTCCGATCTAAATTAAACGAAAAATAATGACAACACAAGAAACGCTATACATGGAGTATTAAAACTTTAAATTGCAACTAGATACATAATCTTTAATCAATGGATCATGCATGCAGAACTCATAAACATCAATCGGAAGGTTTCCGTTGGTTTATCGCGTGTTTACGATAAACAATCCAAAGATGGAAAGATCACAAGGTTAAAAAGCTTAACTTTTTAAACAAACTAATGCGAAATTTCAGCAAAAATATTACTTTATCACCGAAATTACGACAACATAAAATTTGCTAAAAAAAACTAAAGCGACTCATGATCAGTTGGTACAAACGGGCTTACTAGCATCCTTCGCAAAGTTTAGCAAAATCACCATTTTCACATGTCCAGGCGACTCTCGGAACGTACGTAAGTTGGCGACATTTGTTGTTAGCGCAAACCATTGGCAGATCGGAAGACGGAATCATGTTTTCCATTATGCAAAACCTGCATAAATGATTATAGAGTAAACAGATTCATTACAAACGTTACCCAGGGCATCAATAGATAAATTAATACATCGATCCCCAATTTACATGCTAGAACACTACGATATAAGATTTTGATGGTTATAACAAGGAACAAAAAGGGATTAGGGTTCTAATTTACTTGTTTACACATGCGTTTAGCAATCGAGAGAACCTTACAGTATGTTTATGGAGTCTTTGTGGGTGTATACAGTATATATATATATATATATATATATATATATATATATATATATATATATATATATATATATATATATATATATATATATATATATATATATATATATATATATATATATATATATATATATGAGAGAGAGAGAGAGAGAGTAATAAATGATGTATTAAATAGCTTAAAATTTCATTATTTTATTTTTGTGGGGCATGTACAAACACATTTTAATTTATGGCCCTTTTACTTTCTATAACTTGCATCATGAGTAATAGTATAAAATTTTGGATTTTAGCAAGATGCTAACATCATGGTAAAAAGATAGATTGTTATGGGGTGGCTTTATTCAAACTAATAGTCGGAGTAACGGATGTTTAATGCTGTTAATTTGGTGGAGATGAATTGGCATATGTTGCTTCTTGGCAATGACACAAAAGTAACGATGATGATAAGGGTTGGATTAATGGACTACTGGGTAGGAATTAACTTTTTGGTAGATATAACGTATGTATATTGGGTTTTGATGACGCGTGAATTGACGTATGTTTTTTTCTTGTGTAACTGACACATGTGGGGTTAGAAACATATTTCATGCCGGGTGTTAGCGTAACCAAAGTGGTTAAGGTCGATTATGAGAATAGTAACATCATTTTTCTAATTGAAAACATTTTTCTTAAAATAAGGTAAAGTATATTGACCAACATACCTAGCATACATTAATTCTATGGGCATAAGGGGAAAACAATTTTCATAATAGATGTAACATCTACATTAGTTGGAGTTGAAGGAAGTTGAATATATCGGTTAATGTTGTTTCATGAAAACTTATATTAAACTATTAATAGATTGTTGTTTAGTGGTTACTGTTGATATATATTACATATATATGGTTTATTAATTAATAGTAAATGATAAAGTTGTTGGCGATAAATGCCAGAAATTAAAAACAACTAGAGCTCATGGTTTTACTTTTTCAAAAGAGAAAAGTTCATGTCCAACAAATTTCATGTTCTTTTATGATAAATATCATTGCATTATTCACGAAAAGGAACTCGAAAATATATCCTAGGCATTAAACTGTGTATTAAATGTTGCTAAATGCATTAATGCATGTTTTAGATTATCAACTGTCATTACCATTTAGGTTTACTTTAACCAAGGGGATGGTGATATCTTTAGAAACTGTCATGAAAAAAAAGAAGAAAACGCGTTTTGTGCTTCATTACCAGCACCACGAGAAACAATGTAAAACGAAAAAACGGAAGGATGGGGCGGTGTTTCCTCTATGGTCATGGCATTTTAAGGGTGCCAAGTCACAAAAACGATTGTAGACGTTTCCCACACCGAGGCCTCTAAATATAGGGACTGAAACAGTGAGAAATATAATAGAGGATACAAAATGAGCATTACGGATAGTTAAAGGCATAGGGCACATGAAAGCGGAAAAGAACATGTAATGATTGCAAGGTTGAGTCAATATACTTTCTCCTCACATTATATCCATGTTTTTATTACATCTCTTCCTTTTTATATATATATATATATATATATATATATATATATATATATATATATATATATATATATATATATATATATATATATATATATATATATATATATAAAAGACAGTTCAATAGAGAATCATAATTATTTGTTATTTAAGTAACAAAATATTTTCTTTAATTTCTAAAGCTTATTCTTTATCGAAAAAAAAATCTAAAAATATCTAAATTCATAAATAAACATTGTGAATGTGAAAAATATTTTTCGAATTCATCGTGTGAAACCGGATTCACGTTGTAAATTTTCAAAGATTCACATTATAAATTTAACATAAATAAAAAAAATCGAATTTTATATCATTGGAAAAATGATAAAAAATTATGAATTTCTATATTTTTAGTTTTTTTTATAAAAAATAAGTTCTAAAAGTTGAAAAAAAAATTGGTTCCTTGGTTTCTTAATTAATTATGGTTCTCTATTGAACCTCACCTTATATATATATATATATATATATATATATATATATATATATATATATAGAGAGAGAGAGAGAGAAAGAGATTTCTATAATCATACACGTATTAAATAATATATATATATATATATATATATATATATATATATATATATATATATTATATAGAAACTAATTAAATTTGTCAATAATGTTACCAATAATATTTTTTCAAGAATGAGAGTGTATTTTAGTAGAATAGGAGTTTAATCTACAAGATTTGAGACTGCATTCTAACATAATCAAAATGTATTTTAGTAAAATATACTCTTGTTTTTCATGTTACATTCAACTTTATTGTATTTTAAATAAGTAATTCAATAAACAAAATATAAACTCATAAATAAAAACTTAAATGTGAATTTTTTCTGAAAAAATGTTATTGTTGTCATTAATGACGAATATAATTAATTTCTATAAAATTATAATTACACTTATGGATATCATTTAATATATCACAATTATGGAAATCATTTAATATATCTATCTTTATTTAATTAAATAATTATTTAATTTAACAAATTCCTATTTATACATTCTAGTAAACAACAAATATAAGAAACATATAAACCTAACTATATATATATATATATATATATATATATATATATATATATATATATATATAAAAGTTTTTTTTGTGAACCTAAAGATTTATATGAACTTATGAACTCCAAATCAATAGTTTTTTTTTGTGAATATATATATATATATATATATATATATATATATATATATATATATATATATATATAAGTTTTTTTTGTGAACCTAAAGATTTATATGAACTTATGAACTCCAAATCAATAGTCCAGAATGTCAATGATACAGTCATATAGACTATGGATACATATGACTGGTGATATATATATATATATATATATATATATATATATATATATATATATATATATATATATATATATATTTGGAATAGTAATCATAAACTTGGTTGGAACCTTGTTAATCGAATAAATACAATATTAAAGTGAATACTTTATCACACATTTAATATATATATATATATATATATATATATATATATATATATATATATATATATATATATATATATATATATATATAAACATGCTATCATTTATTTTTTTCTATCCTTTTTTTATATCCATTCAGAAATTATGATATATGTCCTGTTTTATTTCCTAATAATAATTAAGGACATTTGATACAATTTTAAATATATTAAATGGAAGCTAATTTTTACACATTAAAACTTATCCATATATAACAATTTGTGTTTTAAAAATGTTGTATTGTACAACTCTATTAAATATAAAATGTTGTATTCAGATAAAAACTATTGTGTAGGAATCATTTACCATATTTAATTTTTTTCCACATTCATTTTAGAAAGAATATTTATGGTATTCTTTTATTAAAACAATAATTCACTCTAGTAGACACATGCTCATATATATATATATATATATTTTTTCTGAATTGTTTATATAAATATTTACAAAAGAAATAATGAAATTATAAAAGTTTCATATAAATGTGTAATTCCTTCACATTTATAAATACAAAGATTTAGCCAATTAGCCACACATAATATATAACCCATTATATTAAAAAGGTAATTCGTCCTTACAAATATCTTTGTAATATAAGAAACATGATGTTGTAAGTTTATACGCTTTAATTTAAATTTGTAAATGTCTGAAAAACATAGGATTCCAACTAAAATTGCTATAATGGTATTCATGTCAGAATTCAACTTATAATGTGTACTCTAATTATGTAGAAAAGTATATAAAGACAACTATAACATATATTTGCTAAATATAACTATCTTTTTACATAGAAGTTTATAACTTGATAAAGTTAGTATTTTGATACCCTAACAGAAATATTGTTTTTAATGTTGTCTTAATGATTTTTGGGGTTTATATGTTTTTTCTTTTATAACGTTTATCGATCGACTAAACTTTAGCAAATTACTTGCAATAAAGCAACTTACTTGAATCAATGAATTAAGTCAAGCAAGGATACCACCAATTAATGGTCTAATAACTGTTCGATTATCAAAATCGAATTAAACTAAATCCATGAACTTATGATTTCACGCAGTGAATTGTTATCCAGTTCCATAGAAAGACAATTTTGTTCCCGTTTGCTATGTGTGAACATAAATGAAGATAAAATCTAGAATAAAAAATGAATGAAGATGAAAGTTTAGAATCCAGGCATCTTCACTTTTAAATTTTAAAAGTAATTTTCACTAGTTATCAAATTCGTGAATAATTAGAACATGCATATGTCTCGATTTTTAATAAATTTGAAGTAGTAGACTATTTGATTTGAATCTAAACTTAGATGAATAAAAACGATTTACCACATATGTATTCCCAACCTTATTAATCGACAAAAGTTACGGCATAATCATGTTGTCATCAATTGTATTAAATATATGTGTATAAGATAACCTTCAATATGTAGGGGTGTTTGGTTTATTTTTTGAGAGGCCAAAAGTCCTTTTAGGAAAAGATAAAAGGTAAAAAATGTTTGGTAAAAACGTTTTTAAAAGCTACTTTTGGATTTTGGATATAAGAAAAATAAATTTTTTTGGAAAATTCATGAAAATCTGACTTTTTGCAACTTTTCCTAAAATGACTTTTGGCATCTCAAAAGATAAGCCAAACATCCCCGTAGTGTATATAGTTTTAAGTTTTAACGAAGAAAGACATAAATCTATTTTGTATCAATTATGTAAAGTAGTTATGAAATCAAATGTTCCTTAAATTAAAGAAATCCTAATGCTACCATGAAAAATAATCACAATTAACATATACAATGATATAAAAGGATAACGATAATTGTACTTAAACAAATTATGTAAAGTAAATTGACATAAAGTAGTAAGTTTGTATAGGAAACTCACCGATCTTCTAATAGATCGGCTTGAAAATCGGATCTACTAAATAGAGTACTCCACTTGAGAGATCTTGTGAAAACATATAGAAGAAATTCACCAGTCTTGCAAGATATCAGAAGAAAAAAAACAAGTATATCAAAGACTCTTCGACTAAGAGGTCTAGTCAAATGAGAAGGATCTGGTTGTTAGCCATATCAACTCATTTGTTTTCGCCACTCGAATCGAATACAAGATAGATTAGCAAACAAAATGAGGTAAGAGAAATGAGGCGTATGGACGGATATATCTAGAGAGGTATGGAGGTTATAAATAATGAAATTGCGAGGGAAATCAGCTTTGATTTTGGACATTTCAAATTTCATATTTAAGGTGGGCGGGATCAATTTTCATTGTTTCGCGGTTCTTACATTTTTTTTTTAATCTTTCACATGTTTACTTGTAGTTTCATTGCATACATTTGACCTCCATGAAATATTTACTTACCTTAAATGACTTATTATGTAACATCCCAATTTTGTGAAATTTTGAACTAAGTAAATCGTGAATCATTATTTTTAGGAAATATATTAACATAGTTAAGTAAGTTATGATTTTATGTAGAAAACATACAGGATGGACTTGAACTTTCATGCAATAAGAAGAAATTTGACATTGACGACATAAGGTATGTATTCTCATAATGGTTTTAGGAATTAACAAAAAGTATGTATGCCAATGTGACTTGAGCATTTGGAGCATTCGCATGGAGAATTTGAGTTCAATTGAGCAATTGGTACTTAATGGAGAACTTGGAGTTCATGGAGCATGTAACAAAAGGGACATATCATCTGAGAAGGGAATGGATCATTAGACAAAGGAAAGGATCAAGTAACAAAGGAATGAATCTTCTAAAAAGAGGTCTGGATCACATGGGAGTGGAATAGAGCACCTTGTTGCATGGATGTGCCATCCATGCTCAAGATGGGCCATTCTAAGCATAGATGTGCCACTCAGGAGGCATGGTGCGTCATTAGGAAGGATGGTGCGCCATTGGGAAGCAAGGTGCACCACATGAGAAGGAGATGTGCCACCTTGGAGAGGATGCACCATCCCTTGCTCAAGATGCATATTCTACATGCTTTTATGTACCATCTTGGTGTAAGGGTGCGCCATTTGGTTCCTTGATGAGCTATTGTAACGCTCGTTTCAGGTATCAATTTCTTTTAAGAATTTTAGGATTTTAGACTTAAACTTGACAAGTGGGGGAGATTCTACTCGTTGAGTAGAGGTCCTTGTGGGACGCAGGATTCAGGATCTACTCGACGAGTTAGAAGGCCCAACTCAACAAGTAGGCGATGTAAAGGAAAACCCTAAATTTTAGGGTTTACACCTTAGATAATCTCCTTAAAACCTTGAGGTTGGCCTTCCATTAGCCTCCAAACACTAAGAACGTCAGCGCTAAACCCTAATCTCCATTTTCTCTCATATTGTGAGTTAGAGTGACTTTTGGAGCTTAAGAAAAAGAATATAGTGAGAAGAAGGAGAAGATCCAGCAAACAAAGCCCTCGCTCTTGAGCTTGACCATCTTGTGGACTATTGTAAGCACTCACGATTCGATTTTTATCTTAGAATATGACTAGATCTTGAGTACACTCTTCATTTCCTATCATTCTTGTTGATTGCATGCATGGGGTTCACAAAGTCTGCAACTTTATGAATCTCCAAGGCAAAATGGTCCCATGGTGGACTAGATCTAGCTTTTAGTCAAGCATGGATGTCATGCATGGATTTTAGGGCATATTTTCCCTCTTTAGCCCATTTTGACTTCAAGACATGCATTGAACATGCATGTCCATAAAGCCTCCATCTTTGGAACATTTTGAGGATTAGAACCTCTTTTTGAAAGGAGGGATTCCAGATCCCTAGAGTCTTGAACCACATGGCTAAGATTTTAAGCTTCCCAACATTTGTTAAGGGCTTTAGAGAATTTTGAATGATTCAAGAGGATAAAGTTGGATACTTTATCCTTCTAGAATGTAACACCCCGAATCCTGGAGGTGAAAATTTAGAGTTATAATTCAACTTGTGGGACTTACTCGACAAGTTGGTTGGTCTCGACTCGTCATGTAGGAGCTGAGTTGGCCACGTAGGATATGAAGCCTACTCGTCGAGTCGAAGGGATGGACTCGACGAGTTGAGTCTGTGTAATGAAACCCTTATTTTCCCGGGGTTGTGTCTTATTTAAAGGACCTTAAGCCCTCATTTCTGCCTCCCATGTCACCTTACTCCCCTGTGTGAAACCCTAATCATTAGATTAGTTTAAGAGAGAGAGAGAGAGAGGAGCTAAAGTTGGGCTTTCTAGTGCACTTTTGGAAGATAAGAGAAGAGTATCAAGGCTTGGAACGAGAAGGGACTGTTGGATCCAATGTTTATCTATCCTTTACTTATGTTGAAGGTAAAAAGTCACCACCTTGCTCATTTCTTTGATTAGATCTCGTTTTTAGGAAGTTTTAGGACTTTTTCCATCTTTCCATAAGACTTTGAGTATTTTGAGCTTCCCAAGAGATTGAGACTTCAGATATGGACCTTGTGAGGTCCCTTAAACCCAAAGGTCCAAGCTTTATCAAGCTAGAGGAGAGCTGTTATGCTTAGAACCCTAAATGGAACATATTTTGGCACTTTGATCCCAAGGTGTCATGCATGGACGTAAAGCTTTTAGCTTTACATGGTATTTCAGCCTTGGGAGGGTAGATCTAGAGTTTGGGGTTTAGTTCTGCCTTAAATCGTCTAAATGAGAAAACAGGTTTAAGGGACTCGACGAGTTGAAGAGACAACTCGACGATTCGGTTAGGGTTTACCCCGATGGTTTGGATGCATTATAGACTCGGCGAGTTGGTGAGACAGCTCGACGAGTTGAGAGGGTTTTACCCATCTTTGGATTCAAAGTGGACTCAATGAGTTGATGAGACAACTCAACGAGTAGCTGGGGTTCCCTGGTCTTCTGGAAGCTGCATGGACTCGACGAGTGGGCTAGCAACTTAGTGAGTAGAACCGGTTTTTCGCGATTTACTAAGTTCGGAGGGACTTGACGAGTTCATGAGCTGTACTCGGCGAGTTGAGTTAACATGGATTGTTGACTTGGGTGTGGACTTCTGTTGAATCTTAGAGTTGGATCAGTTTTGACTGTTGACTTTTGTTGACTCTAGGGTTTTGGTCAACTGTGAATTTTGGAGGCCATGTAGGGGCGGAGATTAGACCAGCATCTAGAGTGTGGGATACATTGCTTTACCATGCGAGGTGAGTCTTCTCACTATACTTACCTTGAGTGGTAATTTTGTGTGACCGGAGGGTCTTGTATGTTTTATTGAGTATTGTGATATCTTGCATTATGTCTTTGTCGTTTATGATGTGTATTATTCTGAGCTTTACTAAGTTAGGACCGGAGGATCCACCCGAGTTATGAGACCGTAGGGTTCCACTAAGACACATTGACCGGAGGGTCTTATTAGAGATATAGCCATGAGAGGCTAATGAGATGTGTGTGGTATTTTGGGAAACTCACTAAGCTTTGTGTCTACTGTGTTCTGTGTAATGTCTTTTAGGTACTTCTCAAGATCACGGGAAGGTGCCAGCTTGCTTCTACACACGAGATGGAGTTATGTTTTTGAGGATCCTGGAGTTTATTCAAACAATTAAGAATATGTGTTTTTAATAATTTGACATTTTGGGATTTTATGAAATGTGTTGATGAGATTTATGTGATTTTAAAATGAAAATTTTGTTTGAAAATTTATGGTGTTACAATTTGGTATCAGAGCCTAGGTTTGAGGGATTCAGATGTACTCTTGGGTATGTCTGGACTCAAATTGAGGATTTGAGAAGAAATTTTAAAAAGAAATGATTTTTCTAAAACGAGCAAGAGTTTATAGAAAAAACGAGGCGGAGCAGTGTGTACAATCAGCCAGAGCCCGAGTG
Organism: Lactuca sativa; assembly: GCF_002870075.4. Taxonomy (NCBI): domain Eukaryota; kingdom Viridiplantae; phylum Streptophyta; class Magnoliopsida; order Asterales; family Asteraceae; genus Lactuca; species Lactuca sativa. Next base: position 230,952,530 of record NC_056623.2, read on the forward strand.
GTGATTTCCCAATGTACCATTACATGTTTACATTATGAGATATTAGAGCTGCATGCTAGAGGATAGGTTAGGTATTTCAAAAATTAGTGCTAGAGTTGCCTGTTTCATGATGCCTTAGCCTAGGGGATGCTATTGATTGATATTATCTGCTAATTGTTCTATGTATGTGCTGAGTTGGGTTGTCTAGCAGGAATCTTTCAAACAGAGCTTGGAGTAGAGGAGCAATCTAGGAGAGATACCTAGACGTGCTTTTGCGGAATCTATTGAGAGAGTAGTTAAATACCACAATAGGTAGGGTTGCCTGAGTTCGAAGATACATTTTGAGTTGTGGTTAGAGCGAGTGGAGTTGTAAGTTAGAGTGGCTTATGTGCTGCTAAAGTTTATTCGGTGCCAGAATGCTGCTTGCTTTGTGCTTTGTGGAACTCTTGATGATGGAAGTCAGCTACTAAGTGAATATGATGATATTTAGGAGGTAGATGGTTGGCATCATGAGGAGTTCTTCAATAGCTGACGGCAGAAAAGTGTGAGAACCTAGGAAGAGCCTATAGAGTGACTTTAGTTAGATGAGTACACTGATAGAGGAGAGTATTCACTGGAGAGCGAACATGTGTAACGAGATTGGTGATCGAGAAGGTTGAGTAGCTACTTAGGAAATCTGGGACGATCTATGTGGAAAGTATAGGTAGATGTGGCAGGTTATATGGGCCCGTACTACTGAAAGAAAAGGACCCATACTCAAAACACGGAGGATTCCAGAGGTTATAAATAGCAGGTTGTGGGGAGATAACATGGTTCAGGTACCATGATTCGTAGCAGAGTGTGTTTCCATCTTTACCAGTTATCCGACGATGGGTGTTCAAACTGAGAATGGATATGGTAAACTGTGGGGCTATAGGACCATGTCGGTTGAGTTTTGATAAAGTATACCCTGCATGGAAAAAATTGAGTTTAGATCCCAAGGAGTTTGACTGGTGAGCTGTAGTTGGAGACGTTCAACTTGAGGAAAAGTGGAGATGATACACTGTGGAGGATTGCGGTCTGGGTTGAGTAATCGGCCGATGGTTGAAATGTCACTTCCTGTGACGAGAATTACACTATTTACGCTTCTCGTGTAGAGTGAAAGAGATAACGAGCTTCCAGTTCCATAGTTTGGAGGTAAACCCCGAGGAGTAGCACATAGTTACGATATTTTCACCAGGATATTCTGCTGTGAGGTATTTCTTATATCGTGAGAGAGTCATCAGTGGGAACTGAGATAGATAAGGACAAGGAGATGCCTTAGTTGAGCAAGGTATACTTTTTAGCAGCAGTTCCAGGTGATTAAGAGGAGTATACCGGGGCGGCGACCCTCGTTGCCTACATTATGTATCGACTATGAGAGTGAGGTCTCTTGCTCCTATGACAATTCCAGCGATGGAATGTTGGTCAAGGAATCGAAGAAGAGGTGTGTGATAGTTCATTATTTCCAGATTGAGAGTCATGACTAATTCGGCACAGTTGGGATATCCGACGGTGTGTCGGTAATAGATTTACGGATGACTAGAGGCAGTCACGTTGAGAGGATTCCGAGGTTTTCATTTGAGATACGGGATACTCAGAGTTATTTATTCATTATCTGGAAGATCATCGAGTGCTGTGTGGTACATTCCATGAGTCAGAAATGGTACATCTGGCGAGGCAGTCTGTAGTGTGGTCTGTTTGGTATGTCAATGGACGATGGTTCGAACCCTAAGTGGGGAAGAACTGAGTATTCTATGGAGGAGGATCCTCATTCTGATGTGGAACAAAATTTTGGGTTATCAGGATCTGTGGTACGAGTATATGAGACGGGAGTCATGTCGCAGTCGAGAGAGTGTACAACGTGAGATGATGCATGTCGCATATTCTCAGGAGATAATGAGTGACTTCACGACAGGTGGCCGGTAGACAGGAATTTGATTATGGTTTGTGTTTCTTCGGGTGTGCCATTGTTTGAGTTTTGAGATGGTTGGGTTGCCAAGGTCAGGATTTATTTTCGGAAAGACTAATAGTTCGACGTATGGATTGTTATTTGTACTCCAGAAGGGGAAGCAGTCGATTTGTCAATCAACTACACGATTGATATGAGTAGTTTTCATGGGCTTGATTAGTAGCAGACGGGGCTTTGGATTGTCGCCAGCTTGTTCTCAGTCGTGAAGATTCCTCCGTGCTTCCAATTGTGAGTTGGAATACTTCAAGGCCTCAAGTTGTGTGAGTGGAAGGTCAGTGGTCGTAACAAGACATTGTAAGATTCCGTAATGGTGTACCGAGGTATTCGACTATGATGCCCTAGGTTGTTGGATTATTATGAGACTTGGGTATGTCATACGACAAGTGGAACATCAAGCAAATATATTTCCAGATGTGAGATCATCAGCTAATTGTCACAAGATGGGAATTGTTCAAGACTGTGACTGTACTGAGGAAAGTGCCCTATTTACAAGAACTTACGTCAAGAGTAGTGATGCATAATCTGGGTAGGTGTGTGCACCTAACTATGTTGGACCATGGAGTATTAGATATTGAACTCAGTGTGGTGACGACTTGAGGATGAGATTGTGCGGTGATAAGAGAGCGAACGGATCCAGGTGGGAGTAATCACTTAGGACTGTCAAGGGAGACCGTGGAGTGAGCCCATGGAGAGTAAGAGAGGGTATAGTGTGACTGTGGGGAGCCGTAGCATACATGAGTCGGAGAGAGGATATCCTGTGAATGCGGAGAGCCGTAGCATACATGAGTCACTGAGAGAGAGAGAGAGAGAGTATCATAAGACTGCGGGGGAGCCATGGCATTCATGAGTCAGCAAGAGAGAAAGAGAAAGAAAGTGAGAGAGAGAGAGAGAAAGAGAGAGAGAGAGAGAGAGTATGACTGCGGGGAGCTGTAGCATACATGAGTAAGAAGGAGGGTGTCGTGTAACTGTGGGGAGCCGTAGCATACATGAGCCAAAGAGAGGTTATCGTGTGACTGCCGAGAACCGTAAAACACGTGAGTCGGAGAGAAAGTATCGTAAGACTGCGAGGAGTCGTAACATACATGAGTTAGCGAGCAAGAGAGAGAGAGAGAGAGAGAGAGAGAGAGTGAGAGTATCGTAAGACTGCGGGGAGCCGTAGCATTCGTGAGGCAGTAAGAGAGTGTCATAGGATTATGGGGAGCCGTATCACTTGTTAGTCAGTGAGAGAGTGTTGTATAACTGCGAGGAGCCGTAGCCTTTACTAGTCAGGGTCTGATGTAGAGGGGCTCTTAGACCTGGGTAGCCTTGCCAAATGAGTCTGTGGGAACCTGGTGGCCGAACCAGGGCGAGACTAGGGTCTCAAGAATGGTCGGAAACTGTTGTGTTTTGAGTTAGAGAGGGCTTGCTGCAACTCGGAAGGATCAAGGTGTAATGCATGCGTAGGTTCATGGAATATGGGTCATGAGTTAAGTACTAAGCTGGGACGAGTGGTTCCAATTCTGTGTCGGACTAGACTCTTGTGGGTGAGTTTGGCTCTGTCTATGTGGAGGACGAGCAGGTTGAGATTTTGAAGTTTTTAGATGTATTTCATTCTGAGTGGGATGTGCTTCCTAATTGATTTTTTAGACTTGGGTGAACGGTTCGTTGGTTTGAGGAGGACCACGACGCGCATGTGGTAGCAAGTAATAGAAGAACGAGGTCGTATATGGGGTGAGATTTCAAATCTGTTGTGGTATTCGATTGAGGTAAACCGAACATCATGACTTGGTGTGTCATGACGAGTTGAGATAGTTCTGGTTAGAAGAAATTATGTACGTCGTTTTATTGAGTATGCAAAGGGTAGCGTTGGAGATTCAATTGTCGGGTCGGGAGCTGGCCGGACCCTCAGGGTTGGACGAAGCATTTGAGAGTGAGCCAGGGGTTCATGATTATAGATGTCATCGATGGGTTCTGATAGTTGTACGGGTGGTGGGTCCTTGGTGAGATGTGACCCTTTTGTTCATTTTGAGCTATGGCCTGAATCGACTAGTCTGCCTGACATGAGTGGTCAGCAGCCACTTATGGTCAAGGACTTGTACTCATCAGTCGCAATGAGATGATCAGAGTTGGAGGTATTTTATCGGTCCATGATTCGATGAGTGATTGGCATGGTGTTATTTTGCACGGTGGTCCGTCTGAGAGACAGACCACTATAGATTCTGAGTTCGGGATATTCAAAGCTAATACAGACACGACAAAAGGGGGTCTGTCCTTCTTTGAGTTGGGAGTTCCTATTTGGTTTCGGGTGTCTTGGGAGGGAGATTATTGAATAAAATGATATTTTCGGTGGTGCTTCTTGGGTTATTGGCTTCAAGCTAGGTGTTGTTAAGGGGCGATTTCAAGGGCAAAATGTAATTCAAGTGGGGGAGAATTGTAACACCCCGAATCCGGGAGGTGAAAATTTAGAATTATAATGCAATTTGTGCGACCCACTCGACGAGTTGGTTGGTCTTGACTCTTTATGTAGGAGCTGAGTTGGCCGTGTAGGATATGATGCCTACTCGTCGAGTCAAAGGGATGGACTCGACGAGTTGAGTTTGTGTAGTGAAACCCTAATTTTTCCAGGGTTGTGTCATATTTAAAGGAAATTAATCCCTCATCTCCGCCTCCCATGTCACCTTACTCCCATGTGTCAAACCGTAATCATTAGATTGATTTATGAGAGAGAGAGAGAGAGAGAGAGAGAGAGAAGAGCTAAACTTGGGCATTCAGTGCACTTTTGGAGGAGAGGAAAAGAGTATCAAGGCTTGGAATGAGAAGGGACAGTTGGATCCAGTGTTTATCCATCTATAGCTTCTATTGAAGGTAAAAAGTCACCACCTTGCTCATTATTTTGATTAGATCTCGTTTTTAGGAAGTTTTGGGGCTTTTTCAATCTTTCCTTGAGACTTTGAGTATTTTGAGATTGCCAAGAGATTGAGAATTCAAATCTGGACCTCGTTAGGTCCCTTAAGCCCAAAGGTGCAAGCTTTATCAAGCTAGAGGAGAGATTTTATGCTTAGAACCCTAAATAGAACTTATTTTGGCACCTTGAGCCCTAGGTGCCATGCATGGATGTAAAGCTTGTAGCTTTACATGGTATTTCAGCCTTGGGTGGCTAGATCTAGAGTTTGGGGTTTTAGTTCTTCCTTAAATCGTCTAAATGAGAAAATAGATTTAAGGAACTCGACGAGTTGATGAGACAACTCAATGAGTCGGTTAGGGTTTACCCCGATGGTTTGGATGTGTTACAGACTCGACGAGTTGGTTAGACAACTCGACAAGTTGAGAGGGTTTTACCCGTCTTTGGATTCAGAATGGAATCGACAATTTGATGAGACAACTCGACGAGTAGGTGGGGTTCCCTGATATTCTATAAGCTGTATGGACTCGACGAGTGGGCTAGCAACTCGACCGGTAGAACCGGGTTTTCATGATTTACGGAGTTCGGAGGGACTCGACGAGTTCATGAACTGTACTCGGCGAGTTGAGTCAACATGCACTATTGACGTGGTTGTGCACTTCTGTTGACTTTTAGAGTTGGATTTGTTTTGACTGTTGACTTCTGTTGACTCTAGGGCTTTAGTCAACTATGAATTTTTTAGGCCATGGAGGGGCAGAGATTAGACCAGCAGCACGAGTGTGGGATACATTGCTTTACTCCACAAGGTGACTCTTCTCACTATACTTACCTTGAGTGGTCATTTTGTGTGACTGGAGGGTCTTGTATGTTTTATTGAGTATTGTGATATCCTACAATATGTCTTTGTGATTCATAATGTGTATTATTCAGAGCTTTACAGGGTTAGGACCGGAGGATCCACTCGAGTTATGGGACCAGAGGGTTCCACTGAGACACATTGACCGGAGGGTATTATTCGAGATATAGCCATGAGAGGCTAATGATATGTTTGTGGTATTTTGTGGAACTAACTAAGCTTCGTTCTTACCATGTTATGTGTTATGTGTTTCAAGTACTTCTCAGGATCACGGGAAGGTGCCGACTTGATTGTACACACGAGATGGAGTTATGTTTTTGAGGATCCTGGAGTTTATTCAAACAATTATGAATATGTTTTTTTGACAATTTGACATTTTGGGGATTTTGTGAAATGTGTTGATGAGGTTTATGTGATTTTAAAATGAAAATTTTATTTGAAAATTTATAGTGTTACATAGACGCCTTTAGGTTTCAGATCTAAGCCCTAGAGTCCCTGCAATCGACGTTCAATCCGAATAAGCAAACAGGGGAAAAACTTGACGAGTTTTCCTAGCAACTCGACAAGTTGGATCGGGTTTCCCCGTCTTTTAGATATTGAGTGAACTCGCCGAGTTGAGGAGACAACTCGGCGAGTTCGCTAGGGTTTGTCCCGGTTTTCTGGAATTTGAAGGAGCTCGATGAATTGCTGGATGCACTCGACGAGTTAGGGTTAACATGGACTATTGACCTTGACTGTTGGCTTGGACTTTGACTAGAGTTGACCAAGTTTGACCCTGAGGGTATTTTCGGTATTCTATAATTTTGACAAAACTAGTCACATGATGATTGTAGGCAGTTGAGTTGGAGCTGTGTGTTGGGACTTATCTGATCTTATCTTATGTTAGGGGTTATTGTGTTGCGTCTTGGGTTTTTTGTTTTATATCCGGATTGGGCCTGTCCATCCGTGATTATCTTGTAGGGTTAGACTATATATATGCATGCATGTGTGCATTATAGAAGAACTTTATTACGTTTTGTGTATTGTAACCCTAAAACACCTTTACAGTCGAAGTTCTTAGTCGAGCTCTTCTGAGGTGTTGAAGCATTAATCATTCAACATATTCAAACCATATTCGTGTCTATATTTATGTACTTATTTGTTTGCATGCATAGAATCAATCGATACTGAAAGAACTACTTTCTAACAATTGGTATCAGAGTAGGAGACTGTGTGATCAATACACATTCCTTCTGTATTCAGAATTCGTTAGGGTTTCCGCTTTTATCGTATAAATAAGAAGTCGTCTTCTTAGTTTCGGCGGAAACTAAGTTTACGATAAAACCCTAATCTCAAGTTTACAGGTTTGATTCTAGCAGCTCACCATGTCTCACGATGATTCGCAAACAAACCCAATCAACATCTCAAACAACATTGGATCCACTACCAAAATACCCATACTCTACACTCAAGACTATGAAGTGTGGGCACATCACTTTGAAGACTACGTGGTCGGATCTGAGGATAATGGATATCTCATATGGGAAGCCATCACACTCGGACCGTTAGTTCATTCTGGAACGAACACAACAGTTAAGACTCAAACAGAATATAACAAGTTGGTTTCTGATGAACAGGAGATGCCACAGGATGAAAAAGACAAGCTATCGTGTAACGTGAAGGCCATGAGAATGATAAGATTCACGTTACAATCTGACACGTTTTGGTTAGTAAGTTCGTGCAAGACGGCCAAAGAAATCTGGGATAGGTTAAAAGAGCTCTATTCAACCGATGAAGATCTAGAACACTCCATTCAAACATTGCTGCTGTCAGAATTTGGAGTTTTCGAACAGAAACCTGAGGAAAAGCTAATACATACTTTTGATCGGTTCAATCGTCTCTTGTAAGATGATAAAGCATGGAATAGAGAGGAAGTTGATTGATCAGAAAGTAACTTTCATGAACGGCTCAGACCAGAATGGATGGCTGTGGTTTCTACCATAAAAGCGCATGAACAGTTTAAGTCTTATTCGCTAGCAAAACTTGTGGGAATACTTAATTCCCATGAAAGTGTCATAACCAAAGAAGCAAAAGCGGTTTCTGGTGTAGGATCGTTGGCCCTTGTCTCAAAAGCAAAAGGCATTGCAGAAGAAGAAGATGAGTCCGATTTGTATGAATGTGACCTTACAAGTGAGGAGTATGCTTTGATGGTCACCAATCCAAAGAAGTTTGCAAGAAGAAAATTCCCGGTCAGCAAGAACCAAAACTGGCAGGGAAGTTACAGCTCTGAAAAGGTGAAGGATGAAGCGAAGATCTCTTCACAAAAGGATGAAGACAAGAAGGAAAGCAAACTTGTAGGAGACTCTGGATACGACTGCAATTACTGTCACGGCAAGAATCACTTTGCCAAGGATTGCATGCTGAGAAAAGAGATGGTGAAGATGATGAGGCGTACTACATGCACAAGCTGGAAGAAATAAAGAATAAGAAGACAACTAACAGTACAAAAGGTACTATGAATGCTTTGATTGTGCAGGAGAATGCAGAGGATGACGACTTCGGTGGCGTAGAAGTTTGGTCAACCGACTCTAAAGATGAAGAGGTAAGAAAGCCCACTCATGGAAAGGCTTATGTTGCAAAAGAAGAAGGTTCAGCTGGCAAATGCTTGATCGTCTCGGCCAGTCCATCAACCGAAAGTGCAAGTGAGGAACTGAATATGACAGGAAACAAATGTTTTGCAACAAAGCCAGTGAGTGAGCAGATCAACGACTATGATAGGTTGATCAAAAAGGTACAATCCATCCTTGAATCACTTAAAGTTCCATTAACAAATTATGAAGAAGAATTAAATGAATTAAAATCTAAATTTTCTAACTTAAGTAGTAGTCTCATACAAACTCGCTTAGCGAATTCTAACCTAACCGACCAACTCAGCAGAGTATCTTCGAAGAATGAGAAGAGAAGGATGTAGATTGAGCTGAAGGAGGCGGAGTTAATTAGAGCTAGGGATGAAATTTTTTATTTGCAAAAAGACAATTTGATGTTTTTAAAACAAAGAAATGTTTTTTGTTTAATTGCTAAGTGTTTGTATACAAATATTGCTCAGTTACGTTTAAGTTGTGAGATAGGAAAGAATATTCACAAAATGATTTTTCCCTTTCTTGAATTGAAGGAAGACGAGATCATAACAGAACGTGAATCAGAAGTGTCATCGGATGAAACATCCGTGTCTTACAAAATCGGTCTGGATAAAATAGAAACCTTCATTGATTATAAGGAACATAAGTTTATGCTAAAAATATTTTAGATGAAAATGATAAATTAAGAATAAATTTAGATACTTTAAAATCATTTGACATGTCCAATGCCAAATTGACCTCCAAAAATAGAATGAACCTTGATACTACATCTGAATTTGATGAAGAAAGCGACATGAGTGAAATCTCAGCAGAAGATGTCATTGATTGCTCCGAGTTTGTAAAAAGCGATACTGAGAATGAGAAACCCCTCATTTTAGAAAATTTGGTTGAATTTGTTCACATGACAAAAGACAAGCCACAAAAACTCAAGGAAAAGGCGGTGGTTTATCAAAAAGTTCAAACTATGCCAAATCAGGTGTATGCAGCAAAAGGAGTCACTTCTAGACAAACAGCAGAACTAAGAGTCTTGGTGGAAAAAGACAATGCATAAGGTTGCAAAGATTTCTTCTGGTCGGTACCTATTGACAACACAGATGAAACTGAAGGCTTGTCTGAGCAAACTTCATGGAGGGTTAAAGGAAGATACGTTGCTGAACCCATCAACAAACCCTCCAGCTTCGACAAACCAAGCACAAGTGGAACTAAAGAGATTCCTGAAGAACCAAAGAAAGAACCGAAAGTTATAAACAAAACAACCGAAACTCAAAGAGAGAAACCAAAGGCCAGGTTCAATATACATAAATCATAGAAGGAACTAGCTGAACAGAAACGCTTAAGAAATCAATGATATGCAAAGAATCTGAATGAGCGAAACAGTTACTGGCATTCCCAAAATCCCAACCATGTGCCTCCTAAGAAGGTCTCAACGGACAAAGGAAAGGAAAAAGTAAAGTAAAATTTCAGTCCAAGTTCCTACTACTCCAAGTCTCAAAACCGAAAGTCAACATTCGGTCTTAAACCCAATTTCGGCCCTAAACCCAGTTTCGGTCCTAAAGCGAGTTTCAATACATCCAAGTCCCAATGCAAGGCAAATTCTTTTAAGGACATCAAAGGAAAGGGAAAACTAACTTCAAATTCTAAGTTCCACACGAAGAAACCATCATCTAACCCAAGATCTCAAAAGAGAAATCAAAAGCCAATACCATCTAACAAACCAACTAATGGACTTAAGTTTAAACAAGATAAAACCACAATCAAAGTGTATACAATTAAAAGAAAAGATCAAACCACTTTAATAAAAAGAACATATTTGGTTGATATTTCTACTGCAGTTCCTTATTCTCTGAAAAACTCACCAGGACCCAAGAGACTTTGGGTTCCTAAATCTGCTTAAATTTGCAGGTAATCAGTGACGAGCAGTTCGGTAATGAATGGTATATCAACAGTGGCTGCTCACGTCACATGACAGGGAGGAAGGAAGAGCTGAGGGAGTTTCAGTCCCTGAAAGATGGTGGGTCTGTCAAGTATGGAAATAATTCCTGTGGAACAATCAGGGGATATGGCATGATAACAAGTGGAGAATTCTCGATTCGAAAAGTGGCTTATGTAGAAGGATTACAACATAACCTCATAAGTGTGTCTCAACTAGTCGTAGGAACAGGTCTGAAAGTGTCCTTTGATGATGAAGGGTATGAAATAATTGAAAAACAATCCAAGAAGGTACTCTTGAAATTAGAGCGAAAGGGAGAGATGTATCCATTAAATCTCAAACCGATATGTGGCAAACAGGCAATATGTTTTCTAACAAAGGCAAATACAGATGAAAGCTAGTTATGGCATCGAAGATTGTCACACCTCAATTTCAAAGACATGAATAAATTGGTGCTCGGTGATCATGTTCGAGGACTCCCTCTTCTCAAGTCGACAAGGAACATCTATGTGCAGCCTGTGAGACGAGTAAACAAAGCAGAAAGAGCCATCCTACAAGGATCAATACAAAGATTGTTGAAGCTCTTGAACTAATGCACATTGACTTGTGTGGACCTTCGTCTATCGAAAGCATCGGTGGTAGTAAGTACATACTTGTCATCGTAGATGATTTTTCACGTTTCACCTGGGTTTTCTTTCTTAAACAGAAATCTGAAGCAACTCCCAGGTTGAAGACATTTATTAAGCAGGTGGAAGTGCAACTGAAAAAGACTGTGAGAAATGTCAGGAGTGATAATGGGTTGGAGTTCAAGAATAACGACTTTAAGTAATTTCTAGCTAATAAGGGGATCACTCACAACTTTTCAACCCCGTATAAACCACAACAGAATGACATCGTTGAAAGGTGAAACCGTTCCTTATGTGAGGCCGCTAGAACCATGCTTTCTTTTGCTTCACTTCCTTTATACTTCTGGGCTGATGCTGTGGCAACTGCATGTTACACTCAAAACTGATACTTTCTTAATAAACGATTCTTACTTACTCCTTATGAGGTTTTAATTAATAGAAAGCCCAATGTCAAATTCTTCCATGTGTTCGGTTCAAGGTGTTTCACCCTCAACTCAAAGGCGAACTGAAACAAGTTCGATGTTAAAGATGATGAACGTTTATTTCTCGATTATTCACTCTCCTCGAAAGCTTACAGAGTCTTAAACAAATGATCCAAAAGGATTGAAGAAACATATTACGTCACCTTTGATGACAATTACATAAAGAAAGTTCAAAGAAATGAAAGTCACTTAGGGGAAATTTTTCCTACATCAAGACAAGTCTAGGTTCTTATATCCAACCTGTTCGAGGAATACATTTGGTTATTCGATGAACCGGAGAAAGCGGCACACTTAGAGGCAAAAGTAGCCGATAACAAAATTGATAATCTCCAACAGATTATTGATGATGCGGCAAAAGAAATGACAAGTGACATTCCCAAATCTGCAGGTAATCAATCCTCTGCTGACTCTCAAGACTACGACTCAACGTTCAAAGGGGAGAGTTAAAATGCACCAAGTGCAACCAAGGTACTTTCGAGGGGGAGAATTCTACAACATCCCCATCTAATAAAGGTACATTTGAGGGGGAGAATCCAACTCTCTCAGAGGAAGAAAACTTTGATGCTACCTTTGGTTTCGCTTCGCCAGTCGAGGGGGAGAAAGACCAGGCAACTGATGAAGGCGAGAGTGATCACTCAGAATTTGAAGAAGAAGTGAATGCTGAACTGGATCTGACATATGATCCAAATTATCCTCTGTTAGTGAAATGGACCAAGGATCATCCTAAAGAGAAAATTATTGGTGAATCTTTTGAGAAAGTTCTTACTCGTTCTCAAGTAAAAGAGAAACAAACTGCATTACTCTCAAAAGTTGAGTTCTGTATGTTTAATTCGTTCATCTCCAAAATCGAACCGAATACAATACATGATGCACTTGATCATTCTGATTGGGTTCAAGCAATGCATGATGAGCTCCATGAGTTTGAACGTAACCAAGTTTGGAGATTGATTCCCACACCAAAGGATGCTTCTGTAGTTGGCTTGAAATGGATTTTTAGAAACAAATTGGACAAAGAAGGGAACGTTATTAGAAACAAGGCTCAATTGGTGGTAAAAGGATATTGCCAAGAGGAAGGGATAGATTATGAGGAAACTTTCGCTCCTGTGGCAAGGTTGGAATCAGTTAGAATCTTCCTAGCATATGCTGCCCATAAAAACTTTGAAGTCTTCCAAATGGACGTCAAATGTGCTTTCTTAAATGGAGAACTAGAAGAAATAGTGTATGTTGAACAACCTCCCAGATTCGTGAACGAGAAATATCCTGATCATTGATATGTGCTGGATAAAGCAGTTTATGGTTTAAAGCAAGCACCAAGAGCCTGGTATGAAACTCTAAGTCGTTTTCTTTAAATGTCAAAATTTAAGCAATGTTCGGTTGACCCTACCTTCTTTCGAAAGATAGAAGGCGAACATCTAATGATAGTTCAAATTTATGTTGATGATATCATCTTCGGCTCTACGAATCCTAGATTAACAGCTGAATTTAGAAAGTTGATAGAGACTAAATTTGAAATGAGCGCAATAGGTCCAATTAATTTTTTCCTTGGTTTAAATATACGACAGGGTCCAGAAGGCATCTTTATAAACCAGGAGGCATACACGAAAAGTTTGTTAACTAAATTCGACATGACAGCTGACTCTAAAGTAAAGGTTCCTATGGCATTTGGTACTAAGTTAACACCGTCTCTGGAGAAACCTACTGTTGACATTACGCTTTATCGACAAATGATAGGGTCCCTTATGTATCTAATAGCTAGTAGACCAGACATTATGTTTTTTGTTTGCTATTGTGCTAGGTTTCTAGCAAATCCAAGAGAACCTCACATGCTGGCTGTAAAGAACATCTTCCATTATCTAAAGCGAACTTCATCTCTCGGTCTCTGGTATCCAACCAAATCAGGATTCTTTATAGCTTTTTCTGATGCTGATCTTAGAGGGAGTGGACTAGACCGGAAGAGCACTACAGGTGGATGCCAATTTCTTGACAAAAAACTTGTTAGCTGGCAGTCCAGAAAGCAAACCTGTATGTCACTTTCTACATCAGAAGCCAAATACATAGCTGCAAATTCTTGTACTTCTCAAGTTATATGGATTCAAAGTCAACTAAGAGATTACGGGCTAAACATGAAGAAGATTCCTCTCTATTGTGATTCAGAAAGTACAATAAGGATTTGTCACAATCCAGTGCAACATTCCAAAACTAAGCATATTGCACTTAGATATCATTTTATCAAGGATCATGTCGAAGAAGGGAACGTAGAAGTACATTTTGTTCGATCTACTGATCAACTGGCCGACATATTCACTAAGGCATTACCTGAAGCACTCTTTAACAAAATCTTACAAGGCTTGGGTATGATGGAAGCAGAGTCGGTACCAAACACTCAAATCTCTCATTAAAATTACACAAGCGAAATGGAGCGAACGCTCGGTCTATTTCGGCTCCTTAATTTCTGAGAACCGAAATGAACCGAATGCTCGGTCTATTTTGGCTCCTTAATTTTTGGGAACCGAAATGAACCGAACGCTCGGTCTATTTCGGCTCTGAAATTTTTAAGAACCGAAATGAACCGAACGCTCAATCTATTTCGCTTCACTCAATTGAGATAAGTTTTCGGTTGTATACTGTGTAAATTACTTCTCTTCTCTTCATTTGATCTATGCTTATTTATTTTATCTGCTTTCTTTTTTTTATATTTTTTTTTCAGAAAACTTCAAAAATCCAAAAATACTTTTTTCTTATTTTATTTTTATTTTTGTTCAGGAAACTCAATATTTCAAGATACTTTTCAATTTGTTTGTTTTGTATGGTGTGTTTGTTCTTACTTTAATTAGGTCCCAAAGGTTTCAGAACCAAAGAATTTGGAGTTTCGACAGGTACAATTATTTCTACACATACTAGTTAAGGCTCCCTAGAAGCATGCTGCTGCATGTTGAGCAAAGCCTCTATGACGTCGAGTAGGCCTTAATGATTCGATCTATACCTATCGTTTCTTCCCAATAAGGCCGTCTACATCAACTCCGTCTAGAGCTACATTACTCTTCTCATTTGAGTCAAGAGTTTCTCTGCTTGGTCATATTACAGCAGAAGGTACTTTTGGTTCTCAAACCACCTTCTTATATTCTCCATCGACTTTCATTTCACCAATGTAACCCTTGAGACTCTCGGTTCTTACCACTATGGTTTATGGTTGCACAAAGTCTGTGTTTGTGATCTTGGATACGTATGCCACGTGCTGAGTGAAACCCATAATCCAACTCCAACAATGAATTGATGGTAAATTATTAAATTCAAGAACTTACTGGTTACCCAATGAAATCCTTTTTTATTTTTGCGTGATCTTTATGAAATTGTCTAAAACAAAGGCATTTCTTCCCAACAAGAGCCAGTTTATTTTTTTTGGATTTCTATTACATCCATTGACCCTCCAATTTACATCTCACCTACTTGTTCAACAGACCACATTGGTTTCACAAGTACTTCTTCCAACAATTGATCTTATGTTAAGTATTAATGTTCGGTTGAAGATAAGCCACCCTTAAGCCTATATCTTGAAAAGAAGCCTTTCGATGTTTCTCTATAAACACTTGATCGTATTTTTCAGGATTCCACACAAGCACTTCAAGTCTATTTTGACCTTGAAGGAAGCGATTCTTGCCCGGAATCACCTACTTTCTGTCTTCTCTTAAGACATCATGCACATTCCATACACAATTGCTTTATTTCTTTATGGATTGTCACTCTATTACATGAAAATTTTATTTTCCAAAATTCTAGTTGCTGTTGGTTCAAGTTTTGTTGACACCGAGGAATTCATGTCTCTTAAAGTCATATTGAAGTTCAAAAGACGATTAAGGATAAGTATTTGGCGCGTGAATTTGAAAGGTCCCCATCCGTACGCGTGCTGACGTATTTCTTGGAGCACCCAACCTGTCACAAAGCAGTTTTTCAGGAGACGTTTTAGTGATCACGTCATTATCCTCATGATTTTTCTCTCTCCTAGCAACGGTAGATAAAGGGTTTTGACGATTCTTTGTCTTTTACCAGTCATAAAGTTTCTCCACTATAGCGGTGATTTGAACTGTTCATCTTCCTTCTTCGATCAACAATGGCGACTTCTTCAGTTCAAGATCAGACTGCTTCTTCGACATTTCTTTCCATTAAGGCAAATCAAAACATGATCATTGAACTCAATCCCTTCCTCTATGATTCCTATATGTTACAAGTTGTGGAGTGTTTGAAGTATTCTCCATTGGTTCAGGCCCTAACTCAATTTGAAGTTGTTCCCATGTCTCTCTTGACCCAAGTTTACTCTACAACAACCTTCGACAAGAACAAAGAACGCATCTACTTTCAAATACACTCTAAAAAGGCCTCTATTTCCAAAGGGAGGTTTTGTTCTTTACTACATCTTGCGGTTGATTCCTCTATTATCTCACCTAATTTCATCATAATTGCACAGCTATTCTCAATGCTATATGAAATGGGATATACAGATGTACTGACCACCATTAAAAAGATCAAGATGTCGTGTCTCCCGTCTCAATGGAACGGGCTTCTTACTCTTTTGATTAAAAGCTTGGCGGAACGAAGTGCTGGATCGGATGGCACCAGTAAAGGATTTCTGACAATCCTCTATGGTCTTTACAACAATTTAAATCTTGATTATGGGTCTATTATTTGGTCTCAGGTTGTACAGAGCCTCAATAATTCCACTCGTCATTCCGATATTTCATTCAAAGAAGATCATGATATCTGATCCCATGAAGTTTCATCACAATGGATCCATTCCTGAATCGCTGTTCCGTTGTGTCTCAGCAGAAAGTAAGGTTATGGCGGAATACAGAAAGCTTCCTCCAAAAGAACCACGAGTCCTTACTCCGGAACAACATGCTGCCCTGGATGCAGTTGACAAGCCAAGTAACTGAGGAAAAAGGGTAAAGAAGGAAATAACTGAGAAGGATGAAACTAAGCCTTCCAAATCAAAGAAGCGAAAGTTGGAGAAAGCGGGTTCTTCTAAGCCGAAGAAGGTTAAAAGAATGGCAAGAAAATCCCACAGTCCAACTCCTCCAAACTTAGGTAACCACGATGACACAGTAGAGGACTCTCTTCAGGAATCTCCAAGAGGAAATACTCCACCTAGGTCTCCTACTCCAACCGAATCTCCTTCTCATAAACAACCAACTCCACCTCCCTCACTGAAACCAAAAGTTACAGTTTTGGTTGTTCTTAAATCAACCTCTATTTCAACACCACCAGTTACTTTCGTTTCCTTTCCTACAACCACTTTCACCACTACAATATCAAATGCACCACCTGTGTCTTCTACACCTATTTCGATAATACGTTTACCTCTTATCATTACTCAAACCCCCACCCCTACCATTCCTGAACAGACAGTGGTCGTCAACGTATCTGAGGGGCAACTACTGACACCCAACCTCCTGTCATCACTAAACCACTTTCACCAACCAACTCAACCGGTTCCGGTGCTACTCTAGGAAGAGACAATGATGAGTATGACTCTACATACTTTAGTCCTTATCGGATTCAATCTGATGAAGACAATGACGCTCCTGTCAACCGCCAACAGTTGCAGAGCATTCATGAAAAGCTGGAACAGTTACTTGAAGACAATAAAGCTTATGGTGGGGTAGTTCTTAAAGCTTTTGTGGAAACTACCATAGAACAATATGCAACGGCTATGGACAAATCAACTGATGCAATAAACGAATCGACTTCTACTTGCAGAAAAGCCTTTGCCGATGTTACTGAAGTTGTTCAAACTACGCAGCTCTTTTTGGATTCTCTTAAAGCGCATGCTGATACAAATGCTGCCAAACTCCGTGAATCTGTTGAATCTCTTTCAAGATCTCTACAGGAAGAACAACAGAAGTTTGCTGATGTTCATTCCTCCATCCAAGCCGAAAATACTTCCCTTATAAGTTCAGTTTCCTCTCGGCTGGACTCACTTCATGCTGATATTGCCAAAGATAGTGTTTTAAAAGAAGAAATTGCTCGTCAAGCCTCTTCCATTGAAGTTCAAAAAGTTCAACTGGCTCAAGCCGAGAAGGAGATTACCTTATTAAAAATCGAGAAATCTGTCTTACGAAGTTGTGCAAGTGATGTCGCGGACATGTTGACCAATCTCCTGGGTGCTCATGATCCAATTCTAACTATCACCATCTGGAATCATCTTGTTGGCAAATTGTTTCCTGCCCTTGCCAGGCTTCATGAGATGAAAGGTGTTTCGGAGCCTTTCATTAATCCAAAACAAGGGGGAGAGGGTGACCAACAGAAACTAATGATAACAACTGAAACTCTTAAACCAGTTATTCCGGTCTCTAAAGAACTAAAGGTTAATGTAGCTTCAGGTTCTGGTCCAACTGATAAGCAGAAAAAGGTTGTCAATGACAGTGATAGTGATGCAGAAGAGACTATTGCTAAAGCCATCAAACGCAAGAAAAGAAATAAAGAATTAGATGACAATCTGAAAATAACAAAAGATGCAGAGGAAACAAAGAGGCATAACAAAGAAGAAGAAGATGTACTGAAGTGTAAGAAGGCTCTGTTTCCTGAGTGGACTAGAGAGGTGCTAATCAGTCAAGTAATAGAATCACCAAGTGTTTATTGGTTAGAACCGATTGCCTCTTTCGACTGTGAAAATTCAAAGGACTCACAGTTCGATATCCCAATTACAAGGAAAGCATTTACATTCCATTGTTTTGAGTCGACTGTTGAGGTTCCTTTTCCTAGTCCTAAGGTTGACCGAGAGCTTATCGACTTTTACCTAAAGTATTGCCAACCTCAATACTTGACATGAAGTGCACAAAAAATTAAAACAGTGAAGGTATTGAAACCAACACCGGCTGGAAGGTTTGTGAACGTGCACTTCAAGATTACTCGAGGGTCTGCAAATTCGGTTTCAATGATTTCTTTGGCAGATCTACCCAATCTCAATCCTCATGATTGGATATTGCTGTACAACATTCTGCTCTCTGATCCGATGGAGTATGAGCCGATTCTAGAGCACTTAAAAAGAATGTTAGCCTCCTACATCTATGAAGTTGCAACGATGGATTAGGAGATAGAGAAAGTGATGAACAAGAAGCCGATGCTCAAGCCCACTCAAAAGCCAGGGGATGTGAACTCTATGAAGATAGGGCAAATTGATTCGACACATCTAAATGTGATGTTTACTAAAGGAGAAGCTCACAGGTTTTTGTTTGCTCTAGTAGATAAGCACCTATTTTCTACAGACTTCTTGGAGCACATTATCAACTTGATACATCGATGCAAGCAGAACTCGGATGCTGACAAGAAAAATTTCACTGACATGCTTTGTTGGTACATTACCTTTCGGTACCATCTTTTGGCTATCATCCCGAGGATATTCAAGACGGTGAAGAAGCCTTCGGTTATTAAACAGGGTTAAAGTCTCGGTCCCAAAGACGCAAAGGGGGAGATTGTTAGGGGTTATTGTGTTGCGTCTTGGGCTTTTTGTTTTATAACCGGATTGGGCCTGTCCATCCGTGATTCTCTTGTAGGGTTAGACTATATATATTCATGCATGTGTGCATTATAGAAGAACTTTATTATGTTTTGAGTGTTGTAACCCTAAAACACCTCTACAGTCGAAGTTCTTAGTCGAGCTGTTCTGAGGTGTTGAAGCATTAATCATTCCACATATTCAAACCACATTCGTGTCTATATTTACGTACTTATTTGTTTTCATGCATATAATCAGTCGATCCTTAAATAACTAATTGTTAGGGGTTATTCTGTTGCATCTTGGGCTTTTTGTTTTATATCCGGATTGGGCCTGTCCATCCGTGATTCTCTTGTAGGGTTAGACTATATACATGCATGCATGTGTGCATTATAGAAGAACTTTATTACGTTTTGAGTATTGTAACCCTAAAACACCTCTACAGTTGAAGTTCTTAGTCGAGCTCTTCTGAGGTGTTGAAGCATTAATCATTCAACATATTCAAACCATATTCGTGTCTATATTTACGTACTTATTTGTTTGCATGCATAGAATCAATCGATCCTGAAAGAACTACATTCTAACATCTTATCAGTTCAACATTTTGAGAAGGTGAATCTCTTCACCATACCAATGGCTCAAAGGCACCAAGGCCGGCCCATTCTATGATATGTGGTACACTAGTTGATGTAGTGTTATATGGCATGATTGTTGATTATATGCTAGGAGCCATGCTAGTTTTATATGTATACACTTGTATGGAAGACCATGGGGGGAGTACATCACACTTGGATGTAAGACCATGAGGAGAGCCCATGGTTTTCCTATTAAGGACCATGGGAGAGCCCATGGCACCTAGATGTTAGACCATGTGGAGAGCCCATGGCTTTCCTATTAAAGACCATGGGGAGTCCATGGCACTTAGGTGTAAGACCATGTGGGGAGCCCAGGGAATCCTGAAGTAAGACCTTGCGGTGGGGGGAGGGGGGAGCCCACGACATCCCTATATGTTGTATGCATGGCTTATAAGGTTTATGTAGCTTTTATAGCTAATATGCATTATGTGATTATGTGGATTGTGTGGCATATGCTCTGGGGAACTCACTAAGCATTAGCTTACAATTTGTTGAATTGTTTCAGGCACTTCTAATCCTAAGGGAAATTGCAAGGCTTGATGGCGCGACATGCACTCTCTGACATTTTGATTTGATGCGAGACTCTGATGTTTGAAACAATATGTTAATGTTGTGAATTCTGAAAACAATAGTCATTGTTACTCAAATTCTATGGGAATGTTTGGTTAATTAAAGATGAAAATTTTATTTGAAAATTTGGGTCATTACAAGTTGGTATTAGAGCCTTGGTTTGAGGGATTCGGGGAACACTCTCAAGTATGTCAGGACTCAAACTAAACAAATGGTAACCTTGTTTTCAAAAATAAAAGTTAAAAGCTTCTTAAAACTGAAAAGAGGAGAATGCAATGCGCGTGATCGGCCGAGCCAAGTAAGTATTTCCCCAATATGTTAGCCAATTTTATACTGATATTTGAGTTATGAGAATCGTATGAATCCTTCTACGTGTATGCTTTCAAAATTATATACGGTTAGGGTCTTATAGCGTCACTAAGTCTGTTTGTCCTTATTTCCTATTCCTTGTTTGGTCGTGGTCTTAGGGTGGATTCTGTTATTCGAAAGCCTATTTGATCCTGTTCTGTGTATAATTTGCATACATAAGGCAACCTGATATGATTAAGTTCTGGTTTGATATGGATGGAGTAAATCTTAGAATAGCCTAGGATTTGAGTTATACGGTAGCCTGTGAGATATGATTTGTTTTGGAACGAATTAGAGTTATCAATAGAGCCTTGGGGAAGGTACTGGTACGTCTGGAAGGTAGTATTGGGCCCGTACTACTGAAAGCACATGACCTATACCCGAACTAATGTTAGATCTGAAAGCTCTAAGGAGAACCGCTGTGGGAGGATCCCCTCTTTGGACATCCCGATCATTATATTTTATGGTATTGCAGTGCAGTATGGTGGTGACACGGTTTGGAGCTGGGGATCATGATCCAGGTCAGGGTCGGGTGACATTACCGAGCCCATTGATGAGAGGATATGCGATCTTATTGCAACCGAGGTTATGAGAGGCACCCTTGATGCTGCCCCAATGATTTTTGGGAGGGTCTAGGAAGGGATGATGGAGATTCTAAAGGAGAGACTCAGGGTATTCGGATCCGAGATTGTTGTGGGCCAGCTCGGGGCCCGAATCCCTCGTTCCGAGAGTTCAAGGCGTGCGAGGAACCGGAGTTCTTTGGGGTCAAGGACCCCATAGTTTGCCGATGCTGGGTGGAAGACATAGAGAACGCCTAGTGCACGACTTCTTGCCCTGATACGGCAAATGTGTGTTTTTCTTCATGTATGCTGAGGGATTGAGCCTAAGATTAGTGGGGAGATGTGACTAGCCAGGTGGGAGCAACTAGTGTTGCTGAGATGACATGGGCAGATTTCGTCAGACATTTTGATTTTGAGTTTGCACCACCTATTGAGGTGTAATGGCTAGTGAGGGGGTTTCATGAGCTCCAGCAGACCACTGAGACTGTGGCGGAGATCACTGCCAAGTTTCAGGAACGAGCACTGTTGATCACACAGTATGCTACAGACGAGGATATGAGGAGGAAGAGGCATCATTCCATGCTGCGGGATGACAGGGTTCAAAACCCTGAATGAGATGGTGGAGAAGGCCCGTGAGTGGGAGATGGAGTTGGACTTCCGCACCAAGCGGAAGCCCGAGCAGGCGCATACAACAATAGGTCAGTCTAAAAGGCCTAAGACCTCGGATACTTCTAGTAGGGGCCAGGAGGGCCGTGGCCGGTGTGCCATGTGAGGTAAACAGCATAGTGGGGCTTGTCGAGTGGAAGGCTCGGGATGCTATACATGTCGCCAATCGGGTCACGTGATCAGAGATTGCCCTAAGAAGGGCTTGATTTGTTTCCACTACAACCAAACTGGCCACATATAGGCCAATTGTCCGAGGTTTCAGGGGGAAGGAGGAGCAGTGGTGGTGCCTGCGCTGACCACAATGAGGATTACTGATGGTTGCCCTGCTAAGGTGGATGCTCCAGTGGTGAAGATCCGTACATTTCAATTGACTATCGAGGAGGCTCGGGCAGTGCCAGACGTCGTGGCTGGTACGTGTTTTATCTTTCTTGCTTGATATTGATTTGTATTGCTTATGTGTATATATGTGCTCATGTATAGGGAACTTTTTAGTCAATGGTATGTCAACTGATGCTCTATTCGATTCGGCTGCTACCCGATCGTTTGTATCTCTTGCACTTAGCAAAAAGTTTCAGGACGCGCCGGGGACTTTGGGTTCCCTGCTTGAGGTTGAGATTGCGGATGATCGCACTGTAAGTGCTGCTAGGGTGTATTGGGACTGTGTCTTGAATGTGCTTGGGGAGAGGTTTCATGTTGATCTAGTCCCGATACTGTTGCAAGGGCTGAAGGTGATCATCGGGATGGACTGGTTGGGGGCCAATAGGGCCATGATCGATTGTGAGCACCAGCTGGTGAGGGTTTGGACCCTAAGTGGAGGAGAAATGGTTATTCATGGAGAGAGGGCCTCAAATGGGCCAACCCTCTGTTCAGCTGCAAGTGCTAGAGATGGATTCATTAGGGTTGTCAGGCTTTTTGGCTTATATCTCAAATACGAGGTTTGAGACCACGACAGATTTGTGCAGTGTACCGGTTGTACAAGAGTTCGGGGATGTCTTTCCCGAGGAGTTACCTAGAGTGCCTCCAGAGAGGCATGTGGAGTTTCGTGTTGATTTAGTGTCGGGTGCCACCCCGATAGCCAAGTCACCATACCAGGGAGCTCCACCCGAGATGTAGGAGCTGTCTATGCAACTTCAGGAGCTACTGGATCGAGGGTTTAGTCATTCGAGTAGTTCCCCGTGGGGAGCACCGGTCCTGTTTGTGAAAAAGAAGGATGGGTCACATAGGATGTGTATCGATTACCGAGAGTTGAACAAAATAACGGTGAAAATCCGTTATCCGCTCCCGAGGATAGACAATTTTTTAGATCAACTGCAGGGTACATCTTGGTTTTCCAAGATTGATCTTCGGTCAGGGTACCATTAGATGAGGATTATGGATGAGGATATACTGCAGACAACCTTCAGGACTCGGTACGGGCACTATGATTTTGTGGTGATGCCATTCGGGCTCACCAATGCCCCAGCAACGTTCATGGATCTTATGAACAGGGTATGTAGACCGATGATGGATCGGTCAGTGATTGTTTTTATTAATGATATCTTGGTCTATTCTAAGAACAAGGTACATCATGAACAACATTTGAGGGAGGTATTGGAGACACTGAGAACGGAAAGGCTATATGCCAAGTTCTCAAAGTGTGAATTTTGGTTGCGAGAGGTGGAGTTTTTGGGGCACGTCATCAACCAGGAGTGTATTTCAGTTGATCCAGCCAAGGTTGAGGCAGTGATGCAGTGGGAAGTACCGAAGAATGCATGATATCCATAGCTTCTTGGGAGGTACCGAAGAATGCATGATATCCCCAATTCTAGTGCTACGGGAGGGGCTGGATGATTTGGTAGTGTATTGTGATGCATCGATCTCAGGGTTAAGGGCGGTATTGATGCAGAGAGGGAATTTGATTGATTACGCCTCGAGGTAGTTGAAGCCCCATGAGGCAAATTACCCCACTCACGACCTGGAATTGGGGGTAGTGGTGTTGCCCTCAAAATCTGGAGGCATTACTTGTATGGAGTGCGGTGCACTATTTATACTGATCACAAGAGTTTGAAGTATTTGATGGATCAGCAGAACCTCAACATGCGACAGAGGAGTTGGTTGGATGTGCTAAAAGATTATGACTTTGAGATCTTGTACCATCCAGGGAAGGCCAACGTGGTGGCCGATGCTTTGAGCCGTAAGACGGCGAGTTCCTCGATTGGGAATATTTGCTTGAGGATGACGGTGATCCCTCCATAGTTGGATATGATCAAGGAGGCTCAGGTGGAGGGTTTGAAGAAAGAGAACTGGAAGATAGAGTGGATTTGGGGTCAATTTCCATTGTTTGTTCTGGATAGTCGAAGTCTTCTAACACAGTGTGGTTGGTTGTGGGTACCGGTAAGCGGGGGTGTGACACAGAAGATCCTGGAGGAGGCACACAAATCCAAGTTCTCTATTCACCTGGGAGCTACAAAGATGTCTAGAGACCTGAGACAGACTTACTGGTAGCCCTGCTTGAAGCGGGAGATCACTTGGTTTGTGGAGTTGTGCTTGAACTGCAGGAAGGACAAGGTCGAACATCAGCGACCTCATGGTAAGGTTCAGCCGCTACCCATTCCCATGTGGAAATGGGAAGAGATCACCATGGACTTCATCACGAAGTTACTGAGGACAGCGAGGGGTGTGGATGTCGTATGGGTTATTGTGGGTACACTTATGAAGAGTGCCCACTTTATTTCGATCTCCGAGAGCATCTGCGTGGAGAAATTAGCGGATATTTACGTGCGAGAGGTGGTTGTTAGGCATGGGGTGCCGGTGTCAGTAGTCTCCAACCGGGATGTTCGATTCACATCTAGATTCTAGAAGAAGTTCCACGAGGAACTAGGCACTCAGTTGTATTTCAGCACGACATACCACCCCCAGACAGATGGCCAGAGCGAGAGGACGATCTAGACACTCAAGGATATGCTTCGGGCATGCGTGTTGGATTTTGGAGGAAGTTGGGATACATACTTCCCATTAGCAGGGTTTTCATATAACAATGGCTATCATGCTAGTATTGACCGACCCCCATTTGAGATGTTGTATGGCCAGAGGTGTAGGACCCTAGTTTTTGGGGCGAGGTTGGACACCGAGTCATGGGGAGCACCGATGTAGTGCTTAAGACTACCGCGTTGATTCAGGAGGTACGTGACCGGTTGCGAGTCGCATAGAGCCGTCAAAAATGTTATGTTGGCCGGCGTCGATCGGATCTTGAGTTCCAAGTGCAAGACTTCGCCTTGCTAAAAGCATCACCATGGAAGGGTATTATTCGGTTCTGGAAGAGGGGTAAGTTAGGGGCCTAGTGTATTGGCATGTTCAGGATATCGGCCTAGGTGGGTGGCTTACCGTTCGGATCCGCCGGACGAGCTTGGCCAAATTCACAACACCTTCCATGGGTCTTAGCTTCGGAAGTGTGTCACAGATGAGGCTGCGGTTACATCTTTGGATGGAATTCAGGTAAACGAGAGCCTGAGCTACATAGAGCGGCCCGTGGTGATTTTTGAGAGGAAAGTCAAGGTCATTTGTAATAAAGAGGTGAAGGTAGTGAAGGTGCAATGGCAGCACTGAAGGGGCTCCGAATGGACATGGGAGCTGGAGGAAGAGATGCGAGAGCACTACCCAGACTTGTTTGCATCAGTAGACTTCGAGGACAAAGACTAGTTCAAGTGGGGGATATTTGTAACGCTTGTTTCTGGTAACAATTCATTTTCATAATTTTAATGTTTTAGAGTGAAATCGACAAGTTGATGTCCTTCAACTCATCGATTAGATGTCATTGTGGGACGTGGGATTGAGGACCTACTTGACGATGTGTAACGCACAACTCGACAAACAGGCGCTGTAAAGGAAAACCTTAAATTTTGGGGTTTACACCTTATGTAATCTCCTTAAAACCTTGAGGCTGACCTTCCATTAGCCTCCAAACCCTAAGAACATCAGTGCTAAACCCTAATCTCCATTTTCTCTTATATTGTGAGTTAGAGTGACTTTTGGAGCTTAAGAAGAAGAAGATAGTGAGAAGAAGGAGAAGATCTAGCAAACAAAGCCCTTACTCTTGAGATTGACCATCTTGTGGACTATTGTAAGCACTAAAGATTCGATTTTTATCTTAGAATATGACTAGATCTTGAGTATGCTCATGATTTCCTATGATTCTTGTTGATTGCATGCATGGGGTTCATAAAGCATGGATGCCATGCATGGATTTTAGGGCATATTTTCCTTCTTTGGCCATTTTGACTTCAAGACATGCATATCCATAAAGCCTCCATCTTTGGAACATTTTTAGGATTAGAACCTCTTTTGGGAAGGAAGGATTCCAGATCCCTAGAGTCTTGAACCACATGGATAATATTTTTAGCTTCCCAACCTTTATTAACAGCTTTAGAGAATTTGGAGTGATTCTAGAGGATAAAGTTGGAAACTTTATCCTTCTAGAGGCCTTTAGGTTTCAGATCTATGCCATACAGTCCCTAAAATCGATGTTTAATCCGAATAAGCAAACAGGGGAAAAAACTCGACGAGTTGGCTTGGGTTTCCCCGTCTTCTGGATATTAAGTAAACTCTCCGAATTGATGAGACAACTCGACGAGTTAGCTAGGGTTTGTCCCGGTTTTCCGGACACTGAAGGAACTCGACGAGTTACTAGATGCACTCAACGAGTTGGGGTTAACATGGAATGTTGATCTTGACGGTTGGCTTGGACTTTGACCAGGGTTAACCAAGTTTGACCTTAAGGGTGTTTTTGGTATTCCGAAATTTTAACAAAACTAGTCACATGATGATTGTATGAAGTTGAGTTGGAGCTATGCATTGGGACTTATCTGATCTTTGTTGGGTTAGTGTCTAAGTCCATAACTATAATTGGTATGTACGTGACCCGATTTGGCATGGTCTTTTTGGGTTGCATGGCATCGGAACAATTTGGATAGACTTTTGTGAGAAAATGATATTTATGATTTATTAATATATTATAAGTTCTAATATATTAATATGAAATCAAATTATTTAATTAGTATTGATCAAGAATTAATTTGGAATTAATTTTATGATCAAAATACACTAATTAAATATATGGGGATTGATTGTGTAAATCATTCATTCTTGTATATGTGGGCTTATGATCCATAGTTCTTCATGTTGGGCTAAACCCATGGAGTAACCCATGGATAATCCATGGAGGTTTTAACCCATGGAGCATGAAGGATATGGAATGACATGAGTTACATCGAGTAACCCTAATAGCCACAATATACAAAGACCCTATAGCTCAAGAAATCGGTCCTAAGGGGTTCATATGAGAGGGCTAGCTGATTTTGAGCATAATGACTTTTCTCTCAAGTTATTCCAAGTTGTAGTTGGTGTTGTGTGAACCATTTGAGGTGTCACACTTGGGGCACTAGGCTCTTAAGCTCCATGGAATCAAGCTACAACACAAAAAGGTATGTTACTCTAACTAGTGTCTTATTTGGTATATGAAAATGCATGCTAGTTATAGGTTTAATCCCTTGGAAAACATTTGCATGTATAATTAGTGAAAACATAGATCCAAGGTATTTAGGGTTGTATGTGCACCATAGGATGTTGTATTTTACCAAAATCCTTCAGTGGTATCAGAGCCAAGGCTTGTTTTCAATTATACTTGATGCAAATTCCTGAAAATAACTGAAAAAATCGATTTTCTGGCTATCTGGGTTGTGGACTCGCCGAGTCCATTGATGGACTCACCGAGTCCATGAAGAAATTCATCTTACTCGTCGAGTAGGTTCATACACTCGATGAGTAGGAGTCCCTAACAACATATTTTCGACTTTTAAGGCTGAAATTGGACTAGAATCATTACCCTAAGCTGTTTTTGAACCTATAAACCTGTTTTTGATGTGGTAATGTTCATTCTAATCCAATTCAATAGATAATTGTCAATAGATTCATGTTTTGTATTAGTTTAATGGTTAGGCTAATTACATGAAAATTGTTCGATTTGAATTATCTTTTTCTTATGAGTTAGTTTAGATTAATAGAAAAATTATGTGATAATTTGTTTTCAATCTAGGTTGAGCTAAATGTTATTCATAAAATGTGTTTTTGTAACTTGTCCTCAAGTTATATGAAAAGTCACATTTATGATTTTTAAAACTCATAGAATTTCCATAAGTTATAAAAAAATGAAGAGTCTCATATTTAAATGTTTTAAAGTCTTCCATAACTTGTCCTCAAGTTATGGAACGTGAAGAGTTTTTCAATAAAACTACTTGAAACTCATAAGTTATGGAGTTGAAATTTTTTTTGAATTTTTCAAAAATATGCCCTCAAGTTTTGGAATTTGTAAAGTTTCCCCGCATGAATACTTTAATTCCAGGTTAAACCCTTAGAATTTTAAAAGTTAAAATTCAACCCTTATACTTTTATAATATTAATAGTTAATAGTTATATATATATATATATATATATATATATATATATATATATATATATATATATATGTATAAGAACAAAGTCAGTCTTACCGTTAGTAGACCTCATTCACGAAGCCAGTCTATATAGGGGGTATAAGGTTACTGCCTATAAAATGGCAGTTTAATGGGTGTCTACTCTCACCTACCGCTTCCTTGACTGGTGGAGGGTCGTTAGCCGAATGGGTAGGACAGGACTATAATTCTCTGTTCATTAAAAGTATAATGATAAATAGTAAGTAACTAAACATTTATAAATTCACAATCTTAGTTAGTTAGGAAAATCTGAATTTGGTGCTAACCCATGAAATTACACTTTGCACCTTGCTTAAGTCGTTAGTGGAGCGCGTGTGGTTAACTGACACACTAACTTGGATTTAACAAGGTTGGCAAAGGGTGATTTAATGTTTATCATAGGTCGGTGGAGCGTGTGTGGTTAACCGGCACATCGATTAGGTGATAAATAATTAAGAGTACCAAGCATATTCGCATGGTTATTTACACCTTGTTTTATGATCCTCGGCATCCCAGTCACAAAACTTGAAGGGAAAAATTGAGATTGAAACATGCTATTGAAAAGCTCAATGAATATCAAAAGATCTAGGAGTTTCAAATCCAGTTAAGACCTAATAATTTATTTCGTTTTTCATGGTGGAAATTGGTGAATCCTTATTCACTTACCTTCAAATATTTTATAGCTTGGATTATGGCATCTCTCTTCCAAGTTATAAAATATTATGTTGGATCCTAGCCTTAATATTTCATATTGGATGTTATATTAAGGATTTAAATCAACTAAATTTAATATCTCCCATATTAGATGTCTGGTTCAGAAAACTATGGTCGTCCCAAATCGCTTGGACCAAGCTTTCCTAATGAAGATGATGTCCCGTGGTTGGAGTATGGAAATCATACTTCAATTCCTCCACCTCTTCCAATTATTCTCCCTATCCCACAAGTTCTTAAATAGTTCAAGGTCACTCAAGTCCAATTGGCAAGCAAAGTCTATGTGTGCTCACATCTTGGAGATGAAGACGCATATTGACAAGTCGGGAGAGTTGGGTGTCAAAGTCTTGAGGAAGTTGGTTGTTGACTAGGTTCTTCGGTCACTTTCTAAGTCACATAGTGAGCTCTTTAAGGACTATTATGTAACAAACTATGACATGACCCTTAATGATCTTACCTATTTGCTTGATGCTACTGAATCAACAATGATTTGGAGCATTTGTAAAGCAAATTTGATTAGAAGATCGACTTCCCAAACTTCCATGGACTTTGATATTGGTAACATTGGAAATCCAGAAAAGCTTTCTCTTCCCAATGGAAAGCGATCGGCCATATTCAATTCTGTTGACCAAATGGTAAAGAGAAAGGCTAAGTCTGAGATAGTCTCGTGTACCATTCCCAAAGGGTCCATGTGTTGTTGTGTCCAAAGGAAGGGGCATTGGTTGCGACGCTGCCCTATTTACCTGAAATATCATGAGTATGTAAGGTCAAAAGTTTGACTCTACTTCGGGTAAATTCCACTATCTGACTCTATTAAGTTCCTATTTGGAGATTCTTATACATAAAGTGACTAGGTCACATGTTGATTTTTTAAGAATCAAAGAAAAGAGGAATCTTAAAGGAAGAATATGCTGATTCTAATCGCGAAGATGGATTTCGATCGCATGGTTCGGTGATCAGAATTTTGAGTTGTTGCTTAAGAGTTATGATATTTGCTTAGGAATAGATAACAACAAGTTTTCATATGCATTTGCATTGTAAGGATAAGTTTTTTTTTTCCACAAGTTTTAAAATAAAAGAAAAAAAAGTTTTAATTTTATTTATTTTAAATATACTTACAATGGAATTTGTGAAAAAATTGTTGTCTATTTGATTCCATTGATAGCAATGTTGGAAAATTGGATTTGATTCTTTCGTTTGTGGTAATGCCATAATTCACCAAATTAGGAAAGATTCTCATCACCCAAGTTTTAGTTGGATAGAAACTTGGAATCATGCAACTTGATTTGTATGATGAATGAAAATTTTCATCCTTGAGAAATTAAGACTAATTCCTTGTTCACGTGTATATGTGAGTCAAGTGAAGGATTAAAGGATCGGTTACACTTGTGTGTGTGCTAGTCAGATCCACCACAAAGAACGATAAGGCTATTCGTCATGATTTACTAAAAGTTTAGTAAATATGGTTTTACTTATAAGTTTAAGTATAATTCTGAAACATTGGAAAAGTTTCAATGTAAGGTAGAACGAATAAGAAGAATCAAATTAAGCAGAAAGATAAAAGTTTCTCCAATCTTGAAAGATGGGAGAGTACATTAGTATCACGCTTTATGATTATATTAGTGAATATGAAACCATATCACAATTAATCCTCTAAGGACATCTTAGTGAATTTGTTTGACTAAGAAGAGGAATCGTGAATGGTTGAATTGTGAAATCAAAAAGATAAGTCATACGTCGTTCCAATATTGAGTCTTAGAGTGATACTCCAAGATTGTAACTTCAGTGACAAAATCTTAAAAAGGTTTATAACACTTGTCAGATGTAGAGTAAAATGTTTTCTTACTCTTGTACATTTGAAATTGGTAAGTTGTGATGTTTTGGATAAAACAGAGACCAACTAAGGTGAATTGTGTGAAGTGTTTCTCTTGATAAGAATCCACACTAACTCTTGAATATTTTCTTTGTCAATGAATAGTTCTTGACAAGAGAATCTTATATGTGAAGAGGTCAGTGGGAGTCTTAAAGATCTTGCAAAGTTTAAAGAACTAATCAAGAATAAAACTTGTTTGTCACTAGCACATGACTTGAGGTTTGTAACCTATCGTGTTGACATATTCTTATTTATGTGCCCATTCCAGTTAAAAGTTGACTATGTATGTGAGTTCTATAAGTTCTCAGTTGTTTGCATAACTACTTGGAAGCAATGGTAGGCCCTTGTGCTGCCAGGTGGCAAGATGTTAAGATTGAACAAGTTCAGTCCATATGAGTTTGGATTTGTCACTAACCTTGTTTTGTGATTATGGTTTTGAAAAATTCACATGGATAGGAACACATACACCACAAAATCTAAGTGTCATAAGGTTTCTCTCCGATTCATGAAAATGATGGCGAGGAAACGCTTTCACTAAGTAGGATTTAAGTAGATAGCAATTGTGATATTGGCATTCTCAAAGTCGTTAGTGGAGCATGTGTGGTTAACCGGCACACTAACATGGACTTGTGAGAAATGGAAAAGATCAAAACATTATGATTACGACATCCCTCTTCATAACTGTTTAGACACACATGTGAGCTATCTAAGGAAAGGTGTATGATTTTGATAAAGTTTTATCAAAGGATCTCATATCAGAAATCTAAACTTTGGTAAGAAAGTCAATAAAGTATTAATTTCTAAAAGTCTAACTGATATCTGGATACATGTCAAAGCTAGTGGGAGCGTAAGTGTGATGCTAATAATTATCATGTTAGTGGGAGCATGATTATTATGTTAAGTATTGAAAGTTAGCAATGTTAATTATAGAAAACAAAAGTTTCAATTGGGAAAATTGTTTTGCTATAATTAAGGGAGAGGAAATTATACTTCATTTCAATTCTAAAAGGTTAGATTGAGATTTTAATCATCTTTAGTCAAGGATATATATATATATATATATATATATATATATATATATATATATATATATATATATATATATATATATATATATATATTGCGTTCTCAAAATTCGATTATGACTACGACATCCCTCTTCATAATCGAATTTTGAAAACATGGAAAATAAAAAAATATTGTAGCAAAAGAATGTTCTAGGATCATGTCTTTATGTTAGACATCATGAATCATATCCCATATTCTTTGGGTATAGGATCGATTACATGTGCTAAAATCTTTATCCTTTCTAAATTTTCCAAATGCCTGGGGCATTAAGAGGGGAAACAATACTAGAACTGGATATGACTAAAGTGATTAAGCAATTGTCGGGGACAATTTGAGGTTTACAAAAGATTGGTTGCTTATGGACAATTGGAAGTATAGTGTTAATTTTGGGAGACCATATCCACATATTCTGAAAGGAGGCAACTCTTGTTGAGAAGTGATAGTCAAAATGGAATGTGGAAATGTTTCCGTAGGTGGAAGTTATTCATTAAATCTGTGTAAGGTTAGAAAACTTAATGTAATAAGGATGTTCAAAGGAATTTACTTTGAATTTGAGACTTCGTTTCCATGGAATTGATCTCCATTGGAATACTTTGTAATGTTTGTTGACAAGTTTTTGTGACTTTTGTGCATAGTCATTACAAGAGGATCATGGCATATAAGTTTAGAATCTAACAGATTATAGTAAATGGCAAAATTTTGGTATTCTTACATTTGTAGGAAGGATTTGGTATTGTGAAATGAGCATCATTGAAATTTTGTTCAATTGGTCTATTTCACAAAGTAAGGATCATAGACAAACATAGTGTGCATACTTGGAGTATGGCATAGCTATGGTTTGGACAAACATAGTGTGCATGATTGGAGCATGGTATTACTATTGTTTTAATTCAAGTGCTAGGTTGATAAATAAGAACATTATACAATGAATAATGTGTGATCAATATGGTGATAAATAAAAATGTGTTCTATTTATATTCATAAGTTCTAAGACCATATTGGGTTCGATTATTCGTGTGTTTCACTTTGCATGTTTTGACATCCAGAATAATGTAACGCCCGCAGATCCGGGCTAGTCAATTTAGAGGCAATAGGGGTCGAAAATGACTTTTCGACAAAAAGATTATTTAGAATAAATAATCTTAACCAAGTTGTAGAATATGTCACAGGGTTTCCGTACATATAAAGAACGCCGAAATCCGAGTTATAACGAAGAAGTTATGACCCGTCGAAGTTTCGCGTCGGAACCGGCACGACGCCGGGAAGCGTAAATAGTAAATTTATGATAGAGCGA
The DNA here is from genome assembly GCF_002870075.4 of Lactuca sativa. Lineage (NCBI taxonomy): Eukaryota > Viridiplantae > Streptophyta > Magnoliopsida > Asterales > Asteraceae > Lactuca > Lactuca sativa. The sequence continues at coordinate 230,985,591 of NC_056623.2, forward strand.
GATTTAGATTTAGCGCTCTAAACGAAAGTCGTAGAATATGTTAAACTAAGAACTTCGATAAAAAGAACGCCCAAATCTGACTTCGTATGAAGAAGTTACGATTTTTCGAAGTTTCGGATTAGTAGTGTACAGTCCGAAATTCGAATATTAGATCGAGCGATTTTTAGCCGACACAACCTAAACGAAAATTGAAGATCTCATTATTAGTAGCGTAACAATAAAAAGACAGACGAAAATGGACATCGGATGAAGAAGTTATGAGATTATAACGGACCAATCCTGTCCCGGCCTGTTAAAAATATAACTTTAAAAATAAATTCAAAATTAGCCGAAGGAGTCTAAACGAAAGTTGTAGAGTGCGTCTCCACCTACGCATGGATATAAAGAACGTCAAAAACGGAGTTTGTATGAACGAGTTACAAATTATAATAGCATATTTACGTATTAAAATAAAGTATAAATCATATATACGTACACATATATATACATATGTATATATCATTAGAAAGGTATCGACGATGCGGTCATTATAAGACTAATGTTGAGTTCTTTCGACATTAGTTTAGTACAAATATCTTTAAATCTATTTAAAATAGTATTATAAAGGGGTGTTTGGTTGTTTATATAACTATAAGGTCATTAAGTAATTATGGGGGGTAGTTTTTGTAAATTCAATTACTATAAATAAGAGGCTTGGGCTCTCATATTTCTTGCACCATTCTCTTGATTCAAGAGTCTTTCTCTCCTTATCCTCGGAGCATTTCGGTCCCTCGTGATTCGACTTCTCTTTCTGTAGTTTTAGTATAGTAAGGTGAGCGCTGAAGCGCTGCACGAATCTTTCTTAGAAAGATTCAGCGACAAAGTTCTGCCCCTACAGAGCCCGACTCCTAGCTAAAATCCCCTTGTAAGTAAGTTATGCTTACCCTATTTTAAATATAGTTTATATTTAAAATTAGTATTGTTATTATAAATTTATAATAAATATTGAGCTATTATTATGACTTATATAAGTGTCGTTATAATATCTTTTTAACTACTCGCGGTACGGGGAATCTGGTTTAAAGGGCCGCATAGGGTTGTTGGATTTCAGAAGTGCTATATGCCAAAATGGTCCTGCCCTCCGGTGTTTTATGTCTGGCCCCTGTCTGTACATAGTGGTTGGAAAGTATTGTTTAAACGCTTATATAATAATAATAATAAGACTAATAATTAGTCACGGTAAATATTAGACTAAAATCTAGTGGTAATAATACTAGGTTTCGTCGAAGGAAATTATTTTAAAGTAAACGAAGCGCTGTCCGAGTACCGAGTCACCACCTTCTCAAGTGAGTGCATAGTTACTTTCATCTTACACATAGATATGAAGTATTTTATATAAACTACGTGCTATGTGTGCACATTATCTGAATACTTGCTGTCTATGCTGGTTGAACGTTTTATACATGTTTTAAAGGACTTAAACCATATACATATTTTATATATACGAAAATGTTGGGTATGAGATGGGTAGATGAATGATGAGAGATAGAAGATGACGTGAGTATACATTGGCAGCTACAGACTTAGTGCCTATGGGACAAACACCGGTAGCTATGGACTTAGTACCTTTTAGACATTGGTAGCTATGGATTTAGTACCTGTAGGAATTGGTAGCTATGGACTTAGTACCTGTTGAACATTGGTAGCTTATGACTTAGTACCTATTAGATAAAGACTGGTAGCTATGGATTTAGTACCCGATGAATAGACTATAGCAGCTATGGAATTAGTGCTTTATGAACATTGGCAGCTATGGATTTAGTGCCAGTCCCATAACCCTGGAAGTAAGGGACTTCGGAATAAACGAATGCAGGATAGATGACTCTTAGGTTAAATCCTTAAAGAGTAAAGAAGATAATGGGGATGGGTAATTGGGTTGATTGTTTGATTGAACATCATAATTATATTATTGTGGGTTGAAAACCCTATGTACTCACCAGGTTTCCCAACCTGACCCACTCAGTTTATGTATATCACAGGTGACGAAGTGAAGTGACATTACACTGAGAGATTTAAAAGAGATGTAGATCACTAGTGTAAATCATTGTAAGTCTGTTTATGCTTATGTTTCGGTATTAACGATGACATCCCAAACATTTTAAAATGAAATAAATACGTTTCTTCGAAAATGTTTTAATAACATATTTACCATGTTTTTCTGAGAACAAATTCCGCAACCTTTTTATAAAATGAAGTACTCTGATATTTATAAAGCATAAACAAAATCGGTCTTTTCTGGCCGTGATTTTGGGGATGTCACAAATAACTAGGTCATTCTTCCCAAATAACTAAGTTATTCAAACTATCCATAGTCGATACTACCTTGGAAGTAGGTATTAAGAGAAGACTCTCATGAATTGGGTTTGTAGATGTCTAAAGTGTTTAGACATAACAAAATTTGTTGCAACATTCATGAGTGCTCCTGGAATGAGATTTGAGTATTGGATTAAACCTACGCTCATTTGACTCAGTTCATGGATTTTATCACGAGTGATCGTGAGATGATAATATCTTATATTCTTCAAACCTAGAGATATGAGTTGTTGACTATGAGTTGGTTATACATTGATTGTATGAAAATGCATTGGTAACTTGATGTTATAAAATGTTCCTTTGTGTATGATTCAACAAGTAATAGAACTAGAATCCTTGTAGGGATAAAAGCGATATCTGTGGGCCCCTCGATGATTTAGTGATGACAAACATAAGTGCTCGGTCGGGCCTGGACTGATTTGATTTGTTCAATTAGTCATTCGTCATAAATTAGAAATCGGGAAACAACAGATGGGTAGATAGAATGATTATAATCCATGTCTCAGTCAATATGATATCTAGAATGGAGGAATATATGATCCCTTATCTAACGGACAAGTTATTGACTAGGTCAAAGTTCGACAACTGCTTTAAGAGCTACGATTTTTAGTTGGGTTTTGGAGTCATACTTGCAATAATAGTTTTAGACTAATCCAAGTGGGATACTGTTGGATTACTGTCTAAGTCCATAACTATAATTGGTATGTACGTGACCCGATTTGGCATGGTCTTTTTGGTAGCATGGAATCGGAACAATTTGGATAGACTTTTGTGAGAAAATGATATTTATGATTTATTAATATATTATAAGTTCTAATATATTAATATGAAATCAAATTATTTAATTAGTATTGATCAAGAATTAATTTGGAATTAATTTTATGATCAAAATACACTAATTAAATATATGGGGATTGATTGTGTAAATCATTCATTCTTGTATATGTGGGCTTATGATCCATAGTTCTTCATGTTGGGCTAAACCCATGGAGTAACCCATGGATACTCCATGGAGGTTTTAACCCATGGAGCATGAAGGATATGGAATGACATGAGTTACATGGAGTAACCCTAATAGCCACAATATACAAAGACCCTATAGCTCAAGAAATCGGTCCTAAGGGGTTCATATGAGAGGGCTAGCTGATTTTGAGCATAAGGACTTTTCTCTCAAGTTATTCCAAGTTGTAGTTGGTGTTGTGTGAACCATTTGAGGTGTCACACTTGGGGCACTAGGCTCTTAAGCTCCATGGAATCAAGCTACAACACAAAAAGGTATGTTACTCTAACTAGTGTCTTATTTGGTATATGAAAATGCAAGCTAGTTATAGGTTTAATGCCTTGGAAACCATTTGCATATATAATTAGTGAAAACATAGATCCAAGGTATTTAGGGTTGTATGTGCACCATAGGATGTTGTATTATACCAAAACCCTTCAATGTTATCTTATCAATTCAACATTTTGAGAAGGTGGGTCTGCTCACCATACCAATGGGTCGAAGGCACCAAGGCCGACCCATCCTATGATATGTGGTACACTAATTGTTGTAGTTTTATGTGGCATGATTGTTGATTATATTCTAAGAGGCATGCTAGTTGTATATGTGGTACACTTATATGGAAGACCATGGGGGAGCCCATGGCACTCGGATGTAAGACCATGAGGACAGCCCATGGCTTTCCTATTAAAGACCACGGGAGAGCCCATGACACCTGGATGTAAGACCATGGGGAGAGACCATGGCTTTCCTATTAAAGACTATGGGGGAGCCCATGACACTTAGGTGTAAGACCATGTGGAGAGCCCATGGCATCCTAGAGTAAGACCTTAGGGGGAGCCCATGACATCCCTATATGTTGTATTCATGGCTTATATAGTTTATGTAGCTTTTATAGCTAATATGGATTATGTGATTATGTGGATTGTGTGGGGTATGCTCTGGGGAACTCACTAAGCATTAGCTTATACTTTGTTGATTTGTTTTAGGTACTTCTGAGCCTAAGGGCAAGGACAAGACTTGATGGCGCGGCGTGCACTCTCCGGCATTTTGATTTGATGGGACACTCTGATGTTTTAAATAAATTGTTAATGTTGTGAATTTTTAAAACTATAGTCATTGTTACTCATATTTTATGGGAATGTTTGGTTAATTAAAGCTAAAAAAATTATTTGAAAATTCGGTTCGTTACGGATATGATATCCCAGATGTGCCACTTACGTTTTGATGTTCTTTATGATGTTTAAGATTCTTCATGGATGCTCAGAAGTTGAAGATGCTCAAGGAATACCCCTTGATGCACCACTTGTTCATCATGATGCTCCACTATGGCTCATGGTGCTCCATCGTGTGTGTTGTTGATGCTCATGAAATGTATGTCAAGGATGAATATTCCAGAAGCTATTGCATGGTGTATTTTGCATGCTTGACACCATTTCAGGGCTTGGACTATTTGGGTTTTAGATATGATCCCGATTTTATAAATAAGGATGTATTTTAAGTCATTTGAATGTGTTTTTTGTATTCTTACTAAGTAGGTCCAATCTTTGGTGGTTGTACTTGTAACCTCTGTTTGAGAACTCTATGAATAAAAAATATTCCGCTCCTTCACATGGATGTAGGTCACTCTGACCGAACCACGTAAATATTATGTCTTTGTGTGCTTTTGGTTTTGTGTTATCTACATTACTTCTTAAAAAGGATCATCAGATCTTGTCAAGTAGCATCAGATTTGTTCTGATTCTTTTCAAGTGTTGTATGATTTATTCACAAGTGCTATCAAAGCTGTTTTTGGTGTTCTATTGATTGAAGATGGCGTCTTATAAATTTGATTTGGAGAAGTTCAATGGTTCGAATGATTTCACATTGTGGAAGGTGAAGATGAAGGCTCCTCTGGTTCAACAAGGATGTGCAACGGCACTGGAAGGAGAAGAAAATTTACCAAAAGGAAATGATGACAACTGACAAGAAGGTGGATATTCTTGCAAAAGCCCATAGTGCTAATATGTTGAGTTTGACAAACGAAGTCCTAAGAGAGGTCGTGGATCAAACGATTACATCTAAAAGTACCTAAGTGATTGATTATCTAGAAAATTACCCAAGTGAAGGATCATCTAGAAAATTTCAATAGGATCATCTTGGATTTGCAAGGTGTCAATGTAAAGATTTAAGATCAAGATCAAGCACTTATATTCTTATGTTCACTACCGAATTCTTAAGAAATTTTCTTTAATACCATGTTGTATGGTAGGACAACAATTACAATGATGTGAAGGATTATTTGATGTCCTAATGTAGATCTAAAAAGTCCTAATTTAGATCTACAAAGTCCCTCTCTAGTGAAGTACCATGGTTGATGTCAATATTTTCTCACTTTTATCGATGATTACTCAAGGAAGACATGGGTGCACTTTCTGAAGACAAAAGAGGAAGATGAAGTTTTTAGGTAGTTCAAGGAGGGAAATACCATGGTTGAAAAAAATACTAGGAATCAAGTCAAGTCACGCAGAACAGAAAATGGTTGGAGTTCTTCAAGGATTTTTTTGGCAACTTCTACAAAACAAATATATAATGAGGCATCGCACTGTACGGCTAACACCACAACAAAGAGAAGTAGATGAATAGATAAACCAAACTCTGGTGGAGCGTGTTTAGTACATGTGATTATGAATTCATTTATCAGAGCAATTTTAAGTGGAAGTGGCGAATAGATCTCCATCGACTATAACTAATTACAAGATTCTTCAAGAGGTGTGGTATGGGAAACGCTATGATAATTCTAGTTTAAGAATGTTTGGATGCCCTGCTTATGTTCATGTGAATGATGGTAAATTGGAGTTAATGGAAATGAAGTGTATATTTCTAGGATATGCATATGGAGGGAAAGGTCATCGTCTATGGTGTACAGAAGAAGGAAAGTCCCAAAAATTCATTATTAGCAGAGATGTGGCCTTTAAATCTTCTATGTGTAACCAAAGACGAGGTGGTACAAGCGTTGTGGGGAATGATCGGGGTGCTACCATGCTAGCCAGAAGGTCAACAGATACCCCACACAGTTTTGTGATAAATGAGAAACAACAGAGTGACATGGAACAAAATAGACATGATGAATTCCTTGAACAACCTAGGAAAGATGTGTATGGTGATGTTATTGACACGAAACTCAACTTGAAGAACTTTCTAGAGAATGAGTTTGTGATGAAAAATTTAAGATTTGAAAGAAGACAGCAGGGATGTAGTTTCATAGAAATAGAAGAGCAGGATGGTTATACATTTCTTATCTCATTGATAAAGTCTTGCGGTCGTTCTATTGTGATTAGTCCAAACTTGTTGGTACTTCTTTTTGGGTTCGAGGCAATCAGGGGAATGCTGATTGGGAAGTGGCCAAGTGGATCTTGTGACACATGAAGGATATTCCTGATGTTTTCTAGTGTATGGTGCTAATGCACAACATACGGACTTGGTTGGATTGATATTCTCAGATCATGAAGTTGATCTGGATATAAGAAGATCATTGGCGGATGGTCTCATTCAAGGTGTTGTTTTTAAGGTGGAGAAATGTATCGTGTTCTATGACATGTTTTGCATTCAAAAGGTTGGAACTAAGGAGAATGTGAAAGACATGTTGACAAGTTTGTTACCTAGATAGAAGTTCAAAAATTTCCTGGACTTGGTTTATGTTATTAGGAATTAGGTCCGTTTGGGGATGGGTGATAGGAAGGGAGAGGAAGTTCTTGTTTAAGGTGGAGTTCAGAGGATACTCAAGTCAATATGGAGATTATTAAATGTGACTTCAGCATTTAGAGTATCCACATTGAGCTTTGAGTTCGATGGAGCACTTGGAACTCAACGAAGCACTTTGGGTTTAAGGAACATATAACAAAGGAATGGATCATCTATGTAACACCCAGTTTCCAGAACAGATCAGTTTAGGGCTTCAAAGAGTTTAAAACATGGTTTTTGGGTAAAAACAAGTGTCACGATGTGACCATAGAGAGGTCACGATGTGACACGTGATTAATTGGAAAATTTTGATTTAACTGAGCTCACGACGTGAGATGCGCTGTAGCCCAAGGCCATGATCTTTTAGGGTTTCATTTTTGTATTTAAAAACCATAAACTTCATTTTAGGGTTCATCTACAGCCTCCTTCATCCTCAAACATAGAAAACCCCAACCCTATCCTCTCCTTGTGATTTTTGAGCTTTTCATGGTAGTTTGGTAGACTGAAGAAGAAGGGATCACCTTTGGAGCATAGATCCAACGCGGAAGCTCCATTTGCATCTTCTAGCAACCTCTTCGGACCATTGTGAGTAACCAAGATTCAAGCTTTATGAATCGGTGTTGTTGGATCTAAGGTTTTATGCATTTTTATACATGGTTAGATGAGTTAGAGTGTTGGGACTCCATAAAGTTGCTAACTTTATGGGTCCTTAGAGTACCTTGGTGTTTATATGTGGCAGATCTAAAATTTGTGCAATGTTTGAACTCGTGCTTGAGTTTTGACCTCCTTTTTCTTCATGAATGCACTAATTTGAGCTAAAATATTGTATTGGACATGTATGACCTTAAATCATAGATTTGTATGGTCTTTGGGGTGTTTGAAAGCCTTCTATAGAAGATAGATTAGTGGCTTAATGGATTAATGAGTTGATAGTTGAATTTCGTTGACCGTTGACCGTTGAGTTTTTGACCAGTTTGACTTTGGGTCAAACTTGAAGGATTTGGGCCATTGATTAAGATACTTCCACATTTTTTTTACTAGATGGCTCGTGGGATCAATTAGTATAGAAGTGGAAGTGCATCGCAATGTTTCTAGTTTCTTCATTTCAGGTGAGTTTTTCCTCACTGTATTCGTGGGTTGAAGACACCAATGCTGACCCACTAGATTTGGTTATGTATCCTTGTGTTTAGGATGTTGTTGTGTTGTAGTAAGGTATGATATATAATTACATCCTTATGTGTTAGGATGTAACATTAGTGGTATATTGGTCAGAGTACCAGTAGGCTGGTTACTTATGGTTATGCATTCTATGAAGATTTTTCGGTAACAAAGTAGTGTGATGTGAGTGGTCTAGTAGGCGGTGGTGAGCGGTATGATTGGTAGTTGCATGTATTTATGTGCCTACTTGATCTTTTTTATTGTTTATTTGTCGATGTATTGTAGCAGTTGGGTTAAGGTAGCAGGCCAACAAACCTCAGGAGCGCTTGGATTGTGGCAGCAGGCAGACAAACCTGGATAACAGTTGGGTCGAGGCAGCAACCAACAAACCCAATATGCATGTTGTATATATGTATTTGTTGTGTAAGGTATTTTGGCGAAAACTCACTAAGTTTCGTGCTTACCCAGTTGTTTATGTTTTCAGGTATCATTTGTGAAAGTGGAAAGGTGAAGGCATGACTGTACATATTCATCAGCAACAATGAAGATTTCGCATTTACTATATTACTCTGAGTTTATAAAATTGTACTTGGAACTTATGATTTTCTTAATTCTATTATGAAAATGAGCAGATTTATTGTAATTAAAAATGAAAAAATTTTGGTTTGAAAATGGGACATTACAAATTGGTATCAGAGCCCTGTATTGAGGGATTTGGATGAAGACTCGTGGGATTCCAAACTCAAAATATGGAGCAGAGAGTTTTTATAAACATTTTAGAAAAGATTTTTTCAAGAGCGGAAAAGAGAAGATTGGATGTGCACAGTCATTCGGATCATGAAAAGTGATTTCCCAAAATATCCATACTTGTTTTATATGTTGTAAATGAACTGTTGTTATATTTGCTGTGCATGTTGTAAGTTAGGCTAGAGTGCATGTATAAGGGAGATGTCTTTTATGTGTGACACATGAGCTGTTGCAGATGCATGATAGTGTGTAGGCTAAAGATCCTCAAGAATTGCATGTTAGAATTGCCTGATCCTTATGACGCCTTGTTGCTTGTTGATAGTGTGTAGGCTTATGATGCCTTGTTGCTATGTGAAAATTATATCGATGTTAGTTAGCTATTAAGTGAATAAATTAAGTTACATGCTTAAAGGTTAAATAATATTAGAATGATTGATTCGGCCCTATCGAGCAGCTCTTTTCTGAGTCTAACCGTTGTGGGGTTGGGTCATTTAGTTGAAAAATTATTTAAGTTTTGTTGCATGTAATTGTATTCATAAGATAGTTAGCTGACAATGGTAGAAGTTTCTTTCTTGGCTAATAGAAGGGTGGGGGGGGTGAGTATTCCTAGTGATATCAGGGGAGTGTTACAGTGTGCTAGTGCGAGCACTCATGAATGGAGAAGACTGATTTAGGAATCTATGCAGTCTGTTGTGGCTTTTCTAAGCTTTTGGGTATGCTGATACACCTTACAGTGGTGGAGTTCCTAGAAAAGCATTCTAGTGCATGCTCATACGTGAGAAGAATCCTAGTAAGAGAGAGTATAGGATGAGTGGTAGTGTGTGCCTATAGCGACATGGGTATCTGAGATTCACAGTACTATGGTGTAGTGACTTAAGGAATTTGAGACAATTCTCGGGACATGTATTGATTGGTGTGAAAGGTAGTAGGGATCCATACTACTAAAAGAACATGATATGTACATGGATCGGGAAGGGTCAAAAAGATTTTTAAGATACTAGGGTAGGATAGATTGCATGGTGTAACACTAGCGTTAGTTACAGTTTTCCTCATCGTTGTTGGCCTATCGGCTATGATTTTTAAGAATGAGACAGGTAATCATTTGGGCCTTAGTTTCAGTGGCAGTTTGCGACTAGATAGTGTAGATCTGTGTGAGTTAGCTGATACAAAGGTCTCAGGGACCTTACTCTTGGTAGTGCTAGTTTGACTCGCGAGACTCAAGAAGGAAGTTGTTGTGATTATCAACTCAAGAATTGTAATCTGAGGCTGAGGGGTTAGCTGAAGGCAAGGGATGTTACTTGCTGCATTAAGGTTATTTTTTCATTTCTCCTATTGATGCGTAAAATTTTATGCCAGTTTTAACCAAATATTTAACTAACCATTACGTCCAAGGAAATGAACCTAATCGCAAATAGTATAACACGAATAGTCGGGTATTTAACTCGGGGAATGGATTTAGTATACTAAAATAACTACTAAAATATTAATCTAAAAGAAAGCAATAATTAAAGAGGGGTTTTATTTGATTTTTTAAGTTCAGATAAACATAAGCAATCAACTAAAATGATTGTAATCAAGATATTAAAAACACTTTCGTTTAGTTTCGAATCCACCTTTTTCCTATGGTTAGCTCTTATTTATGGATTAATAAAGTTTTTTACCAATTTATATGTAATTAGCAATCTTGGTCCAATCCACTAATATTTTTACCAATTCATATACTACTAAGTAATGGTTATACACAAGCAAACACATAAGTAGTTATTAATGATAATTGGGCTATGTAAGATATATATAGATAATTATGTATGGTCAAGACAATTAATCGAACACAATCACGATCACAATTATGTTGTCCAACATTGTCACACCCCCAAAACTGAACGACGGAAACGTTCGGGGGCGGATGACTTCATGTGGTAACGTAACAAATGAATACATAGTAAAGAAAGCAATACAACCATCATATATATAATTGAAAGTTTACATTTGTCAAAAGTTACATGTTCCAAAACCAATTACAATATGATGTCAAAATATGAGATTAAACTGGCGCCGTAACATCTCTTCTTCAATAGCATATTAGTACCTGAAATTACTGAATCCCTGGGACATACAAGTAATTTTGAAAGAGTAGATCAGCATTTAAGCTGGTGAGTTTCATAAGTATTAAATGACAATGTTTGTATGAAATGAAATGTTTTGTCCTTGTTTGTTTGTTTCTTGAAAATCCTATATTTTCTACTAGTATAAAAGTTGCCTTCTCTCAAGACCAATGTTTGTTTCTAAAAATATATGTAAGTATAAAATAACCAAAATGTTTGAAAACCTCGTAAATCAATGCATTTTTAGTACCCCATGTGAGTTTTATAACCATACTATTGACTCGGAATGCCTATACACAACGTTCTTCAGGCGTTGGAATGTTATGACGTTTGTCACCCCAAATGATGGACTGTAGCTAACAGTCAAGGCGCGGGTTGTCAAGCCCGTATAGATCTATACACAAACACCATGCTCCCCCTCCAAGGGATTCTGGTATATAATACAGGACTTGAAATGTGTACTCGAACGTACGTGAAGTTAATGTCTCACAAACCGTGGTATAAAAACAGATTTACGTGTTAAAATGTTCGTTTGTTCTTGTATATTAAAGTGACTTCTTGAAAATCGTGTTTCTAGTATGTAAAAGTTAGCAATTTCCTCATAAAACTATACCTATTATAGTTTTCTAAAAGCGTGTCTCGTTTGTTTAGAAATACCTAGAAAAGGAATCACTTGTTATGAAAGTATAGATTTTTGTAGAGCCTAAGATAGACAAGTATACATATAATCTAAGAAAATGTTTAGTTTATACATGCATTACAACAATTTATATTTCAAAAGATAGAATGCTATTGTAACATATTTTATATACGAAAATTTCCTATAAAGTTTATAAATCACATATGATTTGGTTAAATAAAAGCATATAATAATTCTTTATATAACACACGATGATACTCATGTGTTTTACTTGTATTCCCCCCCCCCCCCCCCCCCTTGAAAGCATATAAAAGCATTTATAGAACATTTAAAAGGTTAATTAAGGGGTATGAACTTTGAAGAAAGCAAGATGGAAACCGGGCAGAGTTTCGTCTCAGGAAACGGATTTTTCTTGGGATTCTCGGGAATCTCGGGAGTAGAAACGATCTTCGGGACATGAGCAAAATGACCAGGGCTTCGGGTAAGAACGGGCATGGAAAATGAGGCAAGAACGCAAAGGAAATGAGAGAAATGGAGCCCTTTCTTCGGAACCCTTGCATCCCTTTTATAGGGGCTGGAACCGCCTCGTTACGCAGGGCGTACAAGGGTACGCGGGGCGTACGCGTACGTCATGCATGACCGAGTCCTCGACTGCCTCGGACTTCGGATGGGACAAGGCTACTTCGCATAGACCGGGATGTGGACGATCCGAGGCCTTGGCCTTGAGTACGCGGGGCGTACGAGGGTACGCATGGCGTACTTCGGTCCTATCTGCTGACTCCTCTTCGGATATTACCAAGAGTTTATAATTAAATTTATATTTAATTTAATTAATAAACTTCTAAAATTCATATCTTCTTCATACGAATTCCGTTTTCAATGGTCTTTATATCCACGCGTAGGTGAGACTACGCTCTACAACTTTCGTTTAGACTCCGTCGGAAAATTTTGAAATTATTTTTATTATTTATTTTTAAAAGGGTCGTGTTTAAGGAATTTATTTAGAAATTCATAACTTCTTTATCTGATGTCGGTTTTTGCCAGACTTTTTACCGCTGAATTACCATTGTTGAGACCTTCGATTCTCGTTTAGGTCATTCTGGCCAAAAGTCGCTCGATCTTCGATTCGAGTTTTTAGCTGTCTGCTGCTATGCCGAACTTGGAAAAATCATAACTTCAATATACGAAGTCGGATTCGGGCGTTCTTTTTACGTACGATCACGGTTTAATGACATTAAACATAGTAGGAATTTAAATAGATACATTTTGGACATTTTATTATCAAAGTTAATTTCATTAACTCAAAGGTGGTTACAATACTTGACTTTTTAGGTCATTACAAAGAGTTGAAATATCGGGTTGTCACAAACATAGTTAAGTTTCTTACTTTTATTACTTAATCTAGATGTGGTCACTCCTAGCTCTAGCAATTTAATGGTCACTAAACTACTAGGTAAAGAGGTTCATGTAATTTAATGGTCACTAAACTACACTTAACTTGAATTAAGGAAACAAAGATACAAACTTTAACATGCTAGGTAATGATAATCAAACACAAGCACCAAACCAACTTTATAAAATACATAAAATAATAAACTAAAGCATAGATTCTAGGTTTCATCTAGCTAAACGAAGTAGACTAGTTTAGCTACTCATAGTTGAAATCAAACACACAAATTCAATAGAAATTGACATGATTCGAGTAATGAAAACCGAATGTAATGATTTGATCATCAAATTCTCTTCCTTTGAACGATCTCTCCTTCCAAAGGTGTTCTTCACAGGTTTCTGACCTCCAAATTCAAGTATCTCCCAATATCCATCCTCCTAAAGCTTCTTAAATCATCAATGCAAAAGGATTTATATAGTTTTTGAATATACGTGGCTCACATCGTGAGAATGGAAGTCTCACACTGTGAGCTTGGTAGATATTCGTATCGTGCAAGGAGTCTGAATTTCACATACTATTCTTCTAGAAATGCTCTCCTCATGTCGTGAGAACTGATGTCTCACACTGTGAGCTTGGTGTTTTTTTTTGCTGAAATCTTCTTCTTTTAAGCAGCAATCCTCCAAAGTTACAATGTTTGTCACTTCTAGTCCTTATTCTTCATGAGTGTCCTATTTGGCTACAAAATATAAATTAACTCAATAAGTTTCACATATCTTTGTAATTAACCAAAATATTACTTAAAATGTATTAAAATATTGCCTAAAATGTGTATAAATATGGCAATATCAAAATACCCCACACTTATCTTTTGCTTCCCCTCAAGCAAAACTAACTTTTAAGTTAAATTACCATCACCAATATCACATAAGACAATCCATTTAGAACCCAACAATTATAACAAGACCTCAATGCACATATTTGTGTCTAAGGTTCCTAAAAACTTTCTAATCCTAACTACTCACAATCCTTATCACCATTCACCCCTTAGTTTATACGACACTCTTTTTTGCAACCCTCCAAATCCATCCTTAGAAATCTTTCTTAACCTCAAGGTATTTTTGGTTAAGCTTCCCAAGCATACATAATATCCAGAAAGAATTACAACTTTCATACCACAATGGAGCTCTTTGGAATTTATCTCTTCTTTGATATTTTCTTTTTGATTTCTTCAAATTCAACACCTTTTTGTTTGATTTTGGTATCTTCAACTTTTTGAGTCTTTAGAATTTTTGATCTTATGATCTTCATATTTTGATAGCTCCAAAATTCTTAAAACCTTTTAAATTTTTTATATACATCTTACTTTTTTCGCTCTTATTCTATATGCTTACGCAAGGGAGCTTAACTTCAACCTTCATTGGTTAGAGGTATTAGTCTAAGTGTAATGACTACATAAGCTCTCCTGGATAGATTTCAGGTACATGCTGCAAAACTTATTACATCATATAAATTACCATATTATCTTTCATATCTCATGACTTTTCACTAGGACTTGGGAAGCCACAAATATACTATAACATATGTTGGCTCAATTAAACATTTGAGCTCACATTGGATCATCCTACCCAATACTAGCAACTTAAGTATTTAATTATTACTAGATTTATTTTTTAGATTATTATTTCAAATCTATTAGAAATTTTTTAAATTTTCTAGCAATTTTAATTTTCCTTTTTCGACCCCCTACCCCACACTTATTTCATACAATGCCCTCAATGTATGCATAAAAAAATAATAAAAGGGAGAAAAATAAACAGACTCCCCTAGGATAGTAGTGTCGAGATAGAATTCTGAATGTGCATGGAAAACTCAAACATATTGAATAGATAATTGGAACTTGGATGTCATTGGTTCTCGTAAATGTGCTGGAAAGATGTAAGTCAAAAACTTGCATCTTCAAAAAGTGTGGAGCATAAAATATTCAAAGTAAAGCATCTCAATTTGGGAAAGCATACGCCACAATTGAGGGTTGAAACAATAGAAGAAAACGCCATATATGATGACTCACGACATAGTAGTAAAAATCACGACGTAAGTATGGCTCAAATCATTACGAAAAACTCGATTGTTCCTACCTCACAACGTGAGAATTGGATGTGGCAGATCATGTTTCTTTTACAAGCCTTTGATGCATATGATCTTCATTTGCACTCTTAACCAATTAAAACTCTTTTTTTAAGACCATTGTAATGGAATTCTTCCTTCTCCCATACGGATGTCACCCCACACTTATCAATAATTATGAGCTTCGATTCTTCTCTCTAACGCACATGGCTTCTCTCGCTCTCATTTTTTTCTCTTTTATGGATACGCTAATAATTATGCGACTAAAACAAACAATTGGTGGAAAATAGAAAACAACCATCAACCAATTTGGTTAAAAGTTTTAAAACATACCCAAAAAATGAAAACACACAAAATAAAACACACCAAACTAACTAAGAAAATAAAATAGCTAAAAAATAAAAAGGATAAATATCAATAATCATCTCCTTCATCTCTCACTCCACTGGTCCTAGCTCTATCTCCCTATTGCGACCAAAGCTCCTCCCATGTTGGAATACAAGGATAATGAGGAGGCATAATGGGTGGTCTCTTGATGTGAAAATCAGAAAATATGACATACAGGGCTTCGTTATGATAATTCACACTGATGTGAAGATTATTCAAATATGTACCAACCCAACATTGACACGGGTCGGTTGGTACTCCACCGTCAAATTGTTGAGCTGGTTGTTGTTGTTGGCCCCTTGCACCCTATGCTCTCACATTCCTTCGCCCCCTTAGTCTCGACTGCTCATCGGATTAACCAATTTCTTCCTTATCATTGTCAGCAGGAATACTCCAATGTAAACCCATATTAACAATGACATGCATGGATTCCAAATAACCCAAAGATTAACGTCTACTTCCTTTCATGTCAAGGTACGAGTCAAACGAGGCATAAAAAGACCATAAGACCTCACCAATCGAGTGATAAAGTGGCCACCTGCTATAGGGCTCCCGGCTCGTGATGTTACCTCCCCTCTTTCCAAATAATTAGCAAGATGGTATGGAATATTGTAGCAAACGGTCGGAGCAATAATAGACCATAAAAAGAATAAATTGAGGCTCGTAACCACGTCTCTGTGCTTCTTATGGTTGATGGATAAAGTAACCAAGCAGTGAAGGAGTCGGTGAATAGATGACCAGATGTGGCTCTCTTGTGAGACACCCTAATGGAATGCCCAGTTCGCAATTGTGGACCAAAGATCTAAACCATTCACTCCCGTAGAATAATCTTGCACAGCCACCCTAAAAAAGATGTCATATTTTGGAGACCATGTTTCAGTTTGCTCATAAATGCCCATCCTCCAAGAAAATTTTGTGAGACAGCATTCTCGATATTCGCTCCCAAGGCGAAAAACTAATTCCCGTGCAAAGTAAGGATCTGCCGTGTTTTCTTCAAATGAGACCGAAGCAAAAAACTGAACACATAATTCCTTAAACACCGACTCACTAATAGCAAAGAAATTCTTCCACCCATTACAAGTGAAAGAAAACCCATCCCTAGTAAATGTCTTTGTTAAATATGGGGTCAATCTTGCCATGATTCCGATTTCGTCCAATTTGGCCCAATCAATATGTGGAGAAATGGTGAATTCTCAGTTGTATAACCATCCCATCTTGTTTTTGACGTTAGTCACGACACTTTGAGGCATGTTAATTGGAAGTTGATATAATGGGTAAAGGTCGAACACATTTCTGTGGAGTTGTTCATTAGTTCTTCCTCACGCCATTTTCTATAAAATAAACAATAAACAAAACCAAAGGAAACACCATGGATCAAACACTCAGCAGATAAATCACAAAATTCATTCTAAAGCAAACTCACGTCATCAGCTCGAAGCCACGTCGTGAGCTGTGAACATGACAGTAAGATCGAACCAAAACCAGGCATCAAAAATCCAAAATTTTGCCAAGGGTTTTCAATAATGACATTATAATGCTCATAAATCACACATGCACCATCAATTTGCATAATATATAACCAATTTCAACAATTACGCCTCAAGAACAAACTCTAACTCTAAATGCATGAAATTATAAAAATTAAGAAGATTAGGGAGTGGAGATCTTACTGAAATCGGAGATTAAACACGAAATCAAGAGAAATTTGAAGAGAAGTAGGACAAAATCGAATTGTAGGGACGACCTCGTTCATTCGTGCGTGTGTGGTTGAAAAAAAGTAGTCAAAGGCTTAAGATTATATATAAAAATGGTCTCCTGTGTTTTTATAGCTCACGTCGTGAGGGGTAAACCTCACGTCGTGAGTTTTAAAATGAGTAAATATCATCGGGAAAAATTATTTCTCACGTCGTGAGGCTTAATGCCACGTCGTGGTTTCAAGATTTTTTCCAAAAACATTAAATTTCTTAAAAAATTCAACAACTCTTAAATTTCACCCCACACTTGACTTTTTCCTATTTCTAAAAATTAAGATGACTATGATGATGACTCACCCCTAAAACTTGAATGCAAATGCAAAAACTAAAAGAAAAATAATAAAAAAATTGCAAAATGAGCTCAGGTTGCCTCCTGAGAAGCGCTTCTTTTTATGGAGTCATGATCCAGACTCCATGTCGCCCTATGTGGTATTGGTTGGAGATACGATCTCCATTTGCACGTTCTGTTCCTTCTATCTTTTCTTGTACGCCTGCACCCTTCGTAAATAGGCTTGTTTATAATTTTCCTTCTTCACTTTAACATCGCCTTCCTCATGTTTCTGCTTCAACCCTTTATTACTTGCAACAAGTTCACGTTATTGTATTTCTTTTTGTATTTCCTTAGCTTCAACATCCACCTTATCCAAAGTTGGCTTGATCAAGTCTTGTGTAATCTCATTCTCACTAATATCTTTATCATTACTTGAGAAAATAGTTTCTTCACTTTCTTCACTCACTGGAGACTTTGGTGTTTTAAAAGTGAAAACCTCAAAGACCATTCGAATTAAAGCTCTTGCATTGGTACGCTTGACTTGTGCTCTTCTTTGAATTTCTTCTTCCATTAATTTTTCTAACTCCTCAAGCTCATTTTCTTCATCCGTATAGAAGAATTCATTTTGAGCATTTTCCTACTTAAATTCGTCTTCAACCCCAAATGTCATCTCCTCATTTCCCACTCGCAATGTAAGATTTGAATCACGAGTATCCACCACGACTCGTATAGTATTGAGTAAAGGTCGTCCAAGGATAATAGGGACATCATCATCATCCTTCATATCTAGCACCTCAAAGTCGATTGGAATAATAAATTTTCCAACTTTTACCAATATGTCCTAAATTATGGCTCAAGGATGAGTTACCGAACGATTTGTCATATGAATTGTCATCCTTATAGCCTTCAGTTCTGGAAGGTTGACCTTTTGGTAAAAAAAATAAGGCATTAAGTTTATACTCGCTCCAGAATCAACTATGGAAAATGTCTTCATGCTATTTCCAAATTCACATGAAAGTGTAAGGCATCTGGGATCTCTCATTTTCTTTAGTATTCCCTCCACAATAACCATGGAACTTTGATCACTAGGAACTACCTTGGAGGTCTTCTCTAATTGCTAGCAAGTGTAAAGTAAATCTTGAAGGAACTTTGCATATTTGGGAACTTTAGGTAAGTATTTAATAAATGGAGTATTGATCAAAATACCCTTGACTTGTTTCATAAACCTTTTATGTTCTTGTTCCAAAGGATGCACTCTGGCTCGATAAGGAAATGGTAAAGGAGGTTGATAAGCGTTAGCACCAGAACAAGTCCAAGTCGTGAGGATTGAATCCTCACGTTGTGAGGTCAATGTTTCAACACTATTTTTTTCTTCGATTTTCTTTCGCTTCGGCTGTAATTTGGGCTGATTTGTTTCTTCTTCTTATGCCTCCAAGAACTCAAATTTAGTGTCTTCTTCAATGGTTATGGCCATGACATGTGGTTGTGGATTATTATCGGGATTTTTGGGAGGTAAACATTCTTTAACCAATGTATTTAATTGCCCAAGTTGAGCCTCAATATTTTTAATGAACGCTTATGATTTCTCATGGTGGCATCAGCTGCATCGTGACGTTTTTCGGATGCTTCCATAAACCTATGAAGCATTGACTCTAAGTCCAAATTTTTCTTGGGTTATGGTTTTTCTTTTTCGTAAAAGCCCCGGACGGGTTGCTTATATTTTTCTTCTTTTTTCTTTTTGTGTTCCTCATACGACAACCATTCTTTCTTTGGCCTTCTCCAATCTTGATCATAGTGTGTAACGCCCTATTTTCCTTTTTATATTTTAAAGACGTTAATTATCGGAGAAATTCATTAGTAATGTTAAGGGCTATTATTTTTTAGTTGAACGTACTGATATGATTTAAAGGAATCATATTAGTTTGTACAAGGTTATTTATGAAGAGTTAGAAAGAGATAACATTAACAAAAAAATGTTAAGTTTGCTAAGGAGTTAAGGAGGAGGACCTAGGTGTAAATCGTTTGAAGCATGGGGATCAAAGTAAGCCAAGGAGGAACATGAACTAATATAAAACTTAAAACCCTAGCCACTCACTAAGAAAGACTTCGACCAGACAAAAGGAAACAACTCCAAGTTGAAGAATTTTCGGAATTCCCATTTTTGAAGACCTTACAACAGTGTTTGGACAATCCCTAGAGAATTAACCGTTGGATCATCGAGAAATTTGGAGTGCCACTTCCTAAGAAATATTTCCAAGTTCGACCATTGGGATTTTAATTTCATGGTCTGCAGCTCGAGTTATAGATCGTCGATCATGGAAGAGGTTTTAAGGTTGTTGTCGAAATCGTTTTTGGTGCAAGGCATGTATAGGGCTTTCAATCTCAAAAACATAGGTATGATTTTTGTCCTCATTGGTACGGAAATTTCTTTAGGACCTAGGACTGATGTCTTACATACCTGGAAGACCTTAGTTGAATTTGGGACCTAATGGGCTAAGTGGATTGAACCATAACCCTAGTTTTATCTTTCTGAAAAATCCGATGTTCTGTTCCGTTTATGTAAATATCATAACTAATTCTAGAGACAGCGGTTTTGGTCGAAACCAGTGCCTAAGGTTTCATTTTTGAGTATACTACATTTCATTAGTTTTAACAAAAAATCAGAAATGCTTATAAAAAGGGTAAAATCGACCATTTACCCTAAATGGTCCAGATTGAACTATTATGCGATGCAGTTTTCTAAAATTCACCACATATCATAGAAACATATTTGGGAGGTGTGAAAATATAAATTTTAAAACTAAGAACTGGGTCTATCATTATAATATTAATATTTGAAAATTATGGAGTTTATGTTGGGCAAAATAGGTCTCCAATAGACCTTAATGTTAATGTAGAAAGGAGAAATTTAAACCCTTAGTCTATTTGCATAATTAGGGAAAATAGACAACTAAACTTGAAATAAATCATTATTAATAGGTAGTGTGAAGGGAATGTAGGTGTGAGTGAGTCTCGGGTTTCATTATAGGTTGCTTTTCTTTTGGAGGTGAGTTCTTAACTACATCGTGTTGTTTTATATTCTCTTTACATTAGCTTGTGTGTGATGTGTCTTGCTTTTGTGGGTAGTACTAGGCGGGGTAGAGTCTAGTGTCTTTACCTCACGTATTGAGGATTATCCATGATATGACTCGACGCATCTGAGTAGGGATTGGGCGTAGCCAATGTGTCCTAAGGCTCAACGAACTGAGCAAGGGGGATCGGGCATGGTCAATGTGTCCCAATGGATTTGGGTATGGGGGATCGGGCTTAGCCAATGTGTCCCAAGAGCTCGATGTACTGACCAATGGGGACCGAACCTAGCCAATGTGTCTAGTAGGAGTATATATGCTACTGATTCATTCTTTGACATGCATGCATAGTTATGTGTTTGATATTGTTTCTATCCGTGTATGTGGTAAGGATTATATGTGTAACGACGTGAAAATTTAAAACAATTCTTCATTTTTCAATCATAACATATCTCATACAAATCATCTCAAAACTCAAGTGTATCAAATGTTATCACGGTAAAACATATCCCAGAATCACAAATACAAAACCCTTTGTCAGTGTGCACAAATCATGTTGGCGCCTTCCCGCGATCCTCGCTAGTACCTGAAACACATATCACATAACATGGTAAGCATAAATGCTTAGTGAGTTCCCCAAAATACCACATACAGCACATAAGCCACTCGAGGATATAACTCGGTATGACCCTCCGGTCAATGTGTCTCAGCGGGACCCTCCAGTCCCTTAGCTCGTTGGACCCTCCGGTCCGGTCTAGCTCATTGGACCATCCGGTCTGGTCTAAATCGTTGGACCCTCCGGTCCGGTCTGATCGAGGACCCTCTGGCCTAATGAGTCGTTGGACCCTCAAGTCCAGTCTATATAACACATAGCATACATATAACACAATGCACATAAATCTCAAACATACACATACACATAAGACCTTCTGGTCTGCACATAGATACCACTATAGGTAATGTATACTGATAAGACTCACCTCGAGTATTCTCGGAAAGTCTCGAACTCAAAATACTCGTCTAGCCTCCGCCTAATCACATAAAGTAATTTACCGCTAATTAACAACGATTCTCAAAGGCTAGGCTAGTGCCTTCCTATAATATCTCAGAAGGGGAAAAGACCATTTTACCCCTCCAATGGTCCAAATGTCCAATTATTGACCAAACCCTAAAAGTCAATGAAAGTCAACATAAGGCAGTACGCGGGGCGTACCAACTCTGTACGCGGAGCGTACTCCGGCTATCCCGAATCATAGATCACAACCCCTACGCGGCGCGTTCTGGGATTTACACCCAGCGTAAGTCCTAGTTTCATGCTCTTAACAATTTTTGGTCTGAAACGGTTAAGACATAATCTTTTATTCTAGATCTAGCCCTTCTAATGCCTCTTAACCCATAAAGTCAAAGCCTTTAAGCCTTTGCATGGCTGTAAAGGTCACTAATCACTTCAAACTCTTATCCTCTTTCCTCATTAAGCCCTTATCTCATGCATGACTCAATATTAACGATCAAGATTGGATTTTATGTATCTACAACACATTTTATACTGAAATGGGGGCAGATCAAGGCTTATGGAGACCATTTACTCATAAAGTCTCCATCTTTGGGACAAAAACCCTAAAAATGATCCATAGTGCACAAATCCAAAAAGGTTAAGAAAGCATTGAGCTTTTTACCTCCAAATGATGCTCCAACCTATGTAAAGCTCAGATCCAAGGCTTGCACTTCAACTCTAGCTTCTACAATGGCCCTTCTTCTCTTCAAAATCCCAAAAGAACACTTTATCAAGCTCAAATACACACACACAAGTTTAGAACGAAGGTTTAGCTCTATAAGGGTTTCACTCTCTGGAAATGGTGGTTGGGATGGAGGACATAGCATTCCTTTTATAGTGCTCATGTCTCATTTAGGGTTTTGAGTATGGGCCCATTACGCCCAACGTAACTATGGTACGATAAGTGTCACACCCCCGAACCAGACGGCGGAAACGTCCGAGGGCTCGCGTGACTTATATTGAATATCATCACAATGAATATACATGAATCATAACATAAACATCACCATGCATAAACATATTACAACTGATGTTGTTCACATCGAGTACATTGTTTTAATGTTACAAATTCATACATAAATTGTTTGATAGTTTACAAAAGCATGACACACTAACATACTTGGTACTTATTCCTCAGCTTACCTGTTACCTGAGAATACAAGTTATTTTGAAAAATGGTCAACATATGGAATGTTGGTGAGTTCATAAGCAGGTTTGATATGAAAATGCTTTGTGTAGTTTGAACGAAAACAACCCAGAAAATCCGATATTTTCTGAAAAGACCATTGTTTATAAAAAGGTGTGAAGATCCATAAATATATGCATGATGATTTCAAAACATGTATAATTGAAAAACTTTGTATTAAACATTCAAGTGAAAATGTTGAACTTCCTCGAAAAACCCGATGTTTTCCAAAATAAAAAAATATCATATAACGGTTTGAATGGTTATCCATCACGTGAATGATTTTGAGTTACCTTGATTACTTGATTTATATTGGATTTATTTATGTGATTCGATATAACCATGCATGATAATGACTAGTTCATCTGTCTTGGCACTCTGGTGAACGCCAAAATTGATCTTAAGATTGTCACCCTAGACTGGCCGAGTGTAACTGTAGCGAACAGCTGAGGTGTGGGGGAGTCACCCCCGTATAGATCTATACACAAACTCTCGCTCTCCCTCCAGGAGACTTTGATTATAAATACAGATTACGACCGACACACGTTGGTGCCACCCGTTATTACTCACTAAATCCCAATTGACTTTGATTACTATTGATTATCGACCTGTATTTGTGTACTTTGGTTACGCATAGGCCTAAAAAACGAGGAGAAGAGGAATACAAAGCACTGCTACTTTCGTGAGTTATTTTAGGTTGGTGGGTATACGAAGGACACGTTGGCCCATTTTTCATTTGATTACTTGGACCTTACTAGCAATGCTAATTGGCCACTAAGGCCCAATAGCACTTAAAAGCCATTGAGGGTCACTTAAATATGAAATTGGGTCGTAGAAGGCCCAATAACATTTATAATTATCCTTTGACCCAAAAATCATGTTAATGGATCACAAAGGCCCAATAAGCATGTTTGGAAACTTTCAAGCCCAAAGAATTTAATGTTTACTGGTTTTAGGTATAGTATAGTTGTCGGAATGTTTAATTAAACAATTGTTAAATTTGTATCGTTACGAGACCGGTTGGTCATTCATAACGATATTTGTAAATTTAGGTATATTCATCTTGTCATTTTTCATAAGTTGTGGTTTGGTATTCTTGACCCAAATATGTTAATAATAAAATAATTGACTCAAAATAATGGTTTGACTCATTTTAGCACTTCTTTAATAAGGATGACAATTTTAGTCCCTTTAAAAAAAAAGACATTTTAAGTTCTTAAATCATTTTCTTGACACATTTGACCTATAGACTTACTCAATTGATATTTTTAGCCCATAATATATTCTTTGACAGTTTCAGCCCTTCGAGAAAAGTATTTTTTGGTCAAAGCCCAAACTTTTGCAACTTTTACAATTTTGGCCCAAAATCCAAAAAACTTTACATTTTTGGTCCTTATAAGTAACGAAACGCATTTTAACCCTTGAAATAATTTTTTTTACCTTTTTATCCTCAGTTTTGAGAAATTTTACATTTTAGCCCTTTGAAAATCAGAATTTTCGCAACTTTGGGCTTAATGAACCGAAAAGCCCAAAAATTTGGCCCATTGAGCTATTATTTACATTTCGAGTCCTTTGAAGAGCATAATTGTCATAAAAACATTTATTTTAACTATTTTGACTCTTTTGACCCTCAAGAAAATCATGAATAGCAACTTTTCACCCAACTTTTCTTTATTTGACAAATGAAGCCCCAAAATTTGTTTTATGTGACAATATGTCTATTTTAAATCATAGAGGGTATTTATCTTGACTTTTTTAGTGTGGTATACCTTAGATCATGTTTGTTTTCCTTCTTATGTCATAGATCTCGAGATTTCTTCTCTTTTTGTTGCATATTTACCACATAAACACTTGCAATCACACATACATGCATAAAATCATACATAGCACACACATACACATAGATCTACACATTTTACTTGTATTCTCCCCCATAAAACTTGTAAAAAAAAACCGAAAAAGAGGGGTATGAACTCACCTTTGCTTTTTGTTTTCGATTTAGAAGGAAGAGATGAAGAATTTTTTTTCCTAGCAAGCCTTCTTGGAAGATCTCGAACTTAGAGGTTTCTAAGATGGTTATCATGAGTTTAAATGAGTTAAGAAGAGATTTTTGATAAAAAAAAAAAGAATCTAGATCATGGATCCAAGCATCAACTTACCTAAGATGATTATTTTTGTGGAATAATCTCCATGGAATGCTTCTAATTCTTGAAATTTGATGGAGGAAGTGAGAGTGTTCTTTGAGAGTGCTTGAGTGAATTTTGTGTGTGTGTGTGTGTCTTTCTCTTGTGTTCTCGGCCGAGAGTAGAAAGGAGAGGAGAAGATAGAGTGTTGATAGGATGGTTTCTTGGAAATATGAGATATTGCATTGAGAACCATAATATAATAATGAGGTGGCAAGTGGAAAGTCGACTCCCCCCCACCTCATTTGTGTAGTTGGGCCGAGAAGAGGAGAAAAAGAAAAGAAATTGGGTCTTTTTGGTACTTAAGTCCATTTTATGGCCCAATTAGGTGATTTTTGGCCCAATTGGTCTTGGGAGAGGGTTTACGGCCCAAATAAATTAAGTATAAGTTTTCATGGCTCATTAGGGCTAATTAGGTTAGTTGTGGCCCAATAATGTCCATTAGGGTAATTTATTTCATTCTAGGCCCAACATGGCCCAAAATATTAAAATAAATGGAAGTGGGTCCAATTAGAGCCCATTCAAGAGTTCTAAGCCCAAGATAGTCAAATTGGAAGCTTATTGGCCCATTGGGCCCAATAAGGGAATCCTAGTCCAAAATGGATTTAAACTGGGATTTCTAGGGTTTCCAATTCTATGTTGACTATTTGTAGTGCTTGTATAAAGTGTTTGATCAAAGTTTTGTTGTTATTGAATAAGCATCATACATGCTTTCACATTTTTGGTTCACATTTGTTATCATTGTTGTTGTTACAAAGCATCAAAATTCCTAGTTGTGACATCATCCTCCCGTTAAAGGGAATTTCGTTCGAAAATTCTTTTGAAAGCTAGATTTGAGAATGCGAGAATAGGTGAGGGCACTTCTGCTTCATCTGGTCTTCGCGTTCCCATGTGAGAACATACATTAGAGAAATCGTACAACTGCATGGTGTTCCTATATCCATTATCTCCGATAGAGATAGTAGGTTCACCTCAAGATTCTGGCAATCGCTACAACATTCCCTGGGAACAAGGCTGGACATGAGCACGGCCTACCATCCACAGACTGACGGACAAAGTGAGAGGACCATCCAAACACTGGAAGATAAGGTTGAGATCCTGTGTTATTGACTTTGGAAAGGCATGGGATACTCATTTACCCCTTGTCGAGTTTTCCTACAATAACAGTTATCACACGAGCATCAAGGCTGCTCCATTTGAAGCCCTCTATTGGCCGAAAGTGCAGATCCCCTCTGTGTTGGGCTGAAGTGGGTGATACCCAATTAGCTAGGGGGTAAGTTTCTGACAGTACTCTCATAGGCCCAGAAATCATTCGGGAAACAACAGAGAAGATCGTTCAGATCCGTGAACGATTGAAAGCCTCTGAAGACCGACAGAAAAGCTACGCTGATTAACGGAGGAAACCTTTGGAATTCCAAGTAGGATACCAAGTCCTTCTTAAAGTCTCACCCTAGAAGGGCTTAATATGCTTCGGTAAGTGTGGGAAGCTTAATCCGAGATATATAGGGCCTTTCGAGATTCTCGCAAGAATCATCCCTGTAGCTTACAAACTCAATCTACCCGATGAACTTCGTAACGTACATTCTACATTCCACGTCTTTAACTTGAAAAAGTGTCTATCCGACGAGACTCTTGTAATCCCACTCGACGAGATCGAGATCAACGAGAGCCTTAACTTCGTGGAAGAACCAGCAGAGATCATGGACCGAGAAGTCAAGCAGACGAAGCAAAGTCGTATCCCGATTGTAACTACTTTATTTGTTTAGACTTTAATTTCGGGACAAAATTCCCTTTTAACAGAGGGATGATGTGACAACCCGGAATTTTCATTCGGTCAAATCCTAAAAGTCAACCACTTCTTATTATAAGTTAATGTCATTATTTCTTATTTTTAAGAAATTTAAGGTTCGTTTGATTATTTTAATATTATTTTTAAACGAACGGGCGAAAGAAAGTGTCTTCTTGGGTTTTGAATTTTAAAAACTGCAAACACCTCGTGTCTTAGAAGTTCCCGGCCAAACTATTATGTTTGGGTCGAAAAATCACCCAAAAACCGTGAACTCATGCATATGCATGAGTTTACTCCCCAAGACTAGTCATTCTTGTGTTTACTCCCCAAACACCAAAAGTGTAAAATCCAAAATATCCTCTCAAGTATCATCCTAGATTTTATTCAAGATCTTCAATCTAGTAAGTGTTCTAACCATTTCAAGTTGGTGTAACACTTAATCTTGTGTTTGTGCATCTATTCATCCATTCATTTTTGTATTTTGATTAGATTTCCAAAAACACCAAGAACATACACTAAGTGTTCTTGGACTTTTAGCTCAAATCAAGCTTCCTTATAGTAAGTACTTCCATCCTTGAGTCTTATTAAGCTAGTATTACATATAAGCATCAAGAAAATATGCCAAGAACACAAGGTTTAAGGTGTTCACAGTCCAAGAATGTTCTTGGGCCGTAAACACCAAGAAAGGCACCAAAGTGTGCCTAAGTCCTTATCTAGCCCTAGTTTGATGTTTAAGCCTTACCTTGACATGTTTAAACCTTCCTTTTATGTGTTTAAGCCTTGAAAAACACCAAAGACCAACATTTTTAGGTGTTTACGGTTTGGGGATCTCCCAAAACCGTAAACACCCTAAAGTGTGTTTTTATGGGCCTTATTCCTTCCTTAGGCCTAAAAACTAACCTAGAAAATGACCTTGTTGTGTTAAGGACTTGAAAACATGGCAATACCCTTTTCCATAAGGGTTTACTGTAGTAAACCCAAAGGGAAATGACCATGAGGCCATAAACTCCTCCAAGGAGTGTTTTTGTTGCCCTAGTCCCTTCCAAAGGCCAAACCACCAAGTAGAAATGCTTCAAAAGACTTGTAAGACCACAAAACAAAATATGCTTCAAAAGACTTTTAATTGTTTTAAATGCTTTTATGGGGGGATACAAGTTGAATACTTAGAGTTATTACATCAATCACATGTGATTAATAACTACAAAACCAATGATTTTATTACTGTTCAAACTGTTTTACCTCAAACTGTTTTACAAATTCTTTTACTTATCAAATACTTTTACTTAAAATCTATTATACTTATTATAAATTGCATGCCCATATATGTATAATTATATAAGCAATGTTTAAAAGGCTTAGCAAGGCCGTCCGCCCTATTTCCTTTTCGCGCTTGAGATGTGGTCTGGTGCGGTATTGGGTAGTCATCCGAAGGTTGTTTCAATATTTATTATATATCATGTGTATATATATAGTCATAACAGTTCTTCCATATTCATACGTACCAGTTACACCATTAGTAAGTTACCATCGGGGTAGCACAGGATAATGCTTATACTATTGCTAGAACAATGAGTCAATTCATTCATGAGTCAGTACTTATTAATATGAGAGCATATACATTATATTACTATGAGAACATATACAACTATACTAGAAGAAGAACATATAGAACTATACTAGAAGAAGAACATATAGAACTATACTAGAAGAAGAACATATACAACTATACTAGAAAGAGAACATATACAACTATACTAGAAAGAGAACATTTACAACTATACTAGAAAGAGAACATATACAACGATACTAGAACGAGTAACAATACATTACATATACATGAATACGTTCACATAATTGTGATCCATTGTATCAGAGCATGCCTTCAATGTCATGGCCCAAGTTGTAGCCAGAGTCTCTTAGAGAGAGAGCGTGAGTTTGCATATAAATCTATACTGGATTGACTATCCTACACCTTGCTGCTAGCTACAGCCAGACCTGCAGGTCTGCGGGTGCCAAACGTCATACCTTATTACGACCTATATTGTCGTATTACCTAGTCGATAGTATGGTACAATTAATCACATAATACCTTAATATAAATCCGGTTTAAGGTAGTTAGTACAGCAGTAGTTCCTATAATACAACACTACAATACTACATTAATTTACCCTTTACATATATTTAGTGATCATTTCACTTAAACATTAATGTACAAATTATATTTTGTTAATGATAGTTACACTTGGGAAATTACACACTTTTACAATAAACGAACATACAAAACAGTTACGACTTAGTAGAAGGCTACTTTTAATAGAAAATATAGGTTTTTCTGAGAGATTCAAACTTTTACAAACACTTACAAACATTCACATACTTTTATCACCAATGTTTACAAATTCATACTTTAAACCACGTTCAAATGTTTTGATACAAACACCGACACTAAAATACTTATGAACTCACCAGCTTAATGCTGATGAACTCTTTCAAAATAACTTGTATTCTCAGGTCGTCAGTAGACAGGTACCGAGGCCAGATTTTGAGAAGATGGAGCGCATCCAAGACACATCTTATTATTTTGATTTACTTTTTGGTGTCTATAATTGTACGGAACACGCTTGTATTAAAATTATATATTTAATGGAATGGATGATGTTCTTTGATTATTTACTGTTATACTGTGTTGTGATACTTTACATGACGTCCTCCGCCCCAGAACGTTTCCGCCATTCTCGGTTTTGGGGTGTGACACCACGTTAGCCTTGCCTGGGTGGTACTTGATTTCACACTCATAATCGTTTAGTAGCTCAACCCATCTTCATTGCCTCATGTTCAAATCTTTTTGATTTAGGATGTGTTGGAGGCTCTTGTGGTCCGTGAAAATGATGCACTTTGTACCATAAAGGTAGTGCCTCCAAATTTTCAAGGCGAAGACCACAACTCCCAATTCCAGTTCGTGGGTTGTATAATTCACCTCATGTGTCTTTAGTTGTCGGGATGCATCAACTATCATCTTCCCACGCTGCATAAGTATGCAACCTAGACCCTGATTCGACGCATCGCAGTATACTACAAAGTCCTATGTTCCTTTTGGTAGTGATAGTATTGGTGCAGTGCAGAGTGCTTGTTTCAGAGTTCGAAATGCAACCTCTTTCTTATCTGTCCATCTGACGGAAACACCCTTTTGTGTAAGCATGGTAAGTGGCTTGGCCGTCTTAGAGAAGTTCTGGATGAATCTTCTGTAATAGCTTGCGAGGCCTAAAAATTGGCGAATTTATGTGGGTGTCGTTGGGATTTCCCATCCTTCGATGGCTTTGACCATAGAAGGATCCATGTGTATCCCTTCTTGACTAACAACGTGACCCAAAATCTTCACACTACGGATCCAGAACTCACACTTAGAGAGTTTCGCATATAACCTTTCGGTTCGCAGGGTCTCCAGGATTTGCCGGAGGTGTTGGCCATGCTCCTCTTCTCTTCGAGAATAGACTAAAATGTCGTCAATGAAAATGATGACAAAGTTGTCGAGGAATGGTCGGCAGATTCGATTCATTAGGTCCATGAATGCGGCAGGGGCATTCGTTAGACCAAAGGGAATTACGACAAATTCATAATGTCCATAACGAGTTCAGAAAGCGGTTTTGGGGATGTTCTCTTCTCGGACCTTGAGTTGATGGTACCCAGATCGCATATCTATCTTAGAGAAATAGCTTGCGCCTTGAATTTGGTCAAATAGATCATCGATTCGCGGGAGCGGATAGCGAATTTTGACAATGAGCTTATTTAGTTCCTCGTAGTTGATGCACATCCTAAAATATCCGTCTTTCTTCTTAAGAAAGAGAACTATAGCTCCCCATGGTGAGAAACTGGGTCGGATGAATCCTTTGTCCAAAAGTTTGTTGAGTTGGCTGGACAATTCTTGCATCTCTGCAGGAGCCAATCTGTATGGCGATTTAACAATGGGAGTAGCTCTTGGCACAAGATCAATTCGAAACTCGACTTGTCTTTTTGGGTGTATCCCCACAAGATCTTCAGGAAAGACATCTGGGAACTCACAAGCTATTGGAATGTCTTGAATGTTGACATCTTCCTTGGATTTATCCATTATATGATCAAGAAACGTCACATCCTTCTTTCGTAGATAGTTTTGTGCCTTAATGCACGATATAAGACAAAGGTTTGTGCTAGGTTTGTCTCCGTATATAATTAGGGTTTCGCGATTCGGAAGGTGAAGGCAAACGGCCTTCTCATGACACATAATCTCAGCATGGTGGGGGCTTAACCAATCCATGCCAATAATCACATCAAAACTCCTAATGGAAACATGCATTAAGTTTATTCGAAAGACGTGTTGGTTTAAGGCTAGGGTACATCCGATATAGATTTCTCCAGCGGATTCTGTTTTCCCATTGGCCATTTCCACCATAAAGGTTTCATTAAGCTTTTGGGGTTGTTTTAACAAGTGTTTAAATTTATTGCTCACAAAGCTTCGTTCTGCTCCGGTATCAAATAGGATGCATGCATAAGTGTGGTTTAGGAGAAACGTACTAGTGACAACAGTGTGATCCTGAACCGCTTCTCCCTGACCCATGGTAAGCACTCTTCCTGTTCCTCCATTCCCAAGGTTGTTGTTGGGATAGTTTCGACGGAAATGCCCAGTTTTTCCATATCCATAGCGGGTGTAGCTCGGTCCTGTATTGTTGCCGATGTTGTTGGTGTTGTTGCAGTTGTTGTTGTTGCTGTTGTTTCCCTGTTGCTGATTCTGAGAAGGATAGGCCCTGACCCTTTCGATTACAGCTGGTGCAATGCATCTCTCTGCATTCTCCATTATGACGAAGACTGAACTTGTTGCACTTTGGAAGAATTCCAGAATACTGTCTAGGAGCACTTGGAGCAGCTGAGGCTGGAGCATGTGGTGTGGAGGGAACTTGGGTGGTTGCAGCATTGACTGTCACTGTTTGTTGCTTCTTGGACGATTCCTAGCCTTGACGTCCCTTCCTCTTGTTATTCTTTCACTGCTTGTTGTCACTCTCCTTCTTGCCTTCAGCCTCCACCGGCTTCTCAGCTTTCTTGATGTTGTGGTCGTACAATTTCTTAGCCAATCTCTTGGCATGTCGAAGGTTTCGGGATTCGCTGCTATCACATTTCCTTGGAGTGGGGAGGTTAGTCCCCATATGAATCGTTTGATTTTCTTTCCCTCCGAAGTAATCATGCCAGGGCACAACAGAGACAGTTCACTAAACCTTGATATGTATGAAACAATGTGGGAATTTCGGACGGTGAGATTCCACAACTCTTGTTCTATCTTCTGAATTTCGCCTCGCGGGAAATACTCGACCATCAGCATTTCTTTCATCTCCGCCCACGGCATAGAGTTAGCTACGAGAAGAGTCATGGCTTCTACGTGTCTGTTCCACCAAGTGAGAGCTTGATCAACGAAAGTGCATGCGGCAAACTTCACCTTAATTTCCTCAGGGCATTCGCATATCTCGAACACCGATTCCATCTTCTCGATCCATCTTTTCAGAGTTAACATTCCCCCAGTGCCATTAAAGGTTCATGGCTTGGCATTAGTGAAATCTTTGTAGGAGCATGTCTTGGTGGGTACTTGATTTATTCTATTGTTTGAACTTCCAGCCCCTTGTCCATTGACTCCACCATTGTTCCGTTGGTAGATTTGCGCCATGGCTGCAGTGACCGCAGCAGATACAGCTGCTTGGAATGTAGCTGAATTGACTTCAGGTGGGGTTGGCCCAGGGTTTCTGCGGGTTGGTCGTTGAGGCATCTTTCTGTCATGGAACGAAAAGATGTTGAGTGCCTATGGATTTTTTTGTGAGATTGTGGTCCTATAAACTAGGTGTGCGGAACGATATTAAGTAATTTCACAAATTAGCATACAATCATGGATATATAACACATAGCAGATTACAACATCACAGTAGAACACATATAATTTTCCATTGATATTACCCGCACATTGATACATGAAAATTTTGCTTGAAAGAGCATACATAAGTGGTGCAAGTTTGGCAACGTAACGACTCTATGAGTAGTGTAATCACTTAAACATAGAGTCGATGGTACATAGAATAGATCATAGTAACATAATACTAAAGACAGATAGAACTAATCCTAGTCATGGTGGGATGTGCCAGGGGATGATGCCGAGGAAGTGGACGCTCCCTGAAGGCGAGCCACCTGTCGTTCCACATCTCGGAGTCGAGCCTCCCACCTTACCTGCCTCATGTGGAACTCTTGGATAACCTCTCGTGTCTCCTGCTCTGCTCGCTCAACCCAAGTCTGCATCTGGAGCATCTGATTGGAAGTGCTCTGAGCTAGATCGCCAGTGTTCGGCAATCGCCTCACCATGACCGGAAGCGCACGATCAGCCGGTCCTCCCTCCCTCGAGTCATAGAACTAGCATGACATGTGAAACGGGGGTCGCTGTCCCTGTTGTCTACTCCATCTCCAAAGGTCGATACCCCAGGGGGTGTAGGACCAGTGGGGCCCATCCGATAAACGGGCACCCTAATCGGATAAGGGGGGTTGATGACTTTGGACTCCGCGTCCGAATCACCATCTTCATCATCACTGGTGTCACACCCCAAAACCAAGAATGGCGGAAACATTCTGGGGCGGAGGACGTCATGTACAGTATCACAATAATGAAAAGTAGTAAACAAGCAACAACATCATCCATTGCATTAATAATATAATTTTAATACAAGTGTTCTGTCAAATTATAATAGACACTAAATAATAAATCAAAATGAAAGATGCATCTTGAACGAGCAGCATCTTCCCTTAACCTTGCATCGGTACCTATCTATAGTTGACCTGAGGATACAAGTTATTTTGAAAGAGAGTATCAGCTTTAAAGCTGGTGAGATCATAAGTATTTTAGTGTCTTAATTTGTATGTAAGTATTTGTATGTATATGAACTGTAAGTATTAAAAGTGTATATGAATTGTAAGTATGAAAATGTTTGTAAAACAACTGTAAACATTTGAAAAACCCTAGAAATCCCTATGATTCCTATTATAACAGGGAGTCTTCTACCAATACTTAACTGATCTATATGTAGCCTTCTACCAAGGCATCTAGTGTCTGTGTGTGTCTCTTGTAAGAGTGTGTATTTTCCCAAGTCTGACTATCATTAACCAAAAAGATAGTTTCTACATTACTGTGCATCATGTGAATGTTCACAAAGTGAATGTAATGGGAAAATGAAATAGTATTATGGTGTAGTGTCGAACGACAACCGTACCAATTACCTAAAGTCTAGGGTAATTTTTCTAAGTACTGTAGTATTTTATATAAATTACTACATCGGTACTCAATTGCCTTATTTGAGGGATAAGGTATAATGTGATGGCTAGATCCTAGGCTAAACGCTCCCCTGTCAAAGGGATTTTGGGACCTACCCACGACCCCTGCATGTATGCGAGCCGTGAGCATCCACATTACTATGATCATGTATACTCGATCTAACTATCACAATTGCGTTGTGATTCATCGGTATAGTTAGATCCTGAACTTGTTCCATGCTATAGCGCCTAGTGACGTCAGTCCTATGTATATGTAAGCGTACTCATGTAAGTGTGATAATGTAATTGTAGTCATGTAAGTGTGATCATGTAATAGTATAGTAATGTACTGTAATGTTCTAGTTGTAATGTATGCTCTCTCTATCTAGCAAGTATATTAATGTACTGTAATGTTCTAGAAAGTATTGACTCATGAATGAACTGACTCATTGTATGATATCGCGTTCTAGTAATAGTTCTAGTATCTTCCTAAACTTCCCATATGGTAGTTTACTAGTAATCTAACTGGTACATATGGACCTGGATGTATACCCTTGCTACCCACGGGCATTGGATGAATTGGAAGGACCTTTATGACTATATATGTACACATGATATATAACTAATATTTAAACGACCTTCAGACGGGTACCCGATATCCCACGTGGCCACATCCAGATCGAGGAAAAGGAAACAGGGTGGATAGCCTTCCTAAGTCTTTTAAACACTTCTTATATAACTATACATATAGAGGCATGCAATTTATAATATAAAAGCATAAAATAAGTTTTGTAAAACCTTTGAACATAATTATTATTTAAGAAAAGATCGACTTGATGTCAATCTATAAAATGGTTTGAAGGCATGGGTTTGATAAAACAGTTTAGTATAAAGAATCATTTGTTTGAAACACAATTGTAAATAAGTTTGAAATGAGACATACAGAATAAAAGGTACAGTGTAATAAGGAGTTTTAAACACATAAAGTGTTTATGAAAAACATTTGAAGGAAATTGTTTGGTAAAACGGCTAATGAGTAGCCAATCATTTGAATGCTGCTTATTAATCACATGTGATTGACATAATAATTAGCATAATACTACTTGTATCCCCCCCCATAAAACATTTAAAAATAGTTAAAACATTGATTAAGAGGTATGAACTCACCTGTTGTGGGTGATACGGATGAACTGAAGAGGTAGGACAGCTAGGTGTCAAGTGAAGACTTTAGACACACACAATGGTCCTAATTAAATATGAAGACATATGTATATAAACAATTAGTGATTAGAACACTAATTAAACATGTTTAAACATCCTAATGCGAGGAAAACACTTTGGTCAAGTGCTAGGAGGCTAATGGGTTGCAACGAAGGAGTGCAAGACCTCATACGGAAGTTTATGGTCTAAATACCATGTGTGATGGAGTTTACGGCCTTGGGACCACTCCCCCGTGATTTATGGTCGTAAACTCATGGTAAGGAGTACCATTTGATGTTTGATGCTCTATAAGGCCCTAATAAGCATTTCTACTTAATGGCTTGGTCTATGAAAGATTTTAGGGCATTATATAACTCCTTTAAGGAGTTTACGGCCCTGGGACCATATCCCTTGGAGATTACGGCCGTAATCTCCCTTGGGAGGGTGTTCTTGGTGTTTTCAAGTCCCTAAATTAACTAGGAACTAAACTAGGATATTGTACAAGGCTTTAGAAGAGTTTATAGCACCATTTGGCACTATTTTATGGAGTTCACGGCCCTAGAACTTCTTGGGTCGTGAACACCTTACTCTTGGTGTTCTAAGGGTGTTTGCTAGTCCTAAACTCACAAGGTTACATTTCTAAATTAGTCTCTTGGCTTAAGGAAGGTTTTTAGGGTGTTTTGGCACCTAAAAATGGAGTTCACGGCCCAAGAACTTCCTTGGCCGTGAACTCACTTCTACCCTTGATTCTTAATTGTTTTGTGGTCTAAAACATGTAATGGTAGCTTCTAGTTTCATTTCCAAGGCTTTAGGGACATTGGGCACACTTTTGGCCCTTAAAAAAAAGTTTACTCTCCAAGTGTTCTTGGGCGGTAAACACCCAAATCTTGGGGTTTTGATCCGATTTTGATGTTATAAAACACAATCTAAGCTATATAATACAACTAGATACAAGTACTCACGATTTGGGGTAAAAACCCGAAGATCCGTGAGAGAGAATTTGACTTTTCTCTAGTTGGAAATGTAACTAATGAATGAATATGGTTCAGATTTCTATATATAGTCCTGGGATTCTTGGCAGAAAATATTTTATTCCCGGAATGAACTCTAATATCATAGAGTATTGGAATAACAATGTTGCACAAAACGCTAGTGCACCCACTCTCCTGATATCTTATTAAGTGTAAATCCTGAAATACTCAAATTTATACCTAAAAGTCTGGAAATTCTTTGTAACTGTTCTACTTCTATTGGCTGGATATGGTTTGTTCAGAATGGAAATTTCGGGTTGTCACATCATCCCCATGTTAAAGGGAATTTAGTCCCGAAATTAGAATTTAGGCAAGGAAGTAGGTACGAATGATCGAGTCCTGAGGAGGAAACTTCCTAATCAATTGGTTCTAGCGCTCCTAAGTAAAGTCGGGTTCTCGGTTGGTATTCCAACGAACCTTCACTAATGGGCGATGGAGTTTCTTTGTCTGCTTGACCTCTCGGTCGAGGGTCACTACGGTTCTAATACGAAGGCGAGGATCTCGATGAGTGGACTTACAAGAGTCCTAACGGAAAGGTACGGTTTCAAGTTCGAGACGCGAAGGGTAAATGTATATTACTAAGTTCCCGGAGTAGGTTTAGTTTGTGCTAGGATACAGGACCGATTCTGGTAAGAATCTCGGAGGTCCTAACTATATTGGATTCAACTTTCCACACTTTACGAAGCGTATTAAGCCATTCCCAGAGTGAGATTTCCTAAAGAATTTGGTCTTCTCACATGGAATTCTAAAGGTTCTTTCTCTTGCTAAGCTTCCCAGTCAAGGGCCACCCCTTGCTGGGTAAAAGTCGCACGGTTTTCTGTGATTTGAGAGGGGTTCTGGATGAATTAAGACAGTAGGTCTGTAAGACCTAGAATTTGGCGAATTTTTGTCGGTGTCTCTGGTTTCGACAAATTCTCAACGGTTTTGACAAATTGAAAGAGTACTCAAGATTTCCCACATCACCAACAGTGTGTCTTAGGAAATTTTGACTCTTCAATTCCAAAACTCGTGATCAGAGAACTTTGCGAGAAGTATCTCTGAGGTTTACTTCTTACTAAGAGGGTAGATAAGTAAGTCATTACATGGAGAAATGATGAAGTAATCAAAGTAAGAAAGACGTACCCTACTCATTTAGCTCGTGAATACTATAGGCGTATTGGTCCTATCCGAAGGGTATCACTACCAACTCGAAGTGTCTGCATCGAGTTCGGAAGGTAGTCTCTCGGACATCCTTTCCTAACACTCAAACTGGCGATATTCGGATCTCATGTCCATTTCTGAAAGTAATTCGTTCCTTGCGTTTTCTCAACCAATTCATCTATGCGAGGCAGAGACAACGATTTCTAACAGAAAAATCGGGACGGAGCCCTTGATAGCCGAGGCACATATGATGCAATTCGTTGATCTCTGGAAGAATAAGATCGAAGCTCTCCAGGGTGAGAAGCCTAGTCTTCCAATTCTATTTCTGTGTAGTTCGCTAAGTTGTCCGGGCTGTTCTTGTATCTCCGTAGGTGTTTAGACTGTGGGGAAATCTATTTACAGAAGTCTTACTGGGTTCTAAGTTTGTTCACATGATGATGCGATTACTCGTAGGCTTGGGCAGTTCTCCGTCCTAAAGTTCATATTAGAATTCATACATGGTCTGACAATCACAATCTCGTGTATACGAGTCATATATAATTAAGATTGAAAAGGTAGTCGAATAACGGATTCTTCTTTAAGCTCACATCCCATCAAGGAAAAAGAAGTTAAAGTGGAATCATCAATTCTAAACCTGTAGAACCTTGATTATATACCACTCTTATGTATACATTCCTCAATGATAGATCAACCGTATGAATCCTTGGATTGAACTTGACGTACTGCACGAGTGGTACTTTAGGGATTTCTTCGGAAAGAAAAGAACTATGAGATACTCCATGCATGAGTACTTCGGTGTTCTGATATGACGGCTTCGCTAAAACAATGTTTACTGGTAAAGAGATGTACTTAAGACGCTGGTATGGTGTGGATCAAATTGAATCGAGTCATATGATAATGTCGGAATCATACTGAAACTTAAAGACATTAGATTTGAACATAAGGCGCTTACAGACAAAACACAACCATGCAACCATGAACAGAGTTACAATACTTTAGACTACTACAAGACCATTGCTGCGAAAGAGGTATACTACAAAAGACAAGTATACGCAGTACGAGCATCCCTGATAGGATCATGCAAAAGATAAGACTCTAGTTGCACTATTTCTAGATAGTTTATAAGTCTGTTACAACAACACGCCTAAATTACGTTAACGGGGTTCCGGAGCAGGTTCTCCTACAACTATGATCCTGAGAATCTTCCCATCTGCACCCGAGTTCTTCGCTATCGGGCAATCCTTCTTGAGGTGTCCAATTTCACCGCATTGGTGACATATATGGACAACACCAACATTGGTGGTGGAAGTGAAGTGTCGAGTAGGAGTCATGGGGACACGGTTGGTTTCGTTGATCTTCTCTTTTGGACAATTTCTATAATTGTGCCTTGCCTCACCACAACTATAGCAAACTAGGCTTGTTCCAGTGGTGGAGGTAGTTCTACAGAAACGAGCAATGTGCCCCATCTTGTTGCAATTATTGCATTGCTAGGCTCGGCAAATTCCCTTGTGGTGGTAGTTGCACCGGTCGCACTTTGGGAGTGTTCCTTTATATGGTCTGCTCGGTACTGGGATGGCAGAGGTTTCCACTTGTGGTTATCGCATGGCAATTCTCTGAAATTGCTTGTGTTTTACTTGGGCTTGACATTTTCATTTCTTGAACCCTGAGTTGTTATTTTGAGCGGTGGCAAGTGTTACTATTTGTTGATTTCTCAGATCGTTGAACACGATTGGGATTGTCAACTCCTTTTTCAGTCTTGGTTGCGTTGATAGTACTGCGATTTGCTAGGACAGCTGTCATGGCAGCCATCAAGGCAGCTGTAATGGCGGCTTGGAAAGTAGCGGCGTCGATAGGAAAAGTAGAGGTTTCGTTGCTTGGCTGATTGTTTCCGGATGATGACATGATTCTGTAACACGAAAGATAAGGATTTTGTAAGCGATTTTGGTTGACCCTTGATGCACTTAGATTGTTCAAGAAAAGAGTAAGAGCATGTTCTCGAAGGTTTGACCTACATCCCTATGATGCAGTCCTAGTACGGATTGGAGGTATAACCGCGAAGGTTTGACCTACATCCCTATGATGCAGTCCTAGTACGGAATGGAAGTGAGTTTGTAGAATGGTCTCAAGACGTATGTCGTTCAAGCCAAGGTATCAATGGTTGGTGAATAATAGGATCCAACCACTAAAAGAGACTTGGAGATGTCTCCGGAGCTAAATTACTATAGTCCAATGACTTGACTAAAGCATGTTTCAGATAGACTCCAATGAAAGGATGATAAGAGTACTTGAATGAGGAATGACCCAGAAGTTAGCCGACTGTCAATATCTTTGATATTCATGACGTAAAGATTCGGCAAAATGACCTTATAAAGGTCTTACATCATATCCAGAGAAGATAGTCCTTGACAGCATAAAGACCTAACCAAAAGTACTTACAGTACAAGATAGGTTCATAGAAAATGCCACTTCAGGCATAGACAGAAAAACGATTACTTTCTAACAAGGAAAAATGAAGTAAGGCATTTACTACTGGCGACGGTCATCCCTCTGGTGAACTCTCAGTTCAGCTAGTTGACGTTCCATATCAAGTAGGTGTCTTTCATACACCCTCTGGCGTACGCGGAGATCTATGACTTCGGCTCGTGATTCAGCCAGTGCTTGTAGCAGGGTTTCATGGTTCCTCTCTGATCTCTCGCGAGCATCTTCTAGGCGAATGGTGAGGAGGGCTTGCGTTCTCGCATCGGCGACAACTTCGGTGATCTGATGTAGGGCTGTCCCGCCTTGAATCTCATTTCGGGCCACTCTGCGGACCAAGATTAGCAAGACTCTGTCTGTTGAGCCCCCATTACTCAAGTCGTAGAAGCTTCAGTCACCATTAAATGGCATGGGCTGATCTTGTCCTTGGCTCCATGTTTCCAAGCATTCCACCCACTCAGGCGTCGGGCCATGAAAAGCCGGACGAGGGTTAGGAATTGGGACGGGAGCTGCCTGGGGTAGGTTTTCAACCTCTGTTTTGGAGTTAGCATCGTTCGAAAGGTCTTCATCGTGGTGATCATTCAAAGGGATTGGATGATCATTCTCTGGTTCTTCTCCAAAACATCCAGCAATGACCTCATTCGGACGGTACTGGTTGCCATGGGGATGGAGTCCAGCCATGTTATCTACGCGAGAATTGGGATAAGAAAATAATTATTAGACGAACTATCTAGATAATTATTTAGAAAATCTTCATTAGTTACATCGCTATTTGTGAAGTGCATACCAGTTATATGTAATCGAAACAGGATAGGCCTTCGAATATGTGACCTTAACTCCAAATTCACACAGAATAGGGGTAAGGTAAAATTTTCACAGATTCTAAGTCTATAACATCCTAATTACATATAGCCTTTGTATATCCACTTAGCAACTATCAACTTAGAAATGAAGATCCCGTTTTAGTTCTCAAGTATAACGTACTTATAGTAACACCAAATACTCCTACAGTATTTTAAGTTTAATGTTATGTTCTACTGTTCTCATTGTGGTAGGGTTGGTAAGATTTTAGACTTGTTGCAACCACACAATTAAACTTAGGCACATGCTTGTCAACCCTCGGATAATATAGGTGATCAGGCTATATCTTCCCAGTTTTGACCACATGTCTCTAAACCCACCTGTGTTGCCCAACAATCGTAATTCTTTTGTACTGTCCTAGTGACACTGATTTTAGTATGAATGCAGCACGTATACTTAATTAAATAGTTTATTATTTAAAGTATAAACTCTTGGTCAGAGTATTTTTAATCCCATTGTATTTATAGTCTGTATATCTTTTATGAGTTGATATACGTAACTCACTATAAACAACGCTTTGATACCAATTTGTCACACCCCAAATCCAAGAACGACGGAAACGTTCTGGGGCGGAGGACGTCATGTACAGTATCACAACAATGAAAAGTAGTAAACAAGCAACAACATCATCCATTGCATTAATAATATAATTTTAATACAAGTGTTCTGTCAAATTATAATAGACACTAAATAATAAATCAAAATGAAAGATGTGTCTTGAACGAGCACCATCTTCCCTGAACCTTGCATCGGTACTTGTCTATGGTTGACCTGAGGATACAAGTTATTTTGAAAGAGAGTATCAGCTTTAAAGCTGGTGAGATCATAAGTATTTTAGTGTCTTAATTTTTATGTAAGTATTTGTATGTATATAAAATGTAAGTACTAAAAGTGTATATGAACTGTAAGTATTAAAAGTGTATATGAATTGTAAGTATGAAAATGTTTGTAAAACAACTGTAACGTTTGAAAAACCCTAGAAATCCCTATGATTCCTATTATAACAGGGAATCTTCTACCAAGGCATCTAGTGTCTGTGAGTGTCTCTTGTAAGAGTGTGTATTTTCCCAAGTCTGACTATCATTAACCAAAAAGATATTTTCTACATTACCATGCGTCGTGTGAATGTTCACGAAGTGAATGTAATGGGAAAATGAAATAGTACTATGGTGTAGTGTCGAACTACAACCGTACCAATTACCTAAAGTCTAGGATAATTCTTCTTAGTACTGTAGTACTTGATATAAATAACTACATTGGTACTCAATTGCCTTATTTGAGGGATAAGGTATAATGTGATGGCTAGATCCTAGGCTAAACGCTCCCCTGTCAAAGGGATTTTGGGACCTACCCATGACCCCTGCATGTATGCAAGCCGTGAGCATCCACATTACTATGATCATGTATACTCGATATAACTATCACAATTGCGTTGTGATTCATCGGTATAGTTAGATCCTGAACTTGTTCCATGCTATACACCTAGTGACGTCTGTCCTATGTATATGTAAGCGTACTCATGTAAGTGTGATCATGTAATTGTACCGTGTAAGTGTCATCATGTAATAGTATAGTAATGTATTGTAATGTTCTAGTTGTAATGTATGCTCTCTCTATCTAGCAAGTATAGTAATGTACTGTAATGTTCTAGAAAGTATTGACTCATGAATGAACTGACTCATTGTATGATATCGTGTTCTAGTAATAGTTCTAGTATCTTCCTAAACTACCCATATGGTAGTTTAATAGTAATCTAACTGGTACGTATGGACCTGGATGTATACCCTTGCTACCCATGGGCATTGGATGAACTGGAAGGACCTTTATGACTATATATGTACACATGATATGTAACTAATATTTAAACGACCTTCGGACGGGTACCCGATATCCCACCAAACCACATCCAAATCGAGGAAAAGGAAACAGGGTGGATAGCCTTCCTACGTCTTTTAAGCATTTCTTATATAACTATACATATAGAGGCATGCAATTTATAATATAAAAGCATAAAATAAGTATTGTAAAACCTTTGAACATAATTATTATTTAAGAAAAGATCGACTTGATGTCAATCTATAAAACGGTTTGAAGGCATGGGTTTGATTAAACAGTTTAGTATAAAGAATCATTTGTTTGAAACACAATTGTAAATAAGTTTGAAATGTAACATACAGAATAAAAGGTACAGTGTAATAAGGAGTTTTAAACACATAAAGTGTTTATGAAAAAAATTTGAAGGAATCTGTTTGGTAAAACGGCTAATGAGTAGCCAATCATTTGAATGTTGCTTATTAATCACATGTGATTGACATAATAATTAGCATAATACTACTTGTATCCCCCCCTTAAAACATTTAAAAACAGTTAAAACATTGATTAAGGGGTATGAACTCACCTGTTGTGGGTGATACGGATGAACTGAAGAGGTAGGACTACTAGGTGTCAAGTGAAGACTTTAGACACACACAATGGTCCTAATTACATATGAAGACATATGTATATAAACAATTAGTGATTATAACACTAATTAAACATGTATAAACATCCTAATGCGAGGAAAACACTTTGGTCAAGTGCCAGGAGGCTAACGGGTTGCAACGAAGGAGTGCAAGACCTCATACGGAAGTTTATGGTCTAAATACCATGTGTGATGGAGTTTACGGCCTTGGGACCACTCCCCCGTGATTTATGGTCGTAAACTCATGGTAAGGAGTACCATTTCATGTTTGATGCTCTATAAGGCCCTAATAAGCATTTCTACTTAATGGCTTGGTCTATGGAAGATTTTAGGGCATTATATAACTCCTTTCAGGAGTTTACGGCCCTGGGACCATATCCTTTGGAGATTACGGCCGTAATCTCCCTTGGGAGGGTGTTCTTGGTGTTTTCAAGTCCCTAAATTAACTAGGAACTAAACTAGGATATTGTACAAGGCTTTAGAAGAGTTTATAGCACCATTTGGCACTATTTTATGGAGTTCACGGCCCTAGAACTTCTTGGGTCGTGAACACCTTACTCTTGGTGTTCTAAGGGTGTTTGCTAGTCCTAAACTCACAAGGGTACATTTCTAAATTAGTCTCTTAGCTTAAGGAAGGTTTTTAGGGTGTTTTGGCACCTAAAAATGGAGTTCACAGCCCATGAACTTCCTTGGCCGTGAACTCACTTCTAGCCTTGATTCTTACTTGTTTTGTGGTCTAAAACATGTAATTGTAGCTTCTAGTTTCATTTCCAAGGCTTTGAGGGACATTGGGCACACTTTTGGCCCTCAAAAAGGAGTTTACTCTCCAAGTGTTCTTGGGCGGTAAACTCCCAAATCTTGGGGTTTTGATCCGATTTTGATGTTATACAACACAATATAAGCTATATAATACAACTAGATAGAAGTACTCACGATTTGGGATAAAAACCCGAAGATCCGTGAGAGAGAATTTGACTTTTCTCTAGTTGGAAATGTAACTAATGAATGAATATGGTTCAGATTTCTATATATAGTCCTGGGATTTTTGGCAGAAAATATTTTATTCTCGGAATAAACTCTAATATCATAGAGTATTGGAATAACATTGTTGCACAAAACCCTAGTGCACCCACTCTCCTGATATCTCGTTAAGTGTAAATCCTGAAATACTCAAACTTATACCTAAAAGTATGGAAATTCTCTGTAACTGTTCTACTTCTATTGGCTGGATATGGTTTGTTCAGAATGGAAATTTCAGGTTGTCACAACTGGGTTCCTCCTCGAGACCTCCTTCGACATCCTCTTCTTCCTGGTCTAGCACTGGCTCAGCAGGTCCGCCGTCGACTTCCGCCTCAGGCTCCCCTTTGGATTCCTCCTCGGGTTCCTCTTCAGAC
Source organism: Lactuca sativa (assembly GCF_002870075.4). Classification (NCBI taxonomy): domain Eukaryota; kingdom Viridiplantae; phylum Streptophyta; class Magnoliopsida; order Asterales; family Asteraceae; genus Lactuca; species Lactuca sativa. The sequence goes on from NC_056623.2 coordinate 231,030,395, forward strand.
TCCTCCTCGGGGTCCTCTTCAGGTTCCTCTTCGGATTCTTCCAACCATCCGTTATTCCCCTGATTAGGGAAATAAGGATCTCTGGGGTGATGGAAACCAGCCATGCTGTCTGCGAGAGTGTATAAATATGCTAATATTATTCCTAAGACGTTTTAATTATTGTTTAAATTGAATTGATGTTCTCTTCTTGGTAATAAAGGGGTATGTTTTTAGGTTTAACTACCATCGCGATTTCCTCGGGGCATGTGATAGTTGTACCTCAGAGGAAATGTAGTTGATCAGGCTACATTCACTCCTTAATACGACTATGAACAGTCCCGGCTTAACCGAGATGCTAGCATTATCTTGTTTGATTTGGTATTATGTTATTTTTCCTATGTCTTACGAGTAGGCGTGTTTTATCGTTGTGCTTATTTGTTTTGTTTTGTTCAGAGTTGTTTTGTCCCTCTTTGGTTTCTAGTTGCATATCAATGTGTGGTTAGATATGCTAGTTCACTATAAACAGAGCTCTGATACCAACCTCTCACACCCCCAAACCAGACGACGGAAACGTCCGAGGGCTCGCGTGACCTATATTGAATATCATCACAATGAATATACATGAATCATAACATAAACATCACCATGCATAAACATATTACAACTGACATTGTTCACATCAAGTACATTGTTTTAACGTTACAAATTCATACATAAATTGTTTGACAGTTTACAAAAGCATGACACACTAACATACTTGGTACTTATTCCTCAGCTTACCTGTTACTTGAGAATACAAGTTATTTTGAAAAATGGTCAACATATGGAATGTTGGTGAGTTCATAAGCAGGTTTGATATGAAAACACTTTGTGTAGTTTGAACGAAAACAAGCCAGAAAATCCGATATTTTCTGAAAAGACCATTGTTTATAAAAAGGTGTGAAGATCCGTAAATATATGCATGATGATTTCAAAACATGTACAATTGAAAAACTTTGTATTAAACGTTCAAGTGAAAATGTTGAACTTCCTCGGAAAACCCGATGTTTTCCAAAATAAAAAAAAAAATCATATAACGGTTTGAATGGTTATCCATCACGCGAATGATTTTGAATTACCTTGATTACTTGATTTATATTGGATTTATTTATGTGATTCGTTATAACCATGCATGATAATGACTAGTTCGTCTGTCTTGGCACTCTGGTGAATGCCAGAATTGATCTTAAGATTTTGTCACCCTAGACTGGCCGAGTGTAACTGTAGCGAACAACTGAGGTGTGGGGGAGTCACCCCCGTATAGATCTATACACAAACTCTCGCTCTCCCTCTAGGAGACTTTGATTATAACTACAGACTACGACCGACACACGTTGGTGCCACCCGTTATTACTCACTAAATCCCAATTGACTTTGATTACTATTGATTATCGACCTATATTTGTTTAATGTGGTTACGCATAGGCCTAACAAACGAGGAAAAGAGGAATAAAAAGCCCTACTACTTTCGTGAGTTATTTTAGGATGTTAGGTATACGAAGGACACGTTGCCCATTTCGCATTTGATTACTTGGACCTTACTAGCAATGCTAATGGGCCACTAAGGCCCAATATCACTTAAAAGCCATTGAGGGTCCCTTAAATATGAAATTGGGTCGTAAAAGGCCCAATAACATTTATAATTATCCCTTGGGCCCAAAAATCATGTTAATGGGTCACAAAGGACCAATAAGCATGTTTGGAAACTTTCAAGCCCAAAGAATTTAATGTTTATTGGTTTTAGGTATAGTATAGTTGTCGGAATGTTTAATTGAACAATTGTTAAATTTGTATCGTTACGAGACCGGTTGGTCAATTATAACGATATTTGGAAATTTATGTATATTCATCTTGTCATTTTTCATAATTTGTGGTTTGGTATTTTTGACCCAAATATTTTAATAACAAAATAATCGACTCAAAATATTGTTTTCACCCATTTTAGCCCTTCTTTAATAAATATGAAAATTTTAGTCCCTTTTATAAATTTAAAAAAAAAAAGACATTTTAAGTCCATAAATCATTTTCTTGACACATTTGACCAATAGACTTACTCAATTGATATTTTAAGCCTAAAATTTACTCTTTGATAGTTTCAGCCCTTCCAGAAAAGTATTTTTCGGTCAAAGCCCAAACTTTTGCAACTTTTACAATTTTGGCCCAAAATCCAAAAAACTTTACATTTTCGGTCCTTTTTAGCAAAGAAACGCATTTTAACCCTTGAAATAAATTTGTTTACCTTTTTATCCCTTGTTTTGAGAAAATTTTCATTTTAGCCCTTTGAAAATCAGAATTTTCGCAACTTTGGGCTTAATGAGTCGAAAAGCCCAAAAATTTAGCCCATTGAGCTATTATTTACATTTCAAGTCCTTTGACGAGCATAATTGTCATAAAAACATTTATTTTAACTGTTTTGACTCTATTGACCCTCAAGAAAACCGTGAATAGCAACTTTTCACGCAACTTTTGTTTATTTGACAAATTAAGCCCTAAAATTTGTTTTATGTTACAATATGCCTATTTTAAATCTTAGAAGGTATTTTTCTTGACTTGTTTAGTGTGGTATACCTTAGATCATGTTTGTTTTCCTTCTTATGTCATAGATCTCAAGATTTCTTCTCTTTTTGTTGCATATTTACCACATAAACACTTACAATCACGCATACATGCATAAAGTCATACATAACACACACATACACATAGATCTACACATTTTACTTGTATTCTCCCCCATAAAACTTGTAAAAAAACCGAAAAAGAGGGGTATGAACTCACCTTTGCTTGTTGTTTTCGATTTAGAAGGAAGAGATGAAGAAAATTTGGTCCTAGCAAGCCTTCTTGGAAGATCTCGAACTTAGAGGTTTCTAAGATGGTGATCACGAGTTTAAATGAGTTAAGAAGAGATTTTTGATACAAAAAAAAGAATCTAGATCATGGATCCAAGCATCAACTTACCTAAGATGATGATTTTTGTGGAATAATCTCCTTGGAATGCTTCTAATTCTCGAAATTTAATGGAGGAAGTGAGAGTGTTCTTTGAGAGTGTTTGAGTGAATTGTGCGTGTGTGTCTTTCTCTTGTGTTCTCGTATGAGAGTAGAAAGGGGAGGAGAAGAGAGAGTATTGATAGGATGGTTGCTTGGAAATATGAGGTATTGTATGGAGAAGCATATTATAATAAGGAGGTGGAAAGTCAACTCTCCCCCCCCCCTCATTTGTGTAGTTGGGCCGAGAAAAGAAAAGAAATTGGGTCTTTTTGTGTAATGACCCAATTTTTCACGTCCAAAAATTTCATTTTTAAATCAATACTTTGGAAAACATTTCTGAATAAACATCGTTTGATCCTATCATTTCATAAAGATATTTCGTGTCTGAAAACCAAAACATAAAAACAACCATAATGTCAGAGTACAAAATCCCAGAATGACTCGTGGTGCGGAAACAATGTGCGTGTATGATGTGCCGCTACCGCGCCAGCTCCTTCCCCTTCGAAGAAAAGGTACCTGAAAACAAAACTGTAAACTGTAAGCACAAAGCTTAGTGAGTTCCCCCATAATACCACATACCATACAATCATATAATGAACAACTAGGAGATACGGGCCTCGCCCACACTCGTGGAGATACAGGCCTCACCCCACTCCGCTAGTTGGGAGATACGGGCCTCGCTAACACTCCGCTATCTGGGAGATATGGGCCTCGCCCACACTCCGCTAAGATATGGGCCTTGCCCACACTCCACTATCTGGGTGATACGGGCCTCGCCCACACTCAGCTACTAAACCATAACATACAAGTATCATACAGACAACGAGTATAAACAATTCTATCTTACTAGCATATATCATAATCAAACTCAACTATGAGATATGACCTCTGCCCACACTCTGATACTAACATATCATCCATACAGGCCGGCCTTGGTGCCTTAGACCCGTTCCTACTGGAAGGAAACTCACCTCGAAAAGTAGCTGCTGAAAGTCTACTTGCTAGACGTCTGACTGCTGCACCGGTAATCCTCTGGCTATAAATCCATAAACATAGATTAGTCACTCATAAATACCCTTAGGTCAAATGACTGACCTACCCCTAGTCCAAGGTCAAGTCCTTGGTCAAAGTCAACTTCCAGTTCACTGGACTCGCCGAGTTATGGCACAGACTCGTCGAGTCCCTCTTCTACTATCCCAGTACCAACTCATCAAGTCCCTCTTCCCACTCACTGAGTCACCCTAAACTCACTTCTTGGGACGATTAGACTGACTCGCGATCCGACTCGCCGAGTCCGAGAACAACTTGCCGAGTCCCACGAGCAGATCTCCTACTCACTTCCAAATCCTCACTAGAGCATCCATCTTGAGGATTTGGGTTTCTAGGACTATTACTACACGTTAAATTGCTAACTCCGCGTGCAAATACGAAGGGTTGGACCTTCTACACTTAACCCTTCTTAACTCAATAACAGTTCATATGACTCGCCAAGTTTGAAGAACAACTCGTCGAGTTTTAGGCAATCTTCATAGGACTCGCCGAGTCGTTCATCCAACTCGTCAAGTCAAAGACCATCTTCATAGAACTCGCCGAGTCCACTTTGGAACTCGCCGAGTCCCTTCAACCCTCCTCCCATACAAACCAAATTTGAGACATGCAACGGTTCCAAACCATAGATCTAAGCTCCTAGGGCATGCTTATCACGTAAAGTTGCACTTTATGCATGCATGGCCCTATGAGCTCCAAAAGGCAATTCCAAGCACTTCATGAGGTCATACACTCAATAGGGACCTCAATCACTTCAACCACAGAGACTTTACACTTCTAAGATGTCGATAAGGTCCAGATCTGAAGTCCTTTCAGAACATAGAGAATAACACATGGAGTTTGAGGTTTTAGGGCTTGAAAACCACCAATTAGGGACAAAAAGGGAATCTAATGAACTAGTGATCAAGGTAGGAACTTTTCTACTTGAATGGAAGCTTCTCATAGTGTAGATTTTGGATCTACTTCCCCTCCTTGCACTCTTCAACCTCCTGCTTCTTCTTCTAAGCTCCAAGCTTCCTTCACAAAGCCAAAAATCACTCACAAGAACAATATGGGGGCTAGGGTTTTGCTTTACAGCTCTCTGGAAGTGTTAGGGACAAGGGAGGCAGGGTTAGAGTGTTTAAATGGGGTGCAAACACCCGGGTTAGGGTTTTACTCGTCCAGCATGGATTCGCCGAGTCTGGGACCCGACTCGCCGAGTACCTCACTTTAATCATGTGCTAAAATCGCACCTACTCAGCGATTCGGGCCTCCAACTCGTCGAGTCCAAGGAAAAAATGAGAAAAATACATAAACGGGAATCGTACCAGGAATCCGGTGTTACATTTTGGTGCTTAAGTCCATTTTATGGCCCAACTAGGTGATTTTTGGCCCAATTGGTCATGGGAAAGGGTTCACGGCCTAAATAAATCAATTATAAGTTTTTATGGCCCATTAGGGCTAATTAGGTTAGTTATGGACCAATAAGGTCCATTAGGGTAATTTATTTCATTCTAGGCCCAATATGGCCCAAAAAATTAAAATAAATGGAAGTGGGTCCAATTAGAGCCCATTTAAGAGTTCTAAGCCCAAGATAGTCAAATTGGAAGCTTATTGGCCCATTGGGCCCAATAAGGGAATCCTAGTCCAAAATGGATTTAAACTGGGATTTCTAGGGTTTCTAATTCTTTGTTGACTATTTGTAGTGCTTGTATAAAGTGTTTGATGAAAGTTTTGTTGTTATTGAATAAGCATCATACATGCTTTCACATTTTTGGTTCACATTTGTTATCATTGTTGTTGTTACAAAGCATCAAAATTCCTAGTTGTGACAGCAAGCGTACCTAGTAGAGTTCGCATCAAAGGCACGCCCATGGGTACGCGCAACGTACTCTTCAGTACGCCCAGCATACCCACTCGCTACCATATTCTATTTTGGGCTAATTTTGACAACTTGGAAAAGAAGAAGGATTAAAGATACATACTTAAATATCAGGATGTTACAATTCTCCCCCACTTGAATTAGATTTCTCCCTCCAAATCGCTCCTTATCAACATATAGATCGAACCGATAATCTGAAAAGCACCACCGAAAGGACCTCTTATCATACAACAATCTCTTCCAAAGACACCTGATCCCAACAGGCACTCCCGAACCCAAAGAAGGACAGACCCAACTGCCGCTACGGTACTTCATCTGATTCTTTCCGAACATGAAAGCTCCAGTGGTCTGTCTCCCTACCAGACCACCCTCGCAAAATATCATGTTAATCTCTCATCGATTAACGGACTCTAAGAACACTCTATCAACTCTGAATCTCTAATTAATCCCAATCGAACTCAAGAGGAATGGAAAGGTCATAACCCACTAATGACCCACCACCTAAAAAACTATCAGAACTTATCGGAAAGAATAAATCCCAAAAATCTGACCTCAAATACAAGTAAAGACCACACTCACTTGGAAGTATCCTCTGACTCCCATAGACATAAGCCCCAGCTTCCTCTCAGATTCTCCCTTTCAATATTGAGCACCAGGTCAGCTCCCGACCCAATAGATGAACCTCCAAAGGTTACCCATTGCAAACAAAAACGTCTCACCAACTTCCTTCTCACGATGACTATCTTGGCTCATCGCGACACACATGTCACGAAGTTCTCTTTATCCCAAGTGAGTGCTACAACTCATCTGAAATCGTCTCGTTTCCGACCCTCGATCATCTTCCACCCACTGGTTCCATGTGCCCTGTGAGTATTCTCATACCAACGAATTGACCCGCTTCGGTCCAATAAATCAGATGAAGATCAATATCCCTCAAAATGAAACCCATCTACACAACTGAAACCTCATCTCGCCTACTCAATACACGAGCGAATCCAGACTCAAGCTTGAGAGTCTGATTCAATATCAATCTTGGAACCACTCAATTCCAATCTGGTACTCAACTCATGACCCAAGACTCTTGAATTTAAGCACACACATTCTCCCCAATTCCTTCCAATTACGATAATCCCCACTCAACCTGGGATATATCAATTCCCGACTGACACAGAGACCCCCGTCTCGTCCCTGGTTCGGCAACCAAGCTTCCGAAGACTCAAACGGAGGCTACCCAAGCCTAAGAACTCCTGTACTCAATACTCTGACTAGTGAATACTATGGCTCCCCGTAGCATCACAACACCCCTTTGCTGACTAGTGAGTACTATGGCTCCCCGCAGCATCACAACACCCTCTTGCTGACTAGTGAGTACTACGGCTCCCCGTAGCATCACAACACACTATCGCTGACTAGTGAGTAGTACGGCTCCCCATAGCATCACAACACCCTATCGCTGACTAGTGAGTAGTACGGCTCCCCGTAGCATCACAACACCCTCTCGCTAACTAGTGAGTACTACGACTCCCCGTAGCATCAAAACACCCTCTCACTAACTAGTGAGTACTATGGATCCCCGTAGCATCACAACACCCTCTCGCTGACTAGTGAGTACTACGGCTCCCCATAGAATCCCAACACCCTCTCTCCGACTAGTGAGTACTAACTCATGGATGTTTCAGCTCCCTATAGCCTTATAGTACTTTCTCTTACCATCCCACGTTCTCATCCTCTAGTCGACGCCATACACTGCATCCATTAACCCATGCTCTGCGGCCCAACATAGATAGGCGCGCACACCATCCAAAAGTAAGCATCATTACTCCTGACGGCAATCGTCATGACCGAACTCCTTTTCTCACTGCAATTCTCATTCTTAAATAATCCGTTTTGATATCAATCAGTCGAAGAGCTCCCGCTGGAACCATAGATACTTGCTACACCGCTTGCCATCTCTTAAATCAGAACTCAAAATAATCTAGAATTAAGGACATTATACCCGGATACCTCGGTACACTACAAAAGAATCTCATGATGTGCTACCCAAACCACAGATCTCATACATATGACACCATACTCAGGTACCGCATTGCTCTTCCAGAATCTCACAACCCATCTTCCTCTCGCACAAGTCGAATCTTAGAGTATTCCATCTCCCAATTAAAAACACAGAGGCATCACCAATGGCTTAGAACATGATGTCGAAAACCCAAAACTCCCCCTCTACTGATCATTACTCACACGGAACTACCCATATTGACCCTGAAATTGGCTGACTAATCAATGGCTGCCCTTCTGGGAGTATAGATTACAATCTATACCTTCACATGCAAATCTCAGCTATTACATCCGCAATCTAGCTACCCAATCGCACTCGAACTCGACATATGCTAACCTCGAAAAGCACAGGCCACAAAGGATCTTCCAATTCGCTCATCCTTTCTCAAACACATACCACATGCATTATCTTGCTCTGCACCTAGCCTCGATCACCAATAAGCCTGGACTCATGAATCTGCATTGCAGGTCTCTATATCCAGATATTTAACCATTCTCGAACAAGTCTCTGATCCCCTTAATAAAATACCTAGTTCTCCCCCACTTAGGGTTCGAACCGTCACTAATTGGCGTACCAACAATCTATCCCATAGATTGTTTCCACTAGTAACATTGCACCTACTCTTGGAAGGTTCTACGCAACGATTGATGACCTCCCCGACAGAGATCAAGCAACTCCCAATACCCCGAATCTCAGATGAAATCCTCAGAACTTCCCATCATGACTCCCTCTATTCATTCAGAATCTCACACCGTTCCATCACCAGACCTCCCAACTGTCCAGTATCAACCCTGACTCTTAGTCTGGAAATAATGAACTATCATTTCTGTCATCCTCGACTTCTCAACCAACGTTCCATCACGTCACTTATGATAAGAGCAGAACCCACATTACCACTCTCGATACCCATCAAAGACAATAAGAGCCACCGCCATGATATACTCCTCTTGATCGTCCGACGTTGTAGCTAACACATGCCCTACTATACTCAAATTGGGTGTATCTTGGTCCTTGACCATCTCAGCCCCCACTGACGACCTGTTCAAGCTATATCTTTACCTCACGCTAGACCTTCCACCATATACTCTGGATGAAGAACACCATCAGTGCAATCCCACAGGGCTCACTCCCAAACTCAGAGACCGAAATCTAAACATCTCTTACGTATCCCACAGGGAAACGGTATTTGCACCACTCTGGTCACAGAAAGTGACATCTCCACTATTGGCCGGTCGCCTAACCCATACTATATTCTTCCATAACGCACCATCCCTACTCATCCCTGAGTCTTGTAACTCCAACTAGTATCTCACCAACAATCCCTCAGAGCTAACTCGATTTTCCTCTCAAGGGATACTCCACTAAAACTCGTTCATCATGGCCCTCAGACCCCATACTCTTTCACATGACATCACCTCTCGATCTTCTACAAATCATGATACTCGAACCATGATGTCACTCCTCGATCTGCTACTTATCATGGTACTCGAACCATGACATCACCTCTCGATCTGCTACAAATCATGGTACTCGAACCATGACGTCACCCCTCGATCTTCTACTTATCATGGTACTCGAACCATAACATCACCTCTCGATCTACTACAAATCATGGTACTCGAACCACGACATCACCTCTTGATCTGTTACTTAGTTCCTTCGAAATACTCCCTGCATCGAGTATGGGTCCTCTATTTTCAGTAGTACGGGCCCATACTACCTGCCACGTCTACCCATACCCTCTACACGGACCATCCCAGATTCCCTAAGTAGTTGCTCAACCTCCACAATCACCAATCCAAACACGCGAGCTCGCTTCCCAGTGAAATGCTCCACTCTGATAGCGTACTCATCTGAATAAGGTCACTTCCTCGGCTCTTCCTAGATTCTCACACTTCTCCGCTATTAGCTACTGAGAAACTCCTTATGATGCCAGTCATCTACCTCTTGAATATCGTCACATTCACTTGGTAGCTGACTCCCATCATCGGAAATTCCACAAAGCACGAAGCAAGCAGAATTCGGGCATCGAATAAACACGTAAAATCCACTCTAGGTGATAAATCCACTTGCTCTACTCATACTCAAAAGATATCACCGAACTCTGCAACTCTACCCTTCACGGGTATCTAACTATTCTCTCGATATGCTCCACAAATGCTCATCTAGGTATCTCTCCTAGATTACTCCTCTACTCAAATCCGTCTCTAAAGGACTCATGCTGGATACTCTCACTCAGCACATACTCAAAAGCGCATCACAAATAGCAGCAACTCCTAGGCTAAGGCATCACAAATCAGGCCACTCTAGTCCTAAATATGAATACCTAGCCTACTCTAGCATGAATAATAGCTCATAATATCTCATAACACATAACGTAAGGGTATTTTGGGAAATCACCGTTCGGGCACTGGCTGATTGTACACACTGCTCTTTTTCGCTTTCCCTTGAAATCTTTTACTCATTTTGGGAAAATCGTTTCTTTTGAAAACTTTTCTCAAATCCTCAGTTTGAGTCCAGATATTCCCGAAGGTGTATCCGAATCCCTCAAACCAAGCGACGTGAAAATTTAAAACAATTTTTCATTTTTCAAACATAACATATCTCATACACATCATCTCAAAACTCAAGTGTATCAAACGTTATCATGGTAAAACATATCCCAGAATCTCAAATACAAAATCCTCTGTCAGTGTGTATAAATCATGTCAGCGCCTTCCCGCGATCCTCACTAGTACCTGAAACACATATCACATGACACGGTAAGCATAAATGCTTAGTGAGTTCCCCAAAATCCCACATACATCACATAAGCCACGCGAGTCTATAACTCGATATGACCCTCTGGTCAATGTGTCTCAGCGCGACCCTCCGGTCTTGTAGATCGTTGGACCCTCTGATCCGGTCTAGCTCATTGGACCACTCGGTCCGATCTAAATCGTTGGACCCTCCGGTCCGGTATGATCGAGGACCCTCTGGCCTCATGAGTCGTTGGACCCTTTGGTCCGGTCTATATAACACATAGCATACATATAACACAATGCACATAAATCTCAAACATACACATGCACATAAGACCTTCCGGTCTGCACATAGATACCACTATAGGTAATGTATACTGAGAAGACTCACCTCGGGTATTCTCGGAAAGTCTCGAATTCGAAATACTGGTTTAGCCTCCGCCTAATCACATAAAGTAATTTACCGCTAATTAATAACGATTCTCAAAGGCTAGGCTAGTCCTTTCCTATAATCTGTCAGAAGGGGAAAATACCATTTTACCCCTCCAATGGTCCAAATGTCCAATTTTTTACCAAACCCTAAAAGTCAACAAAAGTCAACAGAGGACAGTACACGGGGCGTACCAACTCTATATGCGGGGCGTACCCGGTCTATCCCGAATCGGGGATCACAACCCTTATGCGGCGCGTTCTGGGATTTACGCCCAGCATAAGTCCCAGTTTCATGCTCTTAATGGTTTTTGGTTTGAAACGGTTAAGACATAAGCTCATATTCCATATCTAGTCCTTCTAATGCCTCTTAACTCATAAAGTCGAAGCCTTTAAGCCTTTTCATGGCTGTAAAGCTCAATAATCACTTCAAACTCTTACCCTCTTTCCTCATTAAGCCCTTATCTCATGCGTGACTCAATATTAATGATCAAGATAGGATTTTAATGGATCTACAACACATTTTATACTAAATGGGGCAGATCAAGGCTTATGGAGACCATTTACTCATAAAGTGTCCATCTTTGGGACAAAAACCCTAAAAATGATCCATAATGCACAAATCCAAAAATGTTAAGAAAGCTTTGAGCTTTTTACCTCCAACTGCTACTCCAACCTCTGTAAAGCTCAGATCCAAGGCTTGCACTTCAACTCTATCTTCTATAATGGCCCTTCTTCACTTCAAAATCCCACAAGAACACTTTATCAAGCTCAAATACACACACACAAGTTTAGAACGAAGGTTTAGCTCTATAAGGGTTTCACTCTCTAGAAATGGTGGCTGGAATGGAGGCCATAGCATTCCTTTTATAATGCTCATGTCTTATTTAGGGTTTTGAGTCTGGGCCTATTATGACCAGCGTACCTGGTAGAGTCCGCGTCAAAGGCACGCCCATGGGTACACGCAACGTACTCTTCCGTACGCCCAACGTACCCACTTGCCACCATATTCTATTCTGGGCTAATTTTGACAACTTGGAAAAGAAGAAGGATTAAAGAGATATACTTAAATTTCAGGATGTTACAATATGATATGATATTATGTATGCGTTGAATTCACTAAGCTTTGTGCTTACCCCTTTTCCCTTAAAAAATAGCATTTTAGGTACATACAATGGTTGGACATGATTATACACACTGGCTCAAGGCGGGTTTTTGGAATTGATATTGAATTGGTTGTGTTTCATAAAGTTTAGAATTATAACTAATAATGTTTGGAAAATGAATTGATGTTGGGCTTTGGTAGTTCATATGTTTTTAATAAAACACATTAAATGGATGATTTCATTGTTTTAAAAAGTTCAAATTTCTTGGAAATTTTGGGATGTTACAAGTTGGTATCAGAGCACAACTTGAGACAATCGGGACCACTTTAGTCAGCTTTGAACTCAAGTTTGCAGCTTAAGAGTTATTTTTCTAAAATAAAATTTTATGGAAACTAAATGAAGCAGTTTGGAAAAGGTGAATGCAAGCGCAGTGTGTATAGTCAGGCATTACCAGAGAAAAAAAGGGAAAGTGTTCAAATCTTATTTATTGTTCTCAGATATAAGATTTTATTATGTATGCTAGATATCTTGATTCTTTACATGTTATGTTAGATGCATGTTTTGTGTTATTTGGAATTTTTTGTAGTCATGATAGGTTGTTAAGTGAATGCTTTAGGTTGTATGCAATAGGAACTAGATCGACTTAGAATGGATGGTTTAGCCTGGTGCACAGCTCTTGTTTGATTCCAATCGTTTTGGTGCAGAATCTTTTATTCAAATGACTATCTGGTTTTACATTGTATATGATTGTGCATTCATGAGAAAACACGCCGGCACTGTCCATGAGATGTAGAGTAGAAGGGTGAGGGCGATTCCTATGGGTGTAGGAAAATAATAGCAGACGCTAATATTGAGCTGATGTTATAGAATTGCCTATTAGACTAACTGCTGAATTGTCAATTGTTTTGTGCTTTTAGGAATTCTAGTTAATATTAATTAGCTATTAGGTGAATACGTTAAGTTTCATGCCCTTAGAATTAAGTGGCCTTAGATTGTAGGTTTAGCTCTATCTCGCAGCTCTTGTTTCAGTCCATCCATTGTAGTGTGAGATCTTTAATCAAAAGACTACTTAATTCTAGTTTCATGTAATAGTATTCATGAGATAACTAATTAACATTAGTAGGAGTTTCTTTCCGGTAGAATAGCAGGGTGGGGTGGGAGTCCTAGTAAGCTTGGAAAAGTGTTAAGATGTGTTAGTGTAAAGCACATCATTAGAATTGTCGGTGAGAAGTGACTTGGTTACTTTGGGATAGAGCTTGGAGTAGGCATAAATCAGTGTGGACGATAGTAGTAGGGCCCCTGCTATCGAAAACACAAGATTCATGCCTGAGTCAAGAGAAGTCACGGGGGAATCTAAGGAGCTTGAGTGTAGTAATGTTTACATGGTTATATGTTTATTATTAAACTATATTAATCTTAAGGTTTCCCCATTCGATTGTGAAATGGTGTGTATGGGAAAGGGTATTGGATTGTATGTTGATGAGATACTAAGTATAGTTATGATGGTGATAACATATGCAATGGGGAAGAGCGATTAGGGATACTAGTGAGCGAGTAGATAAAGAAAAGTGTGAAAGTAACACTTGAATATGTTGTGATGAAGCTTGTTTATATTAAATAGAATGTCTACTACGCAACATAAAATAGAGAGCTTTGATATAGACTCAGACAATGTGATCCTACGTTATTGGATTGTTGATGCGGTCTCGTAAGACCTTACTGGAAGAGTTGTCTTGTAGCATTAGACAAATCATTGATAGATTGGTTATCCGGTTTGACGAGTGGGTTGAAGTCATTTAGACTCCTGATGAGATAGTTGAGACGTCTTAAGAGAGAGAGCTTAGTTGGGAGATACAACTAGGAAGGAAGAAGAAGGAACAAGGCCTAAATTTGTTAACAACTTTCTAGAAGGTTTGACATCAGTGTGCCAGGAATTGGAGGTCAAAAGAACCATGACATATGTGGTATGTGTGGGAGGACCCCACGTGTTCGTTCCCTGGAAGTTTGAATGCTGCAGATACATACAGAGAGGACATGCTTGTCATGATTGCATATTGGAGATGATATGTCACAATGATAATTATTATGATCACATTAATCGAGATGTTGCTAGTATGTTTTCTTCATGTTAGTTTGTTTATTTTGTCCTAGTTACATATGTTCGAGTATGAATAGCCAGCCTTGTAACATTTATAGCATGACCGAGTTGGGAAGTTATACGAGTAGGGTACATAGCATTAGAATTAGTTTTGACTATATATTATATCTTATATTGTGTGTGATTGGTTAAACCAATTCTGACTTAGGAATGAGTTTCTCCTAGTATCATTTGCATTTAGTAGTAAGATGATGTTGCCATGAGAGTTGTGGACCACCTTCAAAAGTTAAACGTAACCGATTGATTTATTCTGATGGCGGTGCTGGAACTATGTGTGATAGTGAAAATATATGGATAGGCATCTTGGTGCGAGCATTTTTGTTTGTTACAAATGGGTGCGGGTTCCAACCCAAGTGGGGGAGAACCATTGGTTAAGAGTGATACCTTAGTCGAGCACGAGATATGTATGTGTTCGTAGGGGGTGAAGTTATCTATTTCATTACAGTGAAGAGTGTTTAGAAATTCTGAAGAATATGTATGATGACGAAGAATAGAAGATGGTAGATGAGGAGAATATCGTTGGATAGTTTCATGGATGTGTCACTTGAAGACGAAATAGGCATACCATCCGAGCATCGGATCGGGTTTTGTATTAATCTGGTCTTGGGTTTTGCATGGTAGAGTTCGTGAGATTGAAGGCCTACTTAGTCCCATAATATCACTAAACACCTAGAATTTGAGTCGTGTGAGTCATTTAAGATAAATTATGACTTGATCCATCTTAGGGTATCAATAGAGGTTCGTTAAATTCCAAGTGGGAGAGAGTTACTCACCATGATAAGGTTCATAGACTGCAAATAACTTAGTATATTATGGAAGACTTGAGACAAGTGTTGTAAATTTTGAAATCTCCAGTCCTTCCAGTTGATGCGTAAGGAGAGAAAAATCAGACAACCATCCGTGATGGATGGTTCAATTCAAGAATGGGGTATCATCAGAGCCAATTATATGTATTCAATAATGATACAGATTCGATAATTATAATTGGTGCAACTCGTTTTGGGTAAGTGGTTGCCATGCATTTTGAGCCATCGTCATCGACTCATATGTTATATTTTTTGTTAGACCCTAGTTTAGAATTGTTGCGAGATTCCCCTTGCCTGTTCTGGACTAATAAAGTCTTGGAGATTAGATGTATGGGCTGAAAATAGGATAGTATTGCCTGGGTTTCTATAGTTCGATACTCCATTTTGTTCGTAGTTACTAGTATTATGGGATGTGGGATAATGGTGTTGTACCTATAGGCCCGTTGGGGATGATAGCAAGACCAGTAAGTTTCCATGTGCTGTAGGAATGGTAATTGGAAACCTACAAGTTTTTGGAATGATGGGGACATGCATATAGACCCATAATGGTTGGTTATGGATTAAAATTGGTATGTATTGAATGTGTGTCTAGACTAGTTAGTCATATCATTCGGTAATTAATTGATGAGAGTACCATGGTGTAGGTTTGGTGTGAGGTTCGAGACCTTCGGTGCGAATAAGAACAATGTAAGAGTGAGTTTGGTGTATCCATGGAAGATTGTTAGCCAATGTGTAGGATTTGTTTCGTTCATGTAGTTGAAAGTGTTGATTCATCAGGATTCCAACCAGGGTGTTAGAGTCATATGGATGTGCATTGTAATCATTGTCTTTGTCGAGATGTTGGGAAGATTTTGATCAAAATATTGTTTCATTCGGGAGTGGTGGAGTTCCTTGCTAAAGGATTAGTCGGTTTGTACCGGAAGAAGCAGGAATGATCATCCATCTTAGAGAGTCGGAAAGGGAATTTCAAACCATAAAATTTTAGAGTTGTGGGAGTTTTGCAAGGAGTGGGCTTATTTCCATACATGGTTTAGGATTTAGATGGTGAGATACCTTACTATCCTGGTAAAGAGAATGTAGTTGTTGATGGACTTAGTTTAAAGTCGGCTACCGGGCCACTTCGAGAGTGTTGCCTACAAATGGAAGCGTTTACTCCTCTATTGGAGCTGTTGGAGAAGGTACAAAAAGTGACGTTTTTGGAAGATAATACCAAACGAGACAGTGTTTCAGGCAAGATTTTGACTGTTGATCAGGATAGCCGGGGTTATTTGGCATGTTATTTCTAGGTCAATGTTCCTACACTGGATTTTGGTAGCAGATGTCTACGTTAGGGATCATAGCCAAGCATGGGGTGCTAGTTTCCATTATCTTTAATATGGACATGTGGTTCATGCCTTAGTTTTAAGGAAAGGTTTCAGAAGGAAATGAGTATTTGGTTGCGATTTAGCACAACTTCCACTGATATATTGGAATGTCTTCATGCAGTCTGTGGTGTGATAAGAAGTGTGGGACGCCTATGTGTTGGGCGAGATTGGGAATTGAGTACTAGGAAGCACATATATTGTACTTAGGGAGAATAAGTTGATTCAAGTGTTATGAGTGCGGTTGGTAATTATGAAGAGTCGAAAAAAGGGCTAGACGGTCATGATACATTCATATTTGGAATTCCAGGTGGGAGATTACAACATGTTAATAGTTTCACCTCAATAAGAGGTGATGCGGTTTCATAAGAAAGGAAAATTGGGGGCCTCCGTACATAGATACATAGAAGATTATTCCTTGAGTGGGGAAGGTGGAGTTTCATTTGGAGTTCTAGATGAGTGAGGTTTTACCCAAAACACTTTCCATGTATTCCAATTACAAGAGTGTTTAGTGGATTAGACAATAGTAGTTCCACTAGAGGATGTATAAAATGATGAGCGATTTAATTATGTGGTGAAGCATGTGGCCATTCTTAAAAGGAAAACAAAGAAAATGAGGAAAAAACATTAGTTTAGTGAAAGTGCAATGGCAGCATCAGAAACACTCAGAATCGACCTGGGAGCCAGAGGAGGAGATGCGGGAGCATCATCCGTAGTTGTTCACTGATAGAGACATCGAGGACAAAGTCTGATTCAACCAGGGTAGAGTTGTAACGGTCTATTTTCCGTTTTATATTTTAAAATTGTTAATTATCAATGAAATTGATTTATAATGTTAAGGGTTGTTATTTTTGAGTTGAAAGTAATAATATGATTTAAAGGGATCATATTAGTTTGTAGAAAGTTATTTATGAAGTGTTAGAAAGAGATAACATTAATAAAAAATGTTAAGTTTGCTAATGAGTTAAGGAGGAGGAACTAGGTGTAAATCTTTTGATGCATGGGGATCAAAGTAAGCCAAGCAGGAACATGAACTCATATAAAACTTAAAACCCTATCCACTCACTAAGAAATACTTTGAATAAGAAAGACCTTGATCAGGCAAAAGGAAACGGCTCCAAGTTGAAGAGTTTTTGGAATTCCCGTTTTTTAAGACCTTATAACGGTGTTTAGACGATCCCCTTAGAATCAACCGTTGGATCATCGAGAAATTTGGAGTGCCTCCTACCAAGATATATGTCCAAGTGTTGACTGTTCGGATTTAAATTTCAAGTTCTTCCGCTCGAGTTACAGATTATCGATCATGGAAGAGGTTTTCGGGTTGTTGTCAAAATTGTTTTTAGTGCAAGGTTTGTATGGGGCTTTCAATATCAAAAACATTGGTATTATTTTTCTCTTCATTGGTTGGAAAAGTTCTTTAGGACCTATGGTTGATGTGTTACAGACCTGTAAGGTCTTAATTGAATTTTGGGACGTAATCGGTTAAGTGGATTGAACCATAACCCTAGTTTTATCTTTTTGAAAAATATGATAACTAATTCTAGAGACATCGGTTTTGGTCGAAATCATTGCCAAAGGTTTCATATTGCAGATTACTACATGTCATTAGTTTTAACCAAAAATCAGAAATGCCTCTAACAAGGGTAGAATCCACCATTTACCTGGACTGGTCCGGATTGAACTATTATGCAAGGTAGTTTTTTAAAATTCACCATAAATCATAGAAATATCTTTGGGATGTTTGAAAATACTACTTTTAAAGCTATGAACTAGATCTATCTTCATATTATAAATTTTTGAAAATTATGGAGTTTAAGTTGGGCAAAACAAGTCCCGAACATACCCTAATTTTTATGTAGAAAGCTTAAATTTAAACCCTTAGTCTATTTGCATAATTGGGGAAAATAGATAACTAAACTTGACTTAAATCATCATTAATAGGTAGTGTGAAGGGCAAGTAGGTGTTATTGAGTCTCGGGTTGCTTAGAGGTTGCCTTTATTTTGGAGGTGAGTTCTTCACTACACCGTGTTGTGTTATATTCTCTTTACGTTAGCTCTTGTGTGTTATGTATTGCTTATGTGGGTAGTCCTTGGCGGGGTAGAGTCTAGTGTTTTTACCTCACGTATTAAGGATTATGCATGATAGGACTCGGTGCATACGAGTGGGGATCGGGCGTAGCCAATGTGTCCTAAAGGCTGGATGAAATGAGCAAATGGATCGGACATGGCTATTGTGTCCCAATGGGTTCGGGTACGGGGGATCAGGCTTAGCCAGTGTGTCCCAAGGGCTCGATGTAACCTAGCCAATGTGTCCTAGTAGGAGTATTTCTGTTACTGATTCATTCTTTGACATGCATGATTGGTTATGTGTTTGATATTGTTTATATTTATATGATATGATAATGTGTATGTGTGGAATTCACTAAGCTTTGTGCTTACCCTTAGACAAGTTCAGTAAAGTTTATATCTTGTTTGTGGCATAGGCGTTCTCTCGATTTCTTGATTGTGGGATTTGTGCTCCTAGTGGGTTTGAAATAGAACCTGGCCTTAGTTAGTGGATGATCAAAAATTAGGCAACGATGTTTAGTTTTCAGGAAGGAATGTGGTTATGTGAGATCCGATTTCAGTAGGTGGCATCGGTTGGGTTGGCAACATTTCTGGCCAATTTTGGAATACCTTCCGAAATTGGAATTTTTTTATGAAATTTTACATATTGGTGGGATTATGGATTTATGGTCAATAAAAGAAGGTGTCTAATACCATTTTGAGGTTTGTCGCCTCATCAGATTCGATGGTACGTTACCTTTTGTGTAAGGTTACAATCATAGTTGGTTGGGGAGCAATGTGTTTCTTCCTGGAGGTTGTGAAAAATTATGCTTCCAAGTTGGAATAAGAGTTCAATTGGCTATCTAGTGCTGGTTGTGCATGGTCATGTTTCGTTTGGCAATGTATCAGTGCCAGAGGATTATGGAAGAGTGCGTGTTTTAGAATGGTATGGCTCTTTAAAAATCTTGAAAGTGCTTAGTGGGATGTTGACAAAATTCCTACCAGCTAGTGGAATGATAATAGTGTGTCTTTATGTTGTTGGATGTTGGTCAGGAGTCATCATGCTTGTTGTCAGATTATGGGAAGAACGAGGAGGATCCGTGAGCTTCTCCATGGTCGGATGGTGTCATGGTGTGTTGTACAACAGAGACCCATCAGTTGGTTTGTTAGTCGTGTAAGACTCAGTTTCTAGAACATATTGGTTTAGGGCTTTTAAGAATCAAAGGAATGGTTTTTGGGTAAAACCAAGTGTCATGATGTGAACGTAGAGAGGTCACGACGTAACAGGTGATTAATTGGAAAATTATGATTTAACTAAGCTCACGATTTGAGAAATATATGCTCACGACGTCAGATGCGTTGTAGCCCAAGCACATGATCTTTTAGGGTTTCCTTCATATTTAAACCCCACAAATTTCGCTTTACGGTTCATTTATATCCTCTTCGTCCCAAACATATAAAAACCCTAACCCGAGCCTCTTCGTGTAATTTTTTAGATTTTGTTCATATTTTGGGGTCTTAAAGAAGAAGTGATCACCTTTAGAGCATAGATCAAGATTGGAAGCTTCGTTTGCATCTTTTAGCAACCCCTCTAGATCATGGTGGGTAACCAAGATTCAAGCTTTATGATTCCTTGGTGCTAGTTCTACGGTTTTATGCATGATTATCCATGGTTAAAAGAGTTAGAGTGTTGGGACTTCATAAAGTTAGCAACTTTTTGGGTTCGTAGAGTCCCTTGGTGTTTCTATGTGGTGGATTTGAGGTTTGGGTAATGATTGAGCTAATGCTTGAGTTTTAACCTCTTTTTTCTTCAACATGTCATAATTTGAGCTCAAGTCTTGCATTGGACATGAAAGACATTAAATCATTTTTTATGGTCTTTGGGGTGTTAGGAAGCCTTCTGGAGAAGATGGATTAGTGGCTTAACAGATTAAGGAACCTATTCATCAAAATGTCATTCCGACTGACTCACTACGTGAGGATATACCTATCACGTCGAAAGGATCAAGGAGTCCTGATTATTTTTTCCTTTAGTGGCTCACAACGTGAGAAATAGATGATCACGTTGTGAGAAGTAGTTCACATTTGACTTTCGTTCACCGTTGACCATTTAGTTTTTGACCAATTTGACTTTGGGTCAAACTTGATAGATTCGGGCTATTGACTAATATTCTTCCATGCTTTGGTACTTGAGGGCTTGTGGGAGCAAGCAACACAAAAAGGAAGCACGTCGTAGTGTTTCTTAGGTTGTTCGTTTCTGGTGAGTTGTTTATGTATCCTTGTGTTTAGGATGTTGTTGTTTACCCAGATGCTAACGTTTTCAGGTATCATTATTGAAAATTGAAAGGCGAAGGCATGATTGTACACATTCATCAGCAACAATGAAGATTCTACCTTTACTATATTACTCTGAGTTTATAAAATTGTACTTGGAATAAATAGTATTCTTAATTCTATTTTGAAAATGATCATCTTTATCGTAACTAAAAATGAAAAAAAATTGTTTTGAAATGGGACGTTACAATCTAAGAAGGGAATGGATCATAAAACAAAGGAACAAATCATGTGAATAAATAATGAATTTTCTAAATGGAGGTATGAGCACCTAGGAGTGGAATGGAGCACCTTGGCGCATGGATGTGCCTTCCATTCTCAAGATGCACCACTCTAGGCATAGATGTGTCACTAACAAAGCATGGTGTGCCATTATGAAGGATGGTGTACCGTTGGGAAGCAAGGTACGCCACATGAGAAGGAGATGTCCCACCTTGGAGAGGATACACCATCCTTTTCTCAAAATGCGACATTTACATGCTTGATGTGTCATCTTGGTGCAAGGGTGCGCCATTTGGTTCCTTGATGAGTCATGGTATCCCTAATGATCCACTTATGATGTGATTTCCTCTATGATTCTCAAGATTGTTCAAGGATGCTTAAAAGTTGAAGATGCTCATGGAATACACCAGGATGCATCGCTTGTGTTCTTTATGCACCACTTGCACATCATGATACTCTACTATGGCTCATGATGCTCCATCATGTATGTTGTTGATTCTCATGCAATGTATTTAAAGGATGTATGTTCTAGAAGCTACTCCATGGCTGATTGTTATTGGTTGACACCGTTCATCGGCCTAAGGGGCAATGGGCATGTCCAGATGAGATTTTAGGTATGATCCCTAGTTTATAAAGCATGTTTGGTATGTCATTTGCATGTTTCTTTTGTATCCTTAGTGAGTATGTTGAATCTCTGTTGGTTGTACTTGCAACCTCTGTTTCTGAACTCTTTGAATAAATAGTACTATCTTCCATCCGGTGGTCGTAGATCACCTTGACCGAACCTCGTAAATATTACTCCCTCTGTCCCAAAATTATTGTTCACAGACAAAAAACACACTGATTAAGGAAATATTAGTTACCACTAACTTTATTAAATGAAATGAAAATCATACCCTTTTGCTGCATTTAATTCCATCCTTTTGTTGCATTTAATTCCATGATAGGTTAACTAATAATGAGGGGTATTTTGGTAAAAGGGATATTTATTTTTAGAAGCATACTATTATTTTGGGACAAACCACAAAGGAAACATGGAATATTAATATGGGACGGAGGGAGTATGTTTTTGTGTGCTTTTATTTTTGCGTGTTATCCACATTACCTCCTAACAAGGGACATCAGATCTTGGCAAGTGGCATCATATTTGTTCTAATTCTTGTCAAGTGTCGTCTGATTTCATAAAAATACGTAATAAAGGAATGTTGAGTACAAGATTTGTAGTGACAGTATGAAGTTTACCAAAGGCAACTAAAGTTATAATATTGAGGATAACATTTTTGCGTACCGGAGTTTTGGAAGAGTATTAATTTCTCCTTTTGTATTTGCATGTTAGTGTCAATAATTCCTAAGTGTATTATTGTGATCGGTTATAGCTCTACACAGTATTATTTTATCTATTTAATATAAAATGGTGTAGATTAAGTTGAGGATAAGAGTTTTAACAAAGTTCATGTTTGTTAACACTTGAGACTATCATTTATATTTCGATTCTCAATTAATCAACAAAATTATATTTAGCTTGATTGTTAGTACATTTAATTATGCATTACGTATCATCATTGATCGTTCTCTCATAATGTGGTATCATAATAGAATTATTTTATATCTAATTAGAATTTGATCTTATCGTTCAAATTTCCTTTATATTCAAAATTCTCATTCGTATTTTTGTCAATGGTAAATTTTAACAAGGAAAGCATGCGTAGTTACACAAACATCTCCAGATCTAGTACACAAGCTCTAGTGCTCTTTCTAGAATAATAAGATCAATATATTGAACACATAGAAGATTATCTTAACAGTTTATATGAATATGTATGGCATTTAAATTTATGAGGGCCTTATGATCCCAACATGCAGAGTCTATTGTTGTTCTGGGCGCATAAGTGTCATATGAGTTTTGATATTGCCATCATTGCAATCATGGGATTAATTGGTTAGTTGCAACTTATCAATAAGTCGGGTTTACAGTTAAGGACCCCAATCTTGATATCTGATTCTAGTTTGTAATAAGTTGAACCGCTATTGTTCCGTTTGGCTATCTCTATGGTGTGTTGCGGGGTTTTTGTACCAAGGGGTTACTTCAATAATGGAAGCGGGAGATGACATGAACATAGAGAGGTCAGGATGTAATAGGTGATTAATAGGAAAATGATGGTCTAACCGAGCTCAAGACGTGAGAAGCACTGCAACCCAAGCCCATGATCTTGTAGGGTTTCCTTCATATTTAAACCTCATAAACTTCATATTAGTGTTCATTTATAGCCTCCTTCGTCCTAAAGATAGAAAAACCCTAACCCGAGCCTCTCCTTGTGATTTTTGAGATTTTGGTGCCATTTTGGGGGCTTGAAGCAGAAGTAATCACCTTTGGAGAATAGATCCAAATTGGAAGCTTCATTTGCATCTTTTAGCAACCCTTCTAGACCATTGTGAGTAACCAAGATTCAAGCTTTATGATTCCTTGTTGATAGATCTAAGGTTTTATGCATGATTATCCATGGTTAAATGAGTTAGAGTGGTTGGACTCCATAAAGTTAGCAACTTTATGGGTTCTTTGAGTCCCTTGGTGTTTATATGTGGTGGATTTGAGGTTTGGGTAATGTTTAAGCTCATGCTTGAGTTTTGACCTCATTTTTCTTCAGAATTCCCTATTTTGAGCTCAAGTCTTGCATTGGACATAAATTACCTTAAATCATCTATTTTTATGGTCTTTGGGGTGTTAGGAAGCCTTCTGGAGAAGATGGATTAGTGGCTTAACGAATTAAGGAGTTTATTTATCAAAATGTCATTCAGACTAATCTCACGACATGAGACTATGTCTATCACATCATGAGGATCATGGAGTCCCGATTATTTTGCCCTTTAGTCTCTCACAATGTGAGCGATAGATTGTCACATTGTGAGCGGCAATTCACAGTTGACTTTCGTTCACCGTTGACCATTGAGTTTTTGACTAGTTTGACTTTGGGTCAAACTTGAAAGATTTGGGATGTTGATTAAGATTCTTCCATTCTTTTGTACTAGAGAGCTCATGGGAGAAAACAATGCAGAAAGGAAAGCGCGCCACAGTGTTTATTGTTCCTTCGTTTCAAGTGAGTTTTTCCACACTGTACCCGTGATTCGAACAGACCAATGCCAACCCACTAGATTTGGTTATGTATCCTTGTGTTTAGGATTTTGCCACGCTATATTGACTTGTGAGATATATTTACATCCTTATGTGTTAGGATGCAGGAGTAGTGGTATGCTGGTTAGAGTACCAGTAGGATGGTTACTTATGGCTGGAGATTTGCTGGTAACAGAGTAATGTGTTGTGAGGGATCTAGTAGGTGGTAGTGAGTTGTATGATTGGTATTTGCCTATATTTATGTGCCTAATTGATTTTTTGATTGTTTTTATGTAGATATATTATAGTAGTTGGGTTGAGGCAGTAGGCCAAAAAACCTGGGGAGCAGTTGGGTTGGGGCAGCAGGTCAACAAACTCGGATAGCGGCTGGTTCGAGGAAGCAGGACAAGAAACCCATTATGCATGTTGTATATATTTATTTGTAGTGTAGGGAATTTTGGGTAAACTCACTAAGCTTCGTGCTTACACAAGTGTTGATGTTTTAGGTATCATTAGTGAAAATAGAAAGGCAAAGGCATGATTGTACACATTCATCAGCATCAATGAAGATTCCACCTTCACTATATTACTATGAGTTTATAAAACTGTACATGGAATGAAAGGTTTTCTCAA
Organism: Lactuca sativa; assembly: GCF_002870075.4. NCBI lineage: Eukaryota > Viridiplantae > Streptophyta > Magnoliopsida > Asterales > Asteraceae > Lactuca > Lactuca sativa. The sequence goes on from NC_056623.2 coordinate 231,055,307, forward strand.
TTATATTTTGAAAATGAGCAGTTTTATTGTAACTAAAAATGAAAAAATTTTGGTTTTAAAATGCGACGTTACAATCTAAGAAAGGAATGTATCATAAAACAAAGGAACGAATCAAGTGAATAAAGAACAAATCTTCTAAAGGGAGGTATGAGCACCTAGGAGCAGAATGGAGCACCTTGGTGCATGGATGTGCCTTCCATTCTCAAGATGCGCTACTCTAGGAATAAATCTGCCACTGAGGAGGCATGGTGTGCCATTAGGAAGGATAGTGTACCATTGGGAAGCGAGGTACGCCACATTAGAATGAGATGCTCCACATGAGAAGGAGATACACTACCTTGGAGAGGATACACCATCCTTTTCTCAAGATGCGAAATTTACATACTTGATGCGTCATCTTGGCGCAAGGGTACTCCATTTGGTTCCTTGATGAGCCATGGTATCCCAAATGAGCCACTTATGATGTGATGTCCTAATGAGCCACTTATGATGTGCGTCATCTTGGTGCAAGGGTGTGCTATTTGGTTCCTTGATGAGCCATGGTATCCCTAATGAACCACTTGCACATCATGATACTATACTAAGGATCATGGTGCTCCATCATTTGTGTTGTTGATGCTTATGCAATGTATTTCAAGGATGAATGTTCCCGAATCTGGTCCATCGTTGATTGTGATTGGTTGACACCATTCATGGGCCTATGCGTCAATGGGCATGGCCAGATAGGATTTTAGGTCTGATCCTTAGTCTGTAAATAAGGATAGTTGCTAAGTCATTTCCATGTTTCTTTTGTATCCTTAGTGAGTAGGCTGAATCTCTACTGGTTGTACTTGCAACCACAGTTTGTGAGCTTTATGAATAAATAGTACTCTCCTCCTTCCCGTGTTCGTACTTCACATTGATCGAACCTTGTAAATATTACTCCCTCCGTCCCAAAATTATTGTCCATAAAAAAACACACAGATTAAGGAAACATTTACTCTCACTAACTTTATTAAATACAATGAAAATGATACATTTTATTATATTTAATTCCATCCTTTTGTTGCATTTAATTTCATGGTAGGTTAACTAATAATGAGAGGTATTTTGGTAAAAGGGATATTTATTTTTAGAAGCATGCTATTATTCTGGGACAAACCAAAAAGGAAACATGGACAATTAATATGGGACGGAGGGAGTATGTTTTTGTTTTCTTTTGGTTATGTGTGTTATACACATTACTTCCTAACAAGGGTCATCAGATGTTGGCAAGTGACATCAGATTTGTTATGATTCTTGTCAAGTGTGTTTTGATTTCTTAACAATACGTAATCAAGGAATGTTGAGTACTTAATTTGTAGCGACAGTATGAAGTTTACCAAAGGCATCTTAATTTATAATATGAAGGATAATATTTTTGCATATCGGAGTTTCGGAAGAGCATTAATTGCTCCTTCGGTATTTGCACATTAATGTAAACAGTTTGCTTATACTTTCATATGTCTTGTCATAAGTGTATTGTTATGATCGGTTATAGTTCTACAAAGTCTTATTTTATGTATGTTATATATTGTGTTGTAGATTGATTTGAGGATAAGGGTCTTAGCAAATTTCATGTTTGTTAACACTTAAGCCTATCATTTATATTCTCGATTCTCAATCAACCAAATTATATTTCACTTAATTTTTAGTACTTTTAATTATGGATTACATATCATCATTGATCTTTTTCTCATAATGTGGTATCATAACAGAACTGTTTCAGATCTGATTAGAATTTATGCTTGTTCTTCATGCGATTGATTTGTTCTTATGTATATATAAATTTCTCTTTTCATTTAAAACTCCAATTTCATTTATATTCAAAATTATCATACGTATTTTTGTCAATGGTAAATTTTAACAATGAAACTATACGTAGTTATGCAATTATCTTCAGATCCGGTACCCAAGCTCTACTGCTCTTTCTAGAATAATAAGGTCAATAGATTGAACACATGGAAGATTATCTTAGCAGTTTATATGAAGATGTATGGCATTTAATTTAGGACGACCCTATGATCCCTATGTGCAACGTCGATGTGGTTTTGTTAATAATGATGATGCAACTATTTCTTCTAACAAGAAGAACATTCGAAATGACAAAAGGTGTCTTAGAAAGTTGTGATGTGGTATTCTTCCAAACATTATGTGCATGCTCATAATTGTAAGTTCGCACATAAATATGGAGTCGACTGAAGAATTTTTGTGTTTGAAGGATAAGCAAAAGAAATATATGTGTTATCACAAACATTCTATCTGAATTTTGTGATTTCAATCGGAAAGATGATGAATTACTTGATCAAGTCTTCGAAAGGTTTGGTATCTTCACTTGAAAAATTGAAAGAAACTGTTTTATCAAAAATCAACGTGAAATAGATGTTATTTTCATAAAATCTTTGAGAAAGAAATAGAAGCTCATTACAATCACGGTAAAAGGACATGAAAATGTCGATTTTTATTATTTTAAGTGAAGTGCATGGTGTACTTAAGTCACATGAAGATGATGTGTAAGAAAAATTTATTGAAAAGTATTTTTGTGGTCCTTTAGAACTGATGTCAAAATTTAATCAACTAAACGTAAAAAATAATATAGGTATGTTGTTTCAAAAATTAAAGAAGATTAAGAAAAAGGAAGAAGAACAAGAAGAAAGAGTGAATGTAACACCTACAATTAGGACCTAGAATTTGACCATTTTCTACAAAAATATAATTTTAGAATAATATAAAAAATCAAAATAAATAAAGTACATATTTTTATTACAACTAAGTATATGTTAATAATAAAATAATGATAAAAATGAATTGCAAGTTTAATAAAGTTGTCACTGTAGGACTAGCCCACTTGATAGAGGTTGATAGCTATTAGATTGGAGGTCATGGGTTCAAACTTAGGTGTGGAATACTTAACTAACTTGATAAATTTAACTTCTAACCATTACCCATTCATTTTAAAAAATTAAGTTTAATAAGGTTAAAGTAATTAAATTGTGTTATAGGGACTAACATTGCCAAATAATGAATGTTAAGATTTGACTCCATAGAGGACTTAGACATAAAACACACACACACATACACACATATACATACATACATACATATATATATATATATATATATATATATATATATATATATATATATATATAAAGATTAAGATTAAATATTAATCACAAGTATTGTATGAATGTGAATGTGTGACTAAGTTCTAGCCTTTAGATTAAAAAAAATGAAACGATATGATATTAGGATACATGTTACTAACATGGACTAACATTTACTCTATAATTAAACTTAATTAATTATAAATGTAAATATTAAATTTTATGAAGAGAGAAAAATAAAAATTACTTATATATTAAGCAACTAACTAAGTCAATTAATTAATAAAAATCAAAGCAAATAATATACCTCATTTAATACATTCAAATAAAAGATATTTTTAGAATACGACGTAATGAAATATATATGGACATATATTTTCAATCATCCATTACGAATTCATTCTAAGATTTTTTCTAGAATTAAATTTTTTTAATATATATATATATATATATATATATATATATATAATTAAAAAAAAGAATTATTCTTATAACATAAAAGAACATTTTTTATAACATAAAACAAGAATATTATGATATTTTTAAGAAATATACACCAACTTATATATTGTATTCTTTTAGGAATATATAATCATTCTTAAGGAATATGCACAATTTATAATATTAACTAATATTTTTAAGAATCTATAATCATTCTTAAATAATACACACAAAATTTATACTATATACTACAAGAATTGTAATTATTCTTGAAGAATTTTTATTTGTTTTTGATGTTTTTTATATTTATTTATCTTTACCTTTTCACGTTAACCAATAAATCATTCAATTAAAATTTTTAGTTTTCTCCTATAAAAAGAAAGAGAAAAGTTACAACTTTTGGTAGCAAGACTATATATTTTTAATTATAAAAAAATTTTATAATACAAAAAATATACAAAAAAATACATTTCCAATGACACATTTCAGAAATCTAGACTAGTCATTCTGAAAGAACGAAAAATCCAAAAGATTGAGCATACTTGAACTCAACCTCTTCTATTTTTTTTCTTTTTTTGTAGGTATGAAGATATTAAAGAATGAACATTCCAAAAATTTTGTATAAATGAGGACATAAAACTTAATTCGGTCAGCTGAAAGGTACAGATTGCTTTGTTTTTTTACTTGGTAAACACAAATACATCTATATATGATCTTAAATATATAAAACGATTATATATATATATATATATATATATATATATATATATATATATATATATATATAGTTTTAGGTTCAAAGGAAAATGATTAATTAGGGCAACATATGCTGGAACCAATGATCAAGTGACACGTGTCCATTTCTTTATTCATAAGCAATGTACTATGGAAGTTATTTATGTAGTTATTCCAAAGTGATGTGTTGTCATGCTTTTATTGGTTCCAACATGTGTTGCCCTAATTCTTTATTTTCCATATAACCTTTCCCTATATATATATATATGGTGAAATTATATGATGACATATTGGACTTGTAAATTATTGGAGGGTAAAATCAACAAAATAGTTTTAAAAAGTATATGATTTTTCTTATATCTTCTGTTTTTTTGAAGGTTTTTTGTCGAATAACGATTTTGCAATTATGATGGAGCTTAATGAAAATTTATGATCATTTTAAGATAACTAACAAAATGGTGATGGTGATACCCATTTATTTTGTAATTTTTCGATATTTAGTTTTACCTTTGATCTATGTTTTAAAAGTGAATAAACAAATTGTTAAACTAACAACTTTTTGTGTTATAAATTTATATGTTTGTCCCTGAGTGACCAACTTATGGCTCAAAATTGTTATCAGATTTCATAAGAATTTGTTTATCTTTGACTATTTCCCTTATATACTATATATTTATTTATTATCAATTTTTTTGTAACGTTTAATCCAAGTATGCCTATTTTAAATTTTAATGGCTTATTAATTGACTCATTTATTTACCATAATTATTTATTGTTAAAGTTATTATATCCTTATATAATGATTGATCTAGAATTGGTCACACATTCATACAATATTTGATGGTTATATATGATCCTAACACTATATACACACATACACACACACATATATATATATATATAAGGGTTAATTGAGAAAATATTATAAGTACACAATTTAATATGGTGGTTATAGAGTACGGTAGTTAAATAGAGGGGTCATTCTTATTTATTGTTTAAACTTTTGAAATCAGATCTCTTATTCCCCTCTTTTCCTCCCATTCATGAAAACTCAGCCCTAGGATCTTCCTCTATGGTGATTCCTCATAATCCATCGAAGATTCCAAGCCCTTGTTCATCCTCTTGAAGATATAAGTCTTGTTTTTAAGCATCTTCTAGACTTTGAAGGTATAATCTCACTCGTTATCTTCTTCTCATTTATGGCTACGGTTTGTGAGATTCTCCAAGTCCAAATCATCCATGATTAATCTTATAATGTGTTGATTTTGTAGCATTCATCATTTTCCTATATCATTCTCAAGAAAGTACTTACATCATAGATATTTCTTTAGAGTTTTAATGGTGATTTACGGTTTTCTAACCCTTAGCTTTCCCGAATATGATTATCAGAATAATTAGGAGATTATGATTTTATTATTTTGTTTATAATGCTCTGTAGTTCATCATGAGCTATCTATCTTATCAATGGATGGTTAAATTTTAACTCTACTAACAGAATTTTGATGATATGAACTATAATCTCTATGTATAAGTCGTACAAGTTTCTTTAATGGCTCATACATTAACTTATAGATGTATGTATTGAGTCAAATCCATGAAATATTAGCTAAATCAATATCTTATATGCTCATCCTATTTATGGTTATATAATTCCATTAAAGTAGTGATTAGAATTGGTGATTTTAAAGGTGATACACTATTGGAATGTAAAAAACATGGTTTTGTAGTAATTTAATACTCAAACAAGGATTTTGTCTGATAAATGAATAATAAAAAAATTATTTATAAGAAAAGAACATTCACAACTTCAAATCAAATTTGAATCAGTGTTAAGAATGGAATCACCAACTCCAAGTTTTCGATACTTCTATTTTTGAGTTATTAAGTGTAACACCGTGAATTTCAAAATAATTTTTCACAATTTATGAAAACATTTCTTCTTAACTTTTCATAAAAACATCAAGTTTAAATCTCAATTCACATTATACAAAATCCCAAGATCAATGTATATCAAAAATCCCATGCGTGTGTACAGATCAAGCCGACGCCTTCCCACGGTCATCGCTAGTACCTGAAACAACAACACTAACACTGTAAGCACAAAGCTTAGTGAGTTCCCCAAAATACCACATATATATATATATATATATATATATATATATATATATATATATATATATATATATATATATATATATAATAGCCACTCGAGGCTAAAACTCTGTGGGTCCGTACACCCAAGCTCTGTGAACCCTCAGGTTCTAACTCTGGGAACCTTCCGGTTCCAACTCTATAAACATGCACAGCATAAATCACATAGACATCATGCAGTACAACACATAGCATACACATAACATACACATACTCTGACACATAACTCTGATTACCTACTCAAGGTAAAGTATAGTGAGAAGACTCACCTCGTGTATCTCGATGACTCACGAATCCTGAAATCCCTCGTGCTCGATCCTCCGAGCTATAATCCTCCTATAACATCATATGTCTCTAATTAACACTTTTTAACACTAAGGTTGACTACCCCTAAGAAGTCAACACTGGTCAACTCTGGTCAACGGTCAACTTTGATCGGACTCGGCGAGTGCACTAAGGCAACTCGGCGAGTCTAGACGTTTTCACCAACTCTTTAGGATTCCCTTTTTGACACGTCGAGTACACCCCTGACTCGATGGGTTCCACCTGGCATGAGTCGCGGGGCCACCACGACTCAACTCGTCGAGTCTCAAGAACAACTCGATGAGTCCCAGCTCGGCTCAGTCCACCTGTCAACTTCTAACTCGCCCTGACTCACTGAGTCGACTCACAACTCGGCTGGACCACTCACTGAGTGGTCAAGGACAATCTTCATGCTACTCGCCGAGTCTGTTCTTTAGACTCGGCGAGTCCATGCCATGCACCAACTCAAACTTGCTTCTGAGGTCAGATCTGCTCCAACAACTCATAGATCTGGCCCTCCTAAGCTAATTCATCACGTAAAGTCCATAACTTGGTGCTCATAACACACCCCATGGCTCATAAATGGTGTTTTGAACTTAAGCACAAGAACCCCAAATCCAAACCCTTATGGATTCACAAAAAGCTTGGGCAAAGGGACACTCTGGACCTCCAAAGGTCCAGATCTACAACTTAACTCACTCAAGGGACCAAGGAAGCACTAGATCTTATCATAAAAGGGCTCAATAAGCCCTAAATCAACATAAATCTCAACATAGCAGAAATAGCTCGAAGAATATACCTCAAATGCGATGTTCTGGACCTCAAGCCTTCAGGAAGTGGCTCCCCTTGCTTTCCCTTAGCTAATTCTTCTTTTTCCTTGCAAAAAGATACCTCCAAGGTCAATAATGGCTTCCTACTTTGTTCCAAACGCTCACACTTGCTAGGGTTTCACTCAAGGGAATGGTGAGCACAAATGACGGCCTAAAGGCCCTTTAAATAGGTCCCAAACCTGAGAAATTAGGGTTTCATTAAACAGTGCAGACTTGCCGAGTCCATACCTTGGACTCGCCGAGTCCAGGCGCGAACCCGCGTCCAAAACCGCGATCCTACTCGGCGAGTCTGAGCTCCAACTCACCGAGTCCCCTCTCAAAACACCAAAGACATAAACATAAAAGATACCTGGAAATCCGGGCTGTTACATTAAGATGTTTATTAATTTTTTTTGTAGTTTATTAAGAACATATTAGTTGGTTGGAATAGATAGGAACAAGTTAGAAGCTATTAAAAGCTTTTCAGCCAAAATTGGTGTTTGTTGGTTACATGAGTTTCTTTATAGCTCTTGTGGCATTGAATTGACTTAATCATTAAGTTATAGTAATTATTGGACTTAATTGAGATAAGATAATGTAATTTGAACTCACTTAGTTCATTAAGACTCATATATGAAGTTTGGAAACAAATCGAACAAAGTACATTATTTAGGTGATACAACTATCTTGTGGACAGAGATGGGTGTTACATGGTCATGTAATATCAAGGAAATATATTACATGTCACACCCCGACCAACGGCAGAAACGCTGAGGCTACGACTTAAACATTTAGATCATAGTCAACAACATATAATGAAATAATTACAGAATTTATTTGACATTACATTCATCTGAAGTATGAATATGACAAAACACACTGATTAATAGTCCAAAAGCGTTATACGTGGATTTCAATTTCTTACAACATAAAAGAGACAAAAGGCTACTATAGAGCCAACAATTTGTTTTCAACGTCAAACCCGTCATCCTCACACGTGGTGAGAGTTCTTCTGGCCACCTTGAACACCTAGAGACACATACATTTTGAAAATACATCAACAATAATGTTGGTGAGCTTTATAGGTTTTCCTTTGACTCCAAAGATTTTTATAATTCAAAATAATATTTCCAAAGACCAATAAATTATAAAGCATATTTTTCTATTCGGCCACTTTTTAAACGACAAATATTAGTCATTTTCATGATGATTTTTATTCTCTAGGTCTAGTCCGTTATGAAAAGTTATGTCGTAAGGAGAAGTATATAACGTCCTAACACTCGACACTCTCGATCCCAAATTGGGAGAATTGACTCAATCTAGATCTATACGTTTTCGAGTAAAAATATTCAATATAATAATTTGCCCATAACCAACACTATTCGTCGCTCCTCCACAAATCGCATAGGCGCAATAAACAAGTCACACAGGCACAATACAAATAAATATAGAGGAATCGAGATCGTTACTAACGTTTAAAAGCAGTCGTATAGTAACGAAGAAAGAAACACTTAACGCCTGTTGCTTCGTCAGACGAAGTTGTAGCTAGCAACCACATACGGAAATTAACCATTCGTATAAATCTTTCCATAAGAATTAGATCTTCACCAAAGTTCTTTATTATAAATCTATGCCGTGTACATAGACCTATAGTATATGATTCCACCTGGATTAACGGTTATAGAGCTAGGTGTCGATTCCAAGATCGGATCCTTACAAGGGAAAAACACACCATCAACAAACTCTCTCCTCCACCCCTTTCGATACATTCCTCCCACAAGCACACACAGGATACACAATCCGCGAAATACATGACAATAAACATCCGCCGCTTCCAATGATCGCCAACGCGAGTCTTTATTTATGATTTTATTTTTATCTAGTGCATTTAGTTAAATATTAAATTTAACCTAGCTTTCAAATAAAGAGACGGTATTGACTCAAATAATTTCAATCTATCAACCGATAGGAAAGACGTTCCTTTAGCGTAGTCGAGTACTTCATGCGTGTCGTTGTTACGTCGGTTGATCGGTTGTCGCTTTAATCGAATATTTTTGTATTTTTAATATTTACTTAATGTCGAAACGTATTATTTTTGTTTGTAAGTAAAATTTAGTCTTAAAAATACAAACACATTATTTATCAACAAGATTTCATATTATACCCTAATATATAACTACTTGTGGTTTATTCTCATACTCTTGATATCATTTTATAATTCATTTGCATATTTTTATTTTATCATCTCATTTAATTCTTTACTAGCAATACTTTATGAAAAGTAAGCTTAATGCCCTAATATACACAATTCATATGGTTATACCTATCATGACAAGTTAAACATGCTTAATTTATCAAAATTTTAACATAAGTTCTTAATGATACTTTTATTTGTCCCAACAAATAATATAACACTAGATTACTCTTATCTAACTTTTTGTTTACACAAGTGGTTGTAAATAATTCTAACATTTTATATAATTCTTGTGTATAACCATTACTAACCACCACCTTTATTATAAACGTCATTTGTAAAAATATAGTATATGTAATAAACATCGACTCTAACAATTTTTGCATCTAGTACTAACTGTGTATGCATGTAACATATAAAATTTTTTCCATTTTATTATATCAAAATACTCAAGTATGTGTCTCCCCCCAAATAAGTAAAAATGTAAAAACAGGGCCATAAAGACTGACATTTGGAGCGTGATTCCCGAGTTTAGACGGGAGGATTCAGTGGGGTTTGTGCTTCGTTCAAGACCCGATACCTTCACCGACAATAAACGAATCTAGTTTTAGATTATTGAGCTTCACTAAGGTGTTCAAAACAACAAGTATTTCAGATTTTTAAGGTGAAATAAACTCACCCAAAACAACTACATGGGCTGTCGACAGAAACGGGTTGTCAGGGGATGTTTCCGGCAGCTTTCTCGCCCTTTTTCGTTCCTGTTTCGCAGCAGCACTTGAGGGAAATAATTGACAGCAACAAGATCGATCCAGGGAGGGTGTTTGGCTATCTCGAAGTGTGGTTAAACAGGGAGCAATTTCCGAGAGGCTGCTGCCTCTTTTCTCGCCGGTAACAAGTCAACAAACACCTCCGGTGGAGGTGTTCCTTGGTAAACTCTGAACACAAGAGGGAAAGTAGAGAGGAAAGAAGTTTGAGGCTGAATTTTTTCTGGGTTAAAGGTCCCTAATAGTGCTCTTTTTATACACTTCTCAAAGTTGTCCACTTTCCCTTAATATGTACTTTTGGCCATTTATTGAAGCAACTCTACTTTCTAATAAAGGCTTGGGGTTTTGCATGGATGAGAGACTTGTGAGGGAAAGAGAACACGTGAGATAGATGGAGAAGGAGTGTGTTAGTCATTTAAGGTGCTCCACTTGTCCATCTTTTCATCAGTATAGTACTTTTTTGGTTACTCATTGAAGTTAAGTTATTTCACCTTATGTTCCTTTGTACTTTTGAGTTAGTCTTGAAAGCAACCCCATTTAGTGTATGGTACTTGCTACATGAAGAAAAGGTGGGATTTGGTGGGTGAAAGAGCCTTAATCATGTGAGAGAGAGGAGAGTAGAGTCCTAGGTGTTGACTTTGGTCTTTAATTCTTATGGCTAGTAGTATGTTGCAAATAGTGTCATACTAACCCTTACATGAGGTGTATTATGTCATAAATGGACTCTTGGTTTTTATGGATAACTTTCGAGACATCTAACCATATACACACATACACACATGTCATACTTATGTATTTTGTTAGATTTTGTCATAGAATAATCAAGACCCCTTATTATTACATATAACATTTGTAAGGACTTAGATATTTTTATAAATATAACTCCTTCATTACATAAACATAATTGTATGTATCTTATTGATTTTATTAGCATATAACTAGTCGCATTCCAATAATAAGTCGCATTCCAATAATAATATATATTAAACGATTCTTATTATTATAAATATATACTTATTTTTATAAGAACATCGTACATTAAGTCCTCCATCACAATTAGTTATGGTCGTTATACGGTGGACCTCGACCTAATTTTTACGATTGTTACGTTACACGACCGTGTGATGAACAATATGGATCTTAAGTGATTTATAAGGCTTAAACCCTTAACATTTGACCTCCATTGTTCCTAAACCTTCCATATAATGTTAAAACTAGTATAAGAATACCATGAAAGTGGAGTAATCTCTTAAGGCCATTTTGGTTATTTTGGAAACCTTTTGTATACATCATTAGGTGGTGAATAGGAGACCGTTTGAGCATTTAATCAAGATTGAATAACATCATAAGCTATTAAGGTGAGCGCATACCTAGAGTACATGTCCTACATTACTATAATATTTTGAAGTGTAACTTATACTTAAATAACCTTGAATGTTATGTGCCTTATGGCATATGTATGCATGGCATGAAAATATATTATCGAAATTTTTTTTTTAAGAAATGATGTATGGTATGGAAATGGTATTTGGGGCATCCATTCTTACACATTACATATAGGACGAGTTTTGAGAGTCATTGACTAATGGACTTATGGAAGGGTGCAATTCCCAATGATCAAGCATCTAAGAATATTATAAGAAGCATAGCTCTTACTGAATAACAATGATTTATAATGGAATTTTCAAACCCATTCCACGGAAAACATGTTTAAATGGTATGTGTCTATCCTAAAAGGCAGAGAATTGGGTGTGGGTTAGTTTCATATGCATTTGTATGGCATTATTTTATGAACGTATCCTAAACTCTTAACTATATCATTAGTGTTATGAAATGATTTTGGAAATGATTTATGTTACAATGATATGTTATTTTGAAAGAAAATGTTTATTTAAATGACTATGTAAAATGGTTTTTGAAATGAATTGGACAAATGAGAAATGGTTTTGAAAATGAATTATGCAATACGGAAATGGTTATGAAAATGATTTAATATTTTGATAACGGTTTCTCCCTAATCTTACCATAATATTTTGACATGGACTCATGGATGAAGTTAAAGATCTTATTTGAAATATTGGGCATTTAGAAGGCCATGATATGTATGGTTAATCTTATACTTTGTGATTATAATGAAATTTAATATTCTGTCGTACTTCAAATTAAAAAAAAAAAAAGAAAAAAAAAAGAAAAAAACCTGTGTTTATATTTTGGGATCACATTCTGCATCAAGATTTCAAAATTTCAAAATTATTTTTAAAAGACAAACTTTGTCCTACTAGCCCGTATGAATGTCGTTAGAGTTTGATATTAGATATTTAGCCTATGTGAAGTATCTACCTAGGATAATGATTATACTTAGAGTTTGAAATTAGATACTTAGCCTATGTGAAGTATCTACTTAGGATAATGATTATACTTCAACCTTGAGATTAGGTAATGATTAGAACCTAAGATCGTTAGATTGAATATTCTTTAAGATTTAATTCTAGAAATACATACACGTATGTCTTGGGATAGAAAAACTTATCCTTATATACAAATTTGTTTGGTTACTAAGAAACAACTCATTGATAAAACGAAATCTTCAGAAAAGTCCAAATATTTAAGGAAAAGTTATACTTTAGTCTCAAGATTTTTTTTTGAACGAAAAAGTCCTGAAAACCAACAAAAATTTACAGTTTGACCATTTTTGACAGGTTAAAACCGTAACCAAATTAATTTGGGATATTTCGTAAACTAACCCAAAATATTGAGATTTTTCTGTAAACAAAAAATATTATGACTTTTCTGTAAACAGAAATATTAAAACTTTTCTACAAACAAAACTATTATTATTATTATTATTATTATTATTATTATTATTATTATTATTAAAAATATAAATAAAAATACTATTTTTTGAACTTGTTATTATTAATATTGTTACTAATACATATAAATGCATTTAAATGAAAAAATAATATTAATGACATTGTTTAAGGGTGGAGGTGGAGGAGATTGTGATGCTTTTAACATTGAAATCGTGAATGCTTGTTTGTATATTTTTATTTTGTATATGGTCATTTCATATTTGTTATTATTGTTTTCAATTTAAAATATTAATACTTAACAATTTAAAAGAAGTTGCATATTTGTGAAATTGTTTATAAATAGTTTAAGGTAGAAGGGTTTCTCACTTTGTATATAAATTTATTTAAGGTAGAAGAATTACTTTCCAAAACCAAAAAATCCACTACAAACATCTACATAGGTAACCCATATCAAAATTCAAAGTATTAATTACAATATCTTGTTTAATAAAAAGTAATGGAACTAATTCAAAAGTATTAATCAAAATATAAAAGTATTAATCCAAAAAAACATGTCCTATTACTTTTTATTAAACAAGATATTGTAGTTAATACTTTTGAATTTTGATATGGACTACCTATGTAGATGTTTTGTAGTAGATCTGTTCGATTTGGAAAGTAATCCTTCTACATTAAACATTTTTATATACAATGTGAGAAATCCTTCTACCTTAAACTATTTATAAACAATTTTACAAATATGCAACTTCTTTTAAATTGTTAAGTACTATTATTCATAATTGAAAACAATAATAACAAATATGAAATGACCATAAACAAAGTAAAAATATACAAAAAAACATTTATGATTTCAATGCTAAAAGCATCACCATCTCCCGCACCTCCACCCTCAACCAATGTCATTAATATAATTTTTTCATTTAATGTACGAGTCGAAGTTTATTGTAAGGTGTCAAAAGTTTTGTATTGTTCATTATGTTATTTACAAAGGCATTGTTGTTTTCGAAACTGTATTGTCCAATCCTTTGTATTTTTTGTATGCTTTCTTTTGTCCTATAAATAAGGGAAGGTACAATAGATAGAAAAGAACTTTTGCTATCGTTTCTGTCTAACTCTCATTGTATCAAGGAAGCATAATACGAGTGTTTTGATTCTGTTTGTTTTCTGATCTCGTTTCACTTCTCGATTAAATCACAACTACATTTAAATGCATTTATATGTATTAGTAACAATATTAATAATAACAAGTTCAAAAAATAGTATTCTTATTTATAATAATAATAATAATAATAATAATAATAATAATAATAACAACAACAACAATAATAATAATAATAATAATAATAATAATAATAATAATAATAATAAGTGTTTTGTTTGTAGAAAAGTCCTGATATTTTTGTTTACAGAAACGTCCTAATACTTTTTGTTTACAGAAAAGTCCCAATATTTTAGGTTAGTTTACGAAATAGTTCCAAATTAATTTGGTATTAGTTTCAACCGGTCAAAAATGGTCAAACTGCAAATTTTTGCTGGTTTTCAGGACTTTTTCATTCAAAAAATTTTTTTGGGACTAAAGTGTAACTTTTCCATAAATATTGAGACTATTCTGAAGATTTCCCATTGCTAAATATTGAAATCCTTAAAAATAGCATTGTTACACTTATGCCTTGATTAAGGGAATTAGGTACTAAGATTAGTACTTATAATTAAATTTCTCGTGGTCTAGGATTTTTGATAATCTTAAGGTAGTTGACCTTGAATAAGGAAGTATGATTTTATGTGTTTAGAATTCTAAATGTTTAATTTCAGTATTAGAACTAGCATATAATTTCTCATAAAGATAAGAAATACAAACAAAATACTAAAAGTAAAAAAGAATGAAGTGGAAGAAGATCATGAGTACAACCAGTATCAACCAGTTTGAAGGAGATTTAACTCGGTAGACTGAACATACATAACTTCGACCTTAAATAACAACAACTGAATAAAAGGTATAATGTAACATCCCATTTAAATAGATTAATTAAATAATAAATCCGGAAACCCCGAGGAATAATAATAATAATTATTTTATATTAATATAGCCCAAAAACAAATAATAATAGTAATAATAATAATAATAATAATAATAATAATAATAATAATAATAATAATAATACTAAGTGGGGTGTTGGTTTCGGGGTGCTAAATGATAGACTTTTGATTTCCGAGGGTTAAAGTGTAAGTTCGGGACTTATTTTGTAAGGATTTTAGAAGGTAGGTTGTAATGGGTAACTTTTGGAGTTATATTGAAAGGATTTTAAGGAGTCAGGGGCCAAATGGTAATTCTTGGACTTAATATGAAAGGAAAAGAGAAGGAGGTATCAGTTTTGACAAATATGGAACCGAGTTAAATGGAACGGGTATAACTATTCTATTCATCTAAACCCTAACCCTAATATACAACTCCAGCCGTCACCACCCTGTCCACCCTTGTCCCTCCAGCCGCCATTACCCCTTCTTCCTCTGATCTCCGGCGCCGCAGCTCTCTCTTCTGTCGAAGTCGCATCCACAGCTGTCAGCGATGACGAGAATCACTGGGAAGCGAAGTTCTGCATGTTGCTGCCGCCGTTTTCCTGTTAGACTACCCTACGGTCATCACCGCCACCTTCCCGCTGTACTCTTCTTCTTCTGCTCCGTTGTCTCTCGCCACCTCCGCTCCGAGTGGCAAACTGGTTTACTCCGGCTAGCGTATGCCGTCGTGAGTGAGTGATGTTATGAATGCTTCATGTGCGTGTGAAGCTGTCGCAAATACTCTCTCTCTCTTCTCCATATTTTCTGGACGACACATATCCCGACCACCACCATCAGTCGCCGCTGTGTCGTTGTTGATGTCCCGTAAGCCACCATGAGGTGGGTGGTGACGTTTATTTCTGAGCAAGCATGTTTAATTTGTGTGTTTCCGTCAGGAGGGCATGAGTACATGTTCTAATGTTAGTGTGTTCCGTGTGTGGGGTTACCTTAGACAGATTTCTTGATAAAAGCCACCACCACCACCACAAGGTGGTTGTGTGTGCGTGTTATTTTATGAGTGTGTGTGCTGTTAGATATTAATGTAAATTACATTGTAATTCGTATGGGAATAATGAAAGAAAAGCTAAACAACCACCGTAGGGTGGTGGCGGCGGCCGCCGTGTCGGGTGGCGGTGTACTTTGCCTTGTTGTGTTTGATTTGTTTGGGACCCAAGGAAATCCTAATGGATCCAAGGAAACCCTAATGGACCCAAGGAAACCCTAATTGACCTAATAAGACCCTAATAGTCCCAATGAGGCCCAAAGTGATCTAAAAGCCCAACCAATTGACTAATGGGCTAGTATTGGGTAGGAAACCCTAATTAGGGTTTGGAAAACCCTAATGGCTTAAAACCCTAATTTTTGGGAATTGGTCGGGACACACACATAGAAATTATTTAGTAAAGTTAAATATTAATTAATAATCATTGGAAAATTTATCTAAGGCAATAATGGAGTTAATGGATTAAGTCCTTAATGGGTTGAGTAGGAACACTTAACCTTAATTGTCATTTCATGTGAGAACCCTAAATTCATTTGGGCCTTCCTATTGGGCCTTGAGTTGGGCATTTCTTTTGGGTTTTGGTGGTTGGCCTATAGATGGGCTATCCTGGAACAAGTTAATGAACCAAAATAATTAGATGGGCTTTAGGATACGACCCATGTGAGGACTGGGGCCCAATTTGGAAAATTGGGCCATAGATAGGCCATAACTGGGCCTTTATGATTATGAGAGATTGGTCTATTGGTATGCCAAGTGTTTGGACCAGGAGAGATGGTTGGGCCTAAGGGGTAAGGCCCATGTGAAGGGTAGGCCCAATTTGGAAAATTGGGCCATATGTTGGGCCTTGGCCCATTACTTGACTTTTTGGGTCTTTGGAGTGTGAGTTGGACCTTGGACTTGGAGCCAATTATTAATTGGGTATTGTTTGATGTTGACAGTTCAGGAAGCTGTCAACCAGCAGCTGGAGTTTTATCTGCGGGACTTCAACAGTGTCAGGTGAGTTATCCTAACTATATCAACAAGGTCTACGGCACCAAGGCCGACCCTTTATGATTTACATCATGGTTTAGGATGGTTGCTATGTTATTGATATGCTAGATTACATCCTGGTTTAGGATGATTGCTATGTTATTCATATGCTAGATTACATCCTGGTTTAGGATGGTTGTTATGTTATTGATATGCTAGATTACATCCTGGTTTAGGATGGTTGTTATGTTATTGATTTGCTAGATTACATCCTGGTTTAGGATGCTTGCTATGTTATTGACATGCTGGATTTCATCCTGGTTTAGGATGGTTGCCATGTTAGATTTTGGTTAGATCGATATCCTGGTTATATGATGTTATGCTATCTGATCTCGTTGATCGGTTTGACTGTTATGAATGCTAGCGTATGATATTTATGTGCACATGTTTGTTTGATTGGGAGTTGGGTTCAGGCGGTCCTGCTGTGTGCTGTAGGCTAACATACCCAGGGCGGTCCGAATAGACTACATACCTATTAGGGTATGTCATTAAGACCGAAGGCCCAGCGAGCATTCTGGACATGTTGTAGGCCCTGCGAGGCGGTCCAGACATGCCGAAGGCTCGGGAGCGGTCTAGATAGGCTGTAGGCCCTAGTGAGGGCGGTCGAGTTAAGCTGAAGGCTCACTATGCATGTTGTTTCGTTATATGATATGGTTATATATGTATGAAGTTGGTATTTTGGGGGTAACTCAGTAAGTGTTCGAGCTTACATTTATCGATTTTTGTTTCAGGTATTTTGATGATCGCAGGAAGCCGAAGGCGTGATCGTGCACCTCCCTATGTTTTATGATTTGGTTCTGGGAAACTCTGATATTAAACCATTTTGGAAATACATTTGTGATAATTATCGGTTTTAAAAAGTTTTAAATTGGCTTGATTTTTATAGGTGTTACAAGTTGATATCAGAGCCTTGATTTGAGTGAATTGGAGGAAGATTCGTGTGAATCCAGTCTCAAATCAAGGAAGGGATTTTCAAAATGGTTTTAAAATGATTTTCAAATTAAGTAAAGGAGGATGCAGGGTGTACGATCAGCCGGAGCCAGTAAGTAGACCCCAAAATACCATACAAGTTATTTGATTATTTGAGATGTTAGAAAAACATGTTAGTACTAGGATAGGGATCTTCAGGAATTGCATGGTAGCATTGCCTGATTA
The DNA here is from genome assembly GCF_002870075.4 of Lactuca sativa. Lineage (NCBI taxonomy): Eukaryota > Viridiplantae > Streptophyta > Magnoliopsida > Asterales > Asteraceae > Lactuca > Lactuca sativa. The sequence goes on from NC_056623.2 coordinate 231,073,884, forward strand.
CATGATGCCTGCTAACCTAGGGTTTCCTTTATATGAGATTGACATCATTACTGTAGTTGCTTAGTATATGCATCATGGTTATACATAATTAAGATCTTCTAGCCTGAGAAATTTTGATTTGGCCTTATGTCATGTTCTTGTTTGATTGGGAGCTTAGGGTAGGATTGGATATTCGAAAGTCTATAGGGTCCAGCGTTATGTATGGCTAGCATACACTAGTGATGCAGGGTTGGTGGAAGTTTCATGGATGGGTGGGTTGTATAAGGCCGGGAGGCCAGTTATGATATATCTAGCATTCCTCTAGGAGTGAGGATTGAGCACTCCCTACGTTTATGTATATTTTGTTAGGGTATTGTGGTGATACTTCAGACAAATATGGGTAGGTGTGGAAGGTAGTATGGGACCGTACTACTAAAAGCATGGGACCCATACGCATAACAAGGAAGTCACAACACCTATGGTTTAGTTGGGAGTTGGTTCCCTATTATTATATGAGTTATATGAGTTCTTTTGGGGTATTACCAAAATAGTGGATACGACACAACTTGAGACCGGATCCAGGTTAGGATCGGGGATTGACAGCTAGGATAGGCCAGCATTGTCAGAGGACCGTGTCAGGGAGATCATTTGGGAGGAGGTAATCAGGATCGTTCAGGGACAGCTTTCGGAGATGATTGGGTCGTTCAAGATCGTCATGGTTCAGTATTTGTTGAGCGTCATGCTGCCATTGCTGAGACGGCTGCCGCAACAGCGTCAACAGTTGTAATGACGGCAGGGGGAGGAGCTGGTCGAGCTTTCCAGTATAGTAACTTGTTGCTGCTACATATTCTGATGAGCAGAGGGCTACAACTATTTTGGATCAGGAAGATGATCTTTACTCGTTATATTTCCGCGGGTTGAGTGGGAGAGGCTAGCACGTGAATTTCTAGATTTGAGGCTCGGGGGTTTACTCGAGGCCGGAATATGCGTCACGGGAACTCCATAAAGGAGTGATGATTAAGTTTAGCTGGGGTCTTGCAGCTGGAAGTGGAATGGTAATTAATGGATTGGATTGTCGTTTTGTATGGCAAGGATTGTTCCCTCTCAGTTTTGGATCTCGAAGGAGTGAGCAGGCTTGTGACCCCAGGATTAGGTTGTATTTCGAGCTCGGGGTCAGTTAGTCGCCAGGATTGGCGATAGTAGTTCAGCACTGGTGAGCGCGGGTGGCTCAACGTCGGATGAGTAATTATGAGGTCCGGTTTGCCTTGGATCTCTTGTATCGGGCGGTAAGGGTTGATTGTGCAATCTATTGTACTTTTGGGATTGTAGACTATGCCTTGGGAGTAGTTGTAGCCTGGTTTAGGGCAATGGTTGTTTCAGCTATTGCAGTTCAGCTGTGGATAATTGAGCTAGTGAATGATTAAGGGGTGAGGCCCTGAATGATATGAGTTCTAGAGTCAAGAGCGAGAGGAATGTTGGAACACTTTGGGAAGAAGTGTGTTATGTGGGAGGTCTGCGGACAGGGTCCCACAGGATGGTTATTCAAGATTATTAGGATTCAGTGGTTTTAGTAACCACAAATCGTTGGTGGAGGAAAGCGCCAAGGGAAGTAACTCGTTGTTGAGACATTAATTGGATCATCTATCTTTGGACTTCAAGATTTAGGGAGTGGGATCATTCGAGCATTAGGGACTGTCGGTTTCACTGGGATTCAGGAAGTGTTCAGCTAGTTCTTAGAAGTGTGTGATCACTTGTGGTTGGCTAGTAAAGGAGTACTAGTTGGAAAGGTCTGGTTATCATCAGATCGATCGTTGGAAAGTGAGAAGGATTGAGAATTCTCAATTTTTCATGTAACGTGAAGAATTAGTAGAATCTAAGTGGGGGAGAATCGTCCCGGAATGCGGAAGCAGGATCGGGTTTGGAAACTGGGATAAGTTACACATCATTTTCGTGAAGGAAGACAACCCTAGTGGCTGCTTGGTTTGAGTGTCGTGTGAGTTGGGAGTTCGATAAAACTCCTTAGCATGTGAATCGCATCTTCTCAGTGCTTGATAGCAGAACTTGGGAAATCAAGTTGGGATTCTAGCCATGAATTAAGTTCAGTGGTGTGTTAGGACGAGCACATGTTCGACCGCTGTGGAAGGTGATGTAAGACTACGGGGGTAGCCGTAGCATTCACTAGAAACTGATACTGCTAGAGTGATGTAATTCTGTGGGTGTAGCAACAACATTCACTACGTTGGTAGATAGCATGAGCGCGTTGCTAGGACGCGGACGGGACAGTAGTAACCACCAGTTCGAGTGTAGCAGTGAAGATATGGAAATCCACGGATTGGTTTATGGGTTTCCCCAGAGATTAGACCTGGTTAAGCCAGTGATAAGAATGTAGGAACGTCACTACAATTATGAGATCAAGGAAGCAATGGATTGCTTAAGGTTGCTTGTGATGTAAGGCCACCAATGGTCATGTAGCAATTGCTTTTAGCCTTGGATTTGGTAACGTTAGGATATGACGCATGGATCTAATCAGTTAGATCAGGAGGTTGTTGGAGTTGCAGAGGCATGATAACTAGTGGCAATTAATTCTAGGGAAGGATTTCGATCAGAAGTCGTGTGAGGCAACTATGTGGGACTCGTTTAGCTCTATGACCGGGTCGGAACCCGGTATGACAAATGATTGGTGAATGAATTGAGACCAAAGAGGTCTTGGTAGGCTTTGGAAAGCAGCCATGTGGTAGCATACTGCTTCAGGCAGATCAATGTTCAGACAGTTTCTATATTTAGGGCAGTAAAGACAAATTGGATCTTTAGGTGTATGAGAAGTATGCAAATGTTGGAACCCCCAGATATTAGAAGTTGAATAGCTAGATGAGAGTTAAGCAGGCTGGGCTCAACAATAATGATTTGGTATGGGAGGTTTGTCAGGGAGCCAGACCATCTCGGGATTTCAGGTTTCGGATCGGGTAAATGTAAACACAACACCTATGGTTTAGTTGGGAGTTGGTTCCCTGTTATTATATGAGTTATATGAGATCTTTTGGGGTATTATCAAAATAGTGGATACGAGGCAACTTGAGACCGGATCCAGGTTAGGATCCGGGATTGGCAGCTAGGATAGCCAGCATTGTTAGAGGACCGTGTCAGGGAGATCATACGGTAGGAGGTAATCAGAATCGTTTAGGGACAGCTTTCGAAGATGATTGGGTCTTTCAAGATCGTCATGGTTGAGTATTTGTTGAGCATCATGCTGCCATTGCTGAGACGGCTACCGCAACAGCTTCAACAGTTGTAATGACGGCAGGGGGAGGAGCTGGTCGAGCTTTCCAGTATAGTAACTTGTTGCTGCTACATATTCTGATAAGCAGAGGGCTACAGTTATTTGGGATCAGGAAGATGATCTTTACATGTTATATTTCCACGGGTTGAGCAGGAGAGGCTAGCACGTGAGTTTCTAGATATGAGGCTCGGGGGTTTACTCGAAGCCGGAATATGCGTCACGAGAACTCCGAAAAGGAGTGATGATTACGTTTAGCTGGGGTCTTGCAGCTGGAAATGGAATGGCTAATTGATCGATTGGATTGTCGTTTTGTAGGGCAAGGATTGTGGCCTCTCAGTTTTTCGAGCTCGAAGGAATGAGCAGGCTTGTGACTCCAGGATTAGGTTGTATTTCCAGCGCGGGGTCAGTTAGTCGCCAGGATTGGCGATAGTAGTTCAGCACTGGTGAGCGCGGGTGGCTCGACGTGGCATGAGTAATTATGAGGTCCGGTTTGCCTTGGATCTCTTGTATCGGGCGGTAAGGGTTGCTTGTGCAATCTATTGTACTTATGGGATTGTAGACTATTCCTTAGCAGTAGTTGTAGCGTGGTTTAGGGCAAAGGTTGTTTCAGCTATTGCAGTTCAGCTGTGGATGATTGAGCTGGAGAGTGATTCAGGGTGTGAGGCCCTGAATAATATGAGTTCTAGAGTCAAGAGCAAAAGGAATGTTGGAACACTTTGGGAAGAAGGGTATTATGTGGGAGGTCTGCGGACAGGGTCCCATAGGATGGTTATTCAGCATTGTTAGGATTCAGTGGTTTTAGTAACCACTAATCGTTGGTGGAGGAAAGCGCCAAGGGAAGTAACTCGTTGTTGAGACATTAATTGGATTATCTATCTTTGGACTTCAACATTTAGGGAGTGGGATCATTCGAGCATTAGGGACTGTCGGTTTCACTGGGATTAAGGAAGTGTTTAGCTAGTTCTTAGAAGTGTGTGATCACTTGTGGTTGGCTAGTAAAGGAGTACTAGTTGGAAAGGTATGGTTGTCATCAGATCGATCTTTGGAAAGTGAGAAGGATTGAGAATTCTCAAATTTTCATGTAACGTGAAGACTTAGTTGAATCTAAGTGGGGGAGAATCGTCCCGGAATGCGGAAGCAGGTTCGGTTTTGGAAACTCGGATAAGTTACACAACATTTTCAGGAAGGAAGACAACCCTAGTGGCTACTTGATTTGAGTTTCGTGTGAGTTGGGAGTTCGATAAAACTCCTCAGCATGTGAATCGCATCTTCTCAGTGCTTGATAGCAGAACTTGGGAAATCAAGTTGGGATTCTAGCCATGAATTAAGTTCAGTGGTGTGTTAGGACGAGCGCGTGTTCGACCGCTGTGGAAGGTGATGTAAGACTGCGGGGGTAGCCATAGCATTCACTAGCAACAGATACCACTAGAGTGATGTACGTCTGTGGGTGTAGCAACAACATTCACTAGGTTGGTAGATAGCATGAGCACGTTGCTAGGATGCGGACGGGACAGTAGTAACCACCAGTTCGATTGTAGTAGTGAGGATATGGAAATCCACAGATTGGTTCATGGGTTTCCCCATAGAGATTAGACCTAGTTAAGCCAGTGATAAGACTGTAGGAACGCCACTACATTTATGAGATCAAGGAAGCAATGGATTGCTTAAGGTTGCTTGTGATGTAAGGCCACCATTGGTTATGTAGCAATCGCTTTTAGCCTTGGATTTGGTAACGTGAGGATATGATGCATGGATCTAACGGTTGGATCAGGAGGTTGTTGGAGTCGCAGAGGCATGATAACTAGTGGCAACTAATTCCAGGGAAGGATTTCGATCAGAAGTCGTGTGAGGCAAGTATGTGCGAGTCGCTTAGCTCTGCGACCGGGTCGGAACCCGGTATGAGAAATGATTGGTGAATGAATTGAGACCAAAGAGTTCTTGCTAGGCTTTGGAAAGCAGCCATGTAGCAGCATACTGCTTCTGGTAGATCAATGTTCAGACAGTTTCTGTATTTAGGGCAGTAAAGACAAATTGGGTCTTCAGGTGTATGAGAAGTATGCAAATGTTGGAACCCCCAGATATCAGAAGTTGAATACCTAGGTGAGAGTTAAGCAGACTGGGCTCAACAATAATGATTTAGTATGAGAGGTTTGTCAGGGAGCTAGACCATCTCGAGATTTCAGGTTTCAGATCGGGTAAATGTAATCACAACACCTATGGTTTAGTTGGGAGTTGGTTCCCTGTTATTATATGAGTTATATGAGATCTTTTAGGGTATTACCAAAATAGTGGATCAGGTAAATGTAATCACAACACCTATGGTTTAGTTGGGAGTTGGTTCCCTGTTATTATATGAGTTATATGAGATCTTTTGGGGTATTACCAACATAGTGGATACGGGACAACTTGAAACCAGATCCAGGTTAGGATTGGGGATTGGCAGCCAGGATAGGCCAGCATTGTCAGAGGACCATGTCAAGGAGATCATCCGGGAGGAGATAATCATGATCGTTCAGGGACAGCTTCTGGAGATGATTGGGTCTTTCAAGATCTTCATGGTTGAGTATTTGTTGAGCGCCACGCTGCCATTGCTAAGACGACTGCCGCAACAGCTTCAACAGTTGTAATGACCGCAGGGGGAGGAGCTGGTCGAGCTTTCCAGTATAGTAACTTCTTGCTGCTACATATTCTGATGAGCAGAGGGCTACAGTTATTTGGGATCAGGAAGATGATCTTTACTCGTTATATTTCCGTGGGTTGAGCGGGAGAGGCTAGCACGTGAGTTTCTAGATTTGAGGCTCGGGGGTTTACTCGAGGCCGGAATATGCGTCACGAGAACTCTGGAAAGGAGTGATGATTACGTTTAGCTGGGGTCTTGCAGCTGGAAACGGATTGGATAATTGAGGGATTGGATTGTCGTTTTGTAGGGCAAGGATTGTGCCCTCTCAGTTTTTCGAGATCGAAGGAGTGAGCAGGCTTATGACTCCAGGATTAGGTTGTATTTCCAACTCGGGGTCAGTTAGTCGCCAGGATTGGCGATTGTAGTTCAGCACTGGTGAGCGCGGGTGGGTCGACGTGGCATGACTAATTATGAGGTCTGTTTTGCCTTGGATCTCTTGTATTGGGCGGTAAGGGTTGATTGTGCAATCTATTGTACTTTTGGGATTGTAGACTATGCCTTGGGAGTAGTTGTAGCCTGGTTAAGGGCAAAGGTTGTTTCAGCTATTGCAGTTCAGCTGTGGATGATTGAGCTGGTGAGTGATTCAGGGTGTGAGGCCCTGAATGATATGAGTTCTAGAGTCGAGAGTGAGAGGAATGTTGGAACACTTTGGGACGAAGGGTGTTATATGGGAGGTCTGCGGACAGGGTCCCATAGGATGGTTATTCAGCATTGTTAGGATTCAGTGGTTTTAGTAACCACTAATCGTTGGTGGAGGAAAGCGCCAAGGGAAGTAACTCGTGGTTGAGAGATTAATTGGATCATCTATCTTTGGACTTCAACATATAGGGAGTGGGATCATTCGAGCATTAGGGACTATCGGTTTCACTGGGATTCAGGAAGTGTTTGGCTAGTTCTTGGAATTGTGTGATCACTTGTGGTTGGCTAGTAAAGGAGTCCTAGTTGGAAAGGTCTGGTTGTCATCTGATCGATTGTTGGAAAGTGAGAAGGATTGAGAATTCTCAAATTTTCATGTAACGTGAAGACATAGTTGAATCTTAATGGGGGAGAATCGTCCCGGAATGCGGAAGCAGGTTCGGTTTTGGAAATTGGGATAAGTTACACAACATTTTTGGGAAGGAAGACAACCCTAGTGGCTACTTGGTTTGAGTGTCGTGTGAGTTGGGAGTTCGATAAAACTCCTCAACATGTGAATCGCGTCTTCTCAGTGCTTGATAGCAAAACTTGTGAAATCAAGTTGGTATTCTAGCCATGAATTAAGTTCAGTGGTGTGTTAGGACGAGCACGTGTTCTACCACTGTTGAAGGTGATGTAAGACTGTGGGGGTAGACGTAGCATTCACTAGCAACAGATACCACTAGATTGATGTAAGTCTGTGGGTGTAGCAACAACATTCACTAGGTTGGTAGATAGCATGAGTGCGTTGCTAGGACGCGGTCGAGACAGTAGTAACCACCAGTTCGAGTGTAGCAGTGAGGATATGGAAATCTACGAATTGGTTTATGGGTTTCCCCAGAGAGATTAGACCTAGTTAAGCCAGTGATAAGACTGTAGGAACGCCACTACAATTATGAGATCAAGGAAGCAATGGATTGCTAAAGGTTGCTTGTGATGTAAGGCCACCATTGGTCATGTAGCAATCACTTTTAGCCTTGGATTTGGTAACGTCAGGATATGACGCATGGATCTGATCGGTTAGATCAGGAGGTTGTTGGAGTCGTAGAGGCATGATAACTAGTGGCAACTAATTCCATGGAAGGATTTCGATCAGAAGTCGTGTGAGGCAACTATGTGGGAGTCGTTTAGCTCTACGACCGGTTTGGAATCCGGTATGACAAATGATTGGTGAACGAATTGAGACCAAAGAGGTCTTAGTAGGATTTGGAAAGCAGCCATGTGGCAGCATACTGCTTCAGGCAGATCAATGTTTAGACAGATTCTGTATTTAGGGCAGTAAAGACAAATTGTGTCTTCAGGTGTATGAGAAGTATGCAAATGTTGGAACCCCCAGATATCAGAAGGTTAATAGCTATATGAGAGTTAAGCAGACTGGCCTCAACAAAAATGATTTGGTATGAGAGGTTTGTCTGGGAGCCAGACCATCTCGAGATTTCAAGTTTCAGATCGGGTAAATGTAATCACAACACCTATGGTTTAGTTGGGAGTTGGTTCCCTGTTATTATATGATTTATATGAGATCTTTTGGGGTATTACCAAAATAGTGGATGCGAGACAACTTGAGACCAGATCCAGGTTAGGATCGGGGACTGGCAGCCAGGATAGGCCAGCATTGTCAGAGGACCATGTCAGGGAGATCATCCTGGAGGAGGTAATCATGATCGTTCAGGGACAGCTTCCGGAGATGATTGGGTCTTTCAAGATCTTCATGGTTGAGTATTTGTTGAGCGCCATGCTGCCATTGCTTAGACGACTGCCGCAACAGCTTCAACAGTTGTAATGACCGCAGGGGGAGGAGCTGGTCGAGCTTTCCAGTATAGTAACTTCTTGCTGCTACATATTCTGATGAGCAGAGGGCTACAGTTATTTGGGATCAGGAAGATGATCTTTAGTCATTATATTTCCGTGGGTTGAGCGGGAGAGGCTAGCACGTGAGTTTCTAGATTTGAGGCTCGGGGGTTTCCTCGAGGCCGGAATATGCGTCACGTGAACTCTAGAAAGGAGTGATGATTACGTTTAGCTGGGGTCTTGCAGCTGGAAATGGAATGGCTAATTTAGGGATTGGATTGTCGTTTTTTAGGGCAAGGATTGTGCCCTCTCAGTTTTTCGAGCTCGAAGGAGTGAGCAGGCTTATGACTCCAGGATTAGGTTGTATTTCCAACTCGGGGTCAGTTAGTCGCCAGGATTGGCGATTATAGTTCAGCACTGGTGAGCGTGGGTGGCTCGACGTGGCATGAGTAATTATGAGGTCCGGTTTGCCTTGGATCTCTTGTATCGGGCGGTAAGGGTTGATTGTGCAATCTTCTGTACTTTTGGGATTGTAGACTATGCCTTGGGAGTAGTTGTAGCCTGGTTTAGGGTAAAGGTTGTTTCAGCTATTGTAGTTCAGCGGTGGATGATTGAGCTAGTGAGTGATTCAGGGTGTGAGGCCCTGAATGATATGAGTTCTAGAGTCGAGAGCGAGAGGAATGTTGGAACACTTTGGGAAGAAGGGTGTTATATGGGAGGTCTGCAGACAGGGTCCCATAGGATGGTTATTCAGCATTGTTAGGATTCAGTGGTTTTAGTAACCACTAATCGTTGGTGGAGGAAAGCGCCAAGGGAAGTAACTCGTTGTTAAGACATTAATTGGATCATCTATCGTAGGACTTCAACATTTAGGGAGTGGGATCATTCGAGCATTAGAGACTGTCGGTTTCATTGGGATTCAGGAAGTGTTTAGCTAGTTCATAGAAGTGTGTGATCACTTTGGTTGGTTAGTAAAGGAGTCCTAGTTGGAAAGGTCTGGTTGTCATTAGATCGATCGTTGGAAAGTGAGAAGGATTGAGAATTCTCAAATTTTCATGTAACGTGAAGACTTAGATGAATCTTAGTGGGGGAGAATCGTCCCGGAATGCGGAAGCAGGATCGATTTTGGAAACTGGGATAAGTTACACATCATTTTAGGGAAGGAAGACAACCCTAGTGGCTGCTTGGTTTGAGTGTCGTGTGAGTTGGGAGTTCGATAAAACTCCTCAGCATGTGAATCGCGTCTTCTCAGTGCTTGATAGCAGAACTTGGGAAATCAAGTTGGGATTCTTGCCATGAATTAAGTTCAGTGGTGTGTTAGGACGAGCGCATGTTCGACCACTATGTAAGCTGATGTAAGACTGCGGGGGTAGCCGTAGCATTCACTAGCAACAGATACTGCTAGAGTGATGTAAGTCTGTGGGTGTAGCAACGACATTCACTAGGTTGGTAGATGGCATGAGTGCGTTGCTCGGACGTGGACGGGACAGTAGTAAGCACCAGTTCGAGTGTAGCAGTGAGGATATGGAAATCAACGGATTGGTTTATGGGTTTCCCCAGAGAGATTAGACCTGGTTAAGCCAGTGATAAGACTGTAGGAACGTCACTACAATTATGAGATCAAGGAAGCAATTGATTGTTTAAGGTTGCTTGCAATGTAAGGCCACCATTGGTCATGTAGCAATCGCTTTTAGCCTTGGATTTGGTAACGTCAGGATATGATGCATGGATCTGATCGGTTGGATCAGGAGGTTGTTGGAGTCACAGAGGCATGATAACTAGTGGCAACTTATTCCAGGGAAGGATTTCGATCAGAAGTCGTGTGAGGCAACTATGTGGGACTCGTTTAGCTCTGCGACCGGGTCGGAACCCGGTATGACAAATAATTGGTGAACGAATTGAGAGCAAAAAGGTCTTGGTAGGCTTTGGAAAGCAGCCATGTGGCAGCATACTGCTTCAGGCAGATCAATGTTCAGACAGTTTCTGTATTTAGGGAAGTAAAGACAAATTAGGTCTTCAGGTGTATGAGAAGTATGCAAATGTTAGAACCCCCAGATATCAGAAGTTAAATAGATAGATGAGAGTTAAGCAGACTGGGCTCAACAATAATTATTTGGTATGAGAGTTTTGTCAGGGAGCCAGACCATCTCGAGATTTCAGGTTTCGGATCGGGTAAATGTAATCACAACACCTATGGTTTAGTTGGGAGTTGGTTCCCTGTTATTATATGAGTTATATGAGATCTTTTGGGGTATGACCAAAATAGTGGATACGAGACAACTTGAGACCAGATCCAGGTTAGGATCGAGGACTGGCAGCCAGGATAGGCCAACATTGTCAGAGGACCGTGTCAGGGAGATCATCCGGGAGGAGGTAATCATGATCGTTCAGGGAAAGCTTCCGGAGATGATTGGGTCTTTCAAGATCTTCATGGTTGAGTATTTGTTGAGCGCCATGCTGCCATTGCTGAGACCGCTATCGCAACAGCTTCAATAGTTATAATGACGGCAGGGGGAGGAGCTGGTCGAGCTTTCCAGTATAGTAACTTGTTGCTGCTACATATTCTGATGACTAGAGGGCTACAGTTATTTGGGATCTGGAAGATGATCTTTACTCGATATATTTCCGTAGGTTGAGCGGGAGAGGCTAGCACGTGAGTTTCTAGATTTGAGGCTCAGGGGTTTACTTGAGGCCGGAATATGCATCACGGGAACTCAAGAAAGGAGTGATCGTTACGTTTAGTTGGGGTCTTGCACCTGGAAGTGGAATGGCTAATTGATGGATTGGATTGTCGTTTTGTAGGGAAAGGATTGTGCCCACTCAGTTTTTCGAGCTCGAAGGAGTGAGCAGGCTTGTGACCCCAGGATTAGGTTGTATTTCCAACTCGGGGTCAGTTAGTCTCCAGGATTGGCGATAGTAGTTCAGCACTAGTGAGCGCAGGTGGCTCGACATGGCATGAGTAATTATGAGGTCCCGTTTGCCTTCGACCTCTTGTATCGGGCGGTAAGGGTTGATTGTGTAATCTATTGTACTTTTGGGATTGTAGACTATGACTTGGGAGTAGTTGTAGACTGGTTTAGGGCAAAGGTTGTTTCAGCTATTGCAGTTCAGCTATGGATGATTGAGCTGGTGAGTGATTCAGGGTGTGAGGCCCTGAATGATTTGAGTTCTAGAGTCGAGAGCGAGAGGAATGTTGGAACACTTTGGGACGAAGGGTGTTATGTGGGAGGTCTGCGGACAGGGTCCCAGAGGATGGTTATTCAGCATTGATAGGATTCAGTGGTTTTAGTAACCACTAATCGTTGGTGGAGGAAAGCGCCAAGGGAAGTAACTCGTTGTTGAGACATTAATTGGATCATCTATCTTTGGACTTCAAGATTTAGGGAGTGGGATCATTCGAGTAGTAGGGACTGTCGGTTTCACTGGGATTCAGGAAGTGTTTAGCTAGTTCTTAGAAGTGTGTGATCACGTTGGTTGGCTAGTAAATGAGTACTAGTTGGAAAGGTCTTGCTGTCATTAGACCGATCGTTGGAAAGTGAGAAGGATTAAGAATTCTAAAATTTTCATGTAACGTGAAGACTTAGTTGAATCTAAGTGGGGGAGAATCGTCCCGGAATGCGGAAGCAGGATCGGTTTTGGAAACTAGGATTAGTTACACATCATTTTCGGGAAGGAAGACAACCCTAGTGGCTACTTGGTTTGAGTGTCGTGTGAGTTGGGAGTTCGATAAAACTCCTCAGCATGTGAATCGCGTCTTCTCAGTGCTTGATAGTAGAACTTGGGAAATCAAGTTGGGATTCTAGCCATGAATTAAGTTCAGTGGTGTGTTAGGACGAGCGCGTGTTCGACCGCTGTGGAAGGTGATGTAAGACTGTGGGGGTAGCCGTAGCATTCACTAGCAACAGATACTACTAGAGTGATGTAAGTCTGTGCGTGTAGCAACAACATTCACTAGGTTGGTAGATGGCATGAGCGCGTTGCTCGGACGCGGACGGGACAGTAGTAACCACCAGTTCGAGTGTAGCAGTGAGGATATGGAAATCCACGGATTGGTTTATGGGTTTCCCCAGAGAGATTAGACCTGGTTAAGCCAGTGATAAGACTGTAGGAACGTAACTACAATTATGAGATCAAGGAAGCAATGGATTGCTTAAGGTTGCTTGTGATGTAAGGCCACCATTGGTCATGTAGCAATCGCTTTTAGCCTTGGATTTGGTAACATCAGGATATGACACATGGATCTGATCGGTTGGATCAGGAGGTTGTTGGAGTCACAGAGGCATGATAACTAGTGGCAACTAATTCCAGGGTAGGATTTCGATCAGAAGTCATGTGAGGCAACTATGTGGGAGTCTTTTAGCTCTACGACCGGTTTGGAACCCGGTATGACAAATGATTGGTGAACGAATTGAGACCAAAGAGGTCTTGGTAGGATTTGGAAAACGGCCATGTGGCAGCATACTGCTTCAGGCAGATCAATGTTCAGACAGTTTCTGTATTTAGGGCAGTAATGACAAATTGGGTCTTCAGGTGTATGAGAAGTATGCAAATGTTGGAACCTTCAGATATAAGAAGTTGAATAGCTAGATGAGAGTTAAGCAGACTGGGCTCAACAATAATGATTTGGTATGGGAGGTTTGTCATGGATCCAGACCATCTCGAGATTTCAGGTTTCGGATCGGGTAAATGTAATCACATTGCAAGGAATTCGTTTATCTTCAGGTCTTAGAACCTTGCGAGGGCTGGTTACAGTTGCCTACGAAAGTTTGGGGTTATGCTCGTAGTTTTGTCCGTGTTGCTCATGTTGTCTGGCGTATAAGGGATCATAAGAAACGGTTTCGAGGACGAAATCAAATTTTAGTGGGGGAGAGTTGTAACTTCCCATTTAAATAGATTAATGAAATAATAAATCCGGAAACCCCGAGGAATAATAATAATAATAATTATTTTATATTAATATAGCCCAAAAACAAATAATAATAATAAGTGGGGTGTTGGTTTTGGGGTGCTAAATGACAGACTTTTGATTTCCGAGGGTTAAAGCGTAAGTTCGGGACTTATTTTATAAGGATTTTAGAAGGTAGGGTGTAATGGGTAACTTTTGGACTTGTATTGAAAGGATTTTATGGAGTCAAGGGCCAAATGCTAATTCTTGGACTTAATATGAAATGAAAAGAGAAGGAGGGATCACTTTTGACAAATATGGAACCTAGTTAAATGGAACGAGTATAACTGTTTGGACCAGGAGAGATGGTTGGGCCTAAGGGGTAAGGCCCATGTGAAGGGTAGGGCCAATTTGGCAAATTGGGCCATATGTTGGACCTTGGCCCATTACTTGACCTTTTGGGTCTTTGGAGTGTGAGTTGGAGCTTGGACTTGGAACCAATTATTAATTAGGTATTGTTTGATGTTGACAATTCAGGAAGCTGTCAACCAGCAGCTGGAGTTTTATCTGTGGGACTTCAACAGTGCCAGGTGAGTTATTCTCACTATATCAACAGGGTCTACGACACCAAGGCCGACCCTTTATGATTTACATCATGGTTTAGGATGGTTGTTCTGTTATTGATATGCTAGATTACATCCTAGTTTAGGATGGTTGTTATGTTATAGATATGCTAGATTACATCCTGGTTTAGGATGGTTGCTATGTTATTGATATGCAAGATTACATCCTGGTTTAGGATGGTTGCTATGTTATTGATATGCTAGATTACATCGTGGTTTAGGATGGTTGCTATGTTATTGATATGCTAGATTTCATCCTGGTTTAGGATGGTTGCCATGTTAGATTTCGATTAGATCGGTATCCTGGTTAGAGGATGTTGTTATGCTATCTAATATGTTAGATTGGTTTGACTGTTATGAATGCTAGCATATGATATTTTTGTGCACATGTTTGTTTGATTGGGGGTTGGGTTCAGGCGATCCTGCTGTGTGATGTAGGCTAACATACCCAGGGCGGTCTGAATAGACTACAGACCTAGTAGGGTATGTCAGTCAGACCGAAGGCCCAGCGAGCAGTCCGGACAGGCTGTAGGCCATGCGAGGCGGTCCAGACATACCGAAGGCTCGGGAGCGGTCCAGATAGGCTGTAGGCCCTGGTGAGGGCGGTCCAGTTAGGTTGAAGGCTCACTATGCATGCTGTTTCGTTATATGATATGGTTATATTTGTATGACATTGGTATTTTGGGGGTAAGTCATTAAGCCTTCGAGCTTACATTTATCTATTATTGTTTCAGGTATTTTGATGATAGCGGGAAGGTGAAGGCGTGATCGTGCACCTCCTTATGTTTTATGATTTGGTTCTGCGAAACTCTGATATTAAACCATTTTGGAAATACATTTGTGATAATTATTGGTTTTAAAAAGTTTTAAATTGGCTTGATTTTTATGGGTGTTACATATAAAAAGTGAACCTATTAGGAGTAAGGAGTATAATGAAATTCTAAATGAAGAAAAAAAGCAATTGAAGACTTCGTTAAGTTATAAAATGTTTAGGATAAATTCCTACCATTGTTTCTCAAAAGACTTTCTTTCATATTGTTTTCATTAGAACAACTCCATTCGTGATAACTTCAAGGTACAATTCAAATGAATTGATTGTTACATATTCCCTTAGTGTTGTTGGTTTTTAGGATATGATGTGAATAATTCACATACTACCGATTCCTATTCCTTGTCAATATATAGTGATTCTCCGAGTATGATATAGGTGGTATCAATCTCCTTGTTTCGTGATACCATTATTAAAATATATTTAGATAAATTAAACCTTTTCAACCCTTTTTTCCTTTCCATAAATCTAAACTTTTGAGTAATGATGAGAGCAACCTAACTTATAATTATTAAATACTATTCAACAAATGACTAAGATAAAAATGGTAATAAAACTTGAGTACATCTATTGCTTAATGATAAATGATGATCTAGTTTACCAATAGAGCATCACGTAATTAAAATTTTGGATTTTTATATAGATCTTATGAGTTGTATATAGGAATCAAAGAAAAGAAATCAAATATAAAATGTGTGATTACTAGCATTCAATGTTTGTAATAATTTACTGAATGTACTTTGACAAACCATATCCAAAACCTGCCTTTGATCTTTCCCTCCATATCCATGACCATTTCCCCCCATTTGATAAAATCATTAGACTAATCACTGAATATCTACATTTATTTTCTTTGAAATGTGATTTTGACTTTGTTTTATCTTATTTCAAGTCCTTACCTGAGCTGGATGCTTTCAGCCACTGTTATGCATGATAGGCATATCATTCGGAAAGGGAACTTCCCTAACAAGGGTTCCGGGCTAGATTTCTCACATCAACTAATCTCCCTCTACAAACATGAGGTTATGTCTCATGTTGTGGAATCACTACCAATGAATGTCCATGACTACCGGGGTTAAGTAGTGCCAAGATTTGTCCTATATCAGCTATTGTACTAAGCAATAAATAGAACTTAGTGTGCTTACAAGCTTCCAGTGTGAAACAATAGTCATTACAATCAAATTGTCCTATAATTCAATTTAATCATTAGCTTTTGGATTAACAAATGAATAGTTCCCACTACACTTTGAAGATAAGAATTACATTTAACCTGCCAAAACAAATAATAACAAATTTTACCCATTTTAACATGAAGTTGGAACATGCTTTAATGGGTTGATATTTCTTCCATTTAATCCATATTTTTCTTTAAACACACACACAAACACACTTTGATAGTGCTGGAGGATGAAGGTGACAACATCGAAGATGATGATAGTCGTTGTAAGTTGTGTTACAGATGGCCGGTTTTAAGATTAGGGTTAGAGAGAAAGGGGGAGATGATAGAGAGATGGTAAGATTTACGAAAACATGGTGGTGAAGCTTATGGTGACAATATTGGTAACTGACAATGTTGTGAAAACTGTAGCAGTAGTAGGGGATTACGATGAAGAGGGGAACGGTTTCATGTCTGTGTGGCATATTCTTGATCCAGGGTTAGAAAGAAAAATGAAGAAATTAACCGGAAAAAAATAAGGAGGTAGGGACTAGTAACACTTGGGAGATTGTGGTGCTTGAAGGATAGGAAGAAATCGAAAATATGGGAGAATAAATGGACATTTGAGGGGTTGTGAGAGGTTAAAGGGAGATGGCTATGCTGATAGAGGAAAAGAACTGACCGTACTCAAACTAGGGATTTAGTGCATTAACGCTTGTAGAGTCTTAATTTTAAAACTATTGTGCAGTAAAGGATGTATACATTATACATGTATTATAAAGTGTATGCGTGTGTGTGTCTATATATATATATATATATATATATATATATATATATATATATATATATATATATATATATATATGACAACAGTTATATCTCTTAGTGAAATGTAATTCTTATTGTATTTGATTTTGGATATTAAATAATTTAAGATTTTATTATAAAAGACATTTATCTTTTTAAGAAATATTACTTTGTAGCACACATAAAAGAAATACAATAAACACTCATCAAACAAATGTTATGCTACCAAACATATATAGTGTACCCATTAAGATAAAAGGTGATTGTACCTTGCTAGGTGACACAAAACTAAAAGGAGTCCTTTACATACTAAAATTCAACTATAATGTGTTGTTTTGTTAGCCGTTTTACTTGACATCTTCAACACGCATTAACCTTTTTCCTTGATTTTTGTGTCATGTTGGTCTTATACTCGAAGATCCATATAGGTGCGGGCAAGTGAAAAAGGGTATATGACTTATAGGAATGGTATCATAAGAACAAAAAAATCTATTTTGACGATCATTTATGTTACTACATAGAACAAGATATTGGTTCATACTTGAGATGAATAAATTTATCAATTTGAGTTTTTTTTTAAATAATGGTTCTCTTATTTTTTTTTATAATAAAGTGTGTGATTCATGTGTAAGGCAAAAGATACCACTCTAGCATTCCCAGTTCGTTCAATAAAAACAAGTAGTTGTAATTGTGATATTTTGGGAAAGTATTATACGCTCTCTCTTCCAATGGCATGTTATTTCCTTTCCATCATGGGTAATTTTAGTATGGTCATGTGGGATTTCTTCTCAAGCATAAACTTGAAATTAGAGGTTGTCTAATTGATTTTTGCAAAATGATTATAACTTAGTGTGGAAAGGGAGTTAAGAAACTCGGGTGTGATATAGGAGTAGAGTGCACATCTAACTATATTAAAATTTTCTATCTAGAGCAAAGAGTCAAGTTGGAAATCACATTCCTAGAAACCTAAACACATGCAAGTGAATAGGGTGGTGGAGCGAAACGGCTTACATTACTTGACATGGACAGGGATATAAGGTTTGTGGCAAGCTTAACCATAAATTTTTGGGGAGAATATATTTTATGGAAACATACATCATCAATAGATTATCATCCAAGTTCATCTGAAACAAAACTCCTTGAGAGATATTGTATAACAAAAAACCTACTACAACCACGTCAAGGTTTCCGGTTGTTTGGCTTATTATAGAAGCACAAAAACAAAGGGACATAATTTCAAAGAAAGAGGGAGACAATGAGTGTTTATGGGGTATACACAATGAATGAAATGGTGTAGAGTCTATCACATTCATAATGGCAAGATGGTAGTCTCACGATACATTTAATTTGTAGAAAAAATATTTCCTTTTTCCATAATCGAAATTGTTATATCTTTGTGCTCAAGAATCTTTATTGACTGATATTGCAAATAACATGTGATCCTATAGGACCACACATTTATAAAATTGGCACATATTGAATATTTATTATTAATATGATTATTAAAAAGTATAATCGACTCTTGCATTTATTATAGAATAATTATTGTTTAGTGAAATAATAATTCAAGAGATCAAAAACTAGTTATTATATCAAAAAGTATGATTTAATAAGTCATGTACAAGTTTTGGTCACTTTGGTTACCACCTAACTTGCTAATTAGATTAACTAAACTAGTTGTTGAAATAATTCTAACACTTCCTCCTCTTTTTCTCACTAAAACCATAATGATCTTACATGTAAGTATATAAATGAGAGTGGGGCTTTCATTTCGAGCAATCTTTTCCGATCACAGGTCATAGTCAGTTGCAACAGTGACTATTTCACATGAAATGACGATTAGGGTTCCACATAAAATGACGATTTGGGTTAAGTAAGGACATTTAACCGATTAAGGACTTAATCACCTAAGGGTAGGACTGATGAAGGTTGACTTAGTCATTCTCGGGTATAATAATAATCCACGCAATATACCAAATACAACCAAGCTCTGATACCAATTGTAAGTCCCCAAAATTGCTTGTGTATCAATCAAATCCAATTGATGGTGCGGAATCCCAATCAATTGGATGATGTCAGATCAATATAGAAGAGAATGAGAAGAAGAAGAAGATGAATCTATTGATGTATTCAATATGAATGATGCTCCTTACAATAGATTCACACACACACACACATACTCTCTTCTTCTCTATAACTTTCTCTCTCTTCTCTAGCCTCTCTCTTTTCTCACCGTCTCTCCTCTAACCGTACACTCCCACATGTACTCCTCAATTTAGATGGACCTCCAGCCATACACATGTGTGCAACCGCACACCCTGTGTACGGCCGTACACAGGGTGTGCGGCCGTACACACATGTACGGCCGTATACATAAACCGCAAACACATACAACATTACATAAAAATATATTTTCCTAGAAAAGCAAAGTATAAACCATATTTTTGACCCAACAATCTCCCCCTTGGTTTATAACTTTCTTTTCTAATTAACCCCACAAGCTCCCCCTAAAAAGTAGCTGGCTTTTCTTGTTAATCTTCATTAGGTGCTTGGCTTCAACATTAATCTTTGATTTCTTCACAGCTTCAAGATGAACTTGATGAATCTTCATGAATGACTTCATCTCGAGCGGTTGGGCTTTTCTTCATGATTTGACTCTGAACGCACATTGGGTGAGGAGGCTTGATGGATAGATTTTTGAAAGATAGCGCTTTAGTTTGAGAATCTACAGAGAGAACAAATCTTCTGGATCACTTCAGCAAGTACAAAGATAGCAGCAGATTGATTGAGGAGGCTTCAATGCAATCTGTGACATAATCTTCAAGTACAGCTTCACCATGCTTCTGGGGTTGACAGATTGAATGTCGAAAGAATAATCTTCATTTCTTGCTCCTTCGAATGTGAATTCTTCGATGCTCACGGATGAGGCTTTGGCTTAGAAATCTTCAACACAAACTCCATGAGTCTTATCTATACCTGAAATCACTTTTCAAGACAAAACAAAACTAAAAGAAAACTTAGCACACAAATGAAAACAGAAACAAAAAATATTTTTGGATTTTTGATTTTTCTGAACAAGAAATAAAACAGAAATAACACTATTTTTGGATTTTTAAATTTTTATGATTTTTCTTTGATTTTTTTGATTTTTGAATTTTTCTGATTTTTTTTTAATTTTTAATTCTCCCCTAATATTTAAATTAGAAGAAACTATGACAAATTTAACAAAAATACAAATGATATCTATCTTTAAGATAGATTTGGGATCAAAGTTTTTAGACAACCATTATCCGCTTGTCGGTACCTTTCATATTCACATCTTTGTCTGGTCAATTGTCGGTATTGTTGTCCACTTAAACACGAAAAATTGTGACAAAATTAGGACATACTATAAGTGACAAGACAATGTGATCTTAAATTCCTAGATATTATATCTGATCCTAAGTTACTAGATACTATATCTTAGGGACCATTCAGCTGACGACAACCAGGGATATTGTTGTCCACCTAAATTGAGCAGCGAGATCTATAGACAATCGGTATGTGTTCAATTTTAAGTGTACTAGAACGTGTTTCCCGCTTCCTGATATGCCCCAGCCATCAAGAACTTCCAGAGTACTCCTTACACCGGGTGAGCAGACAACCATTCAGAGAGAGGATAGATTCAAAATTCTATTACTTATTATTTATTACTTCAGAGGGGTTGAGAAGTAGAAGGTTGCATATCCTGTGTATCAGGTCGGATTAGAAGTCGCGTAGAGGAGACAACATATGGCTAACAGATAAGAAGTCTTTCACATATATAACCTGCAGAGAAATAGAGTTGCATATGTTGTGTACTAGGTCGGATTGGATGTCACGCAAAGGAGACAACATATGACTATCAGACGGAAAGAAAGAAAATGATATTCTACAGACCTAATTTATCGGAATTTACCAGTCGCCCCATCCAACCGGAATTAAGGACAGAATCCGCACATCGAGGAAAAGTTAAGCCACGGTTCCAAGTACGGGTTCAATTATTGTGACGAGTAGATTCCATATATATCTCCCTGCTCAACCTATCCGAACGTCGTATTGTCAGGCTGAACGGATCTAACTAGGTCAAGATTTGTCAAGTCTATAAATTTCCTAAGTTCAACTCTCCCTAGTCAAGTCCATTTAAAAAATTTTCGTGCCTACCGACGCATCAAACCAGAGCATAGACCCTTCAATTTCAGGTACATTACGCAGACTTAGGTTGCCTGTTATCACTTTATCATATCACTTCCCAAAACATATCCCTCAACCACATTTCATAACCAACTATTTCTTTTTTGATTATCTGATTTTCTAATGTTTTTGGATTTTTAAAATTTTCTAATTTTTGTTTTGTTTTTATTTCTCCCCCTAAATTTGTGCATAAGAGAGAAACGAAAGTAAATGCGCAAATTTAAACTATCCTAAAACAAAAATTAGTCTTTAAAGTGAATCAGGTTAAGAAAAAGTCAGGAGTATAGAGAAGAAAACTCAAACCGTAAGTCATCGATTGAATTTGCATCTAGAAGGTCTGAGAACAACACGCATAATCTCAGAAAAGATCTGAAAATTCTTCATGTCATTAAG
Organism: Lactuca sativa; assembly: GCF_002870075.4. Lineage (NCBI taxonomy): Eukaryota > Viridiplantae > Streptophyta > Magnoliopsida > Asterales > Asteraceae > Lactuca > Lactuca sativa. The sequence continues at coordinate 231,095,191 of NC_056623.2, forward strand.
CATAAACCCCATGTGATCCCTTCCTTTCTTCCCTTCCCGCAAAGGACACATACTCTCAAACAAAATTCTGAGTGTTGTACAGTTGAGAGATGCCTCCTATCAAGTGTCTGGAACAACCACTATCAACAAACCGAAGTCTGATGATATGCCTCCATAGCTGTTCTGACACAGAGCGGGATCAGTTGGTCTTTGAAACCCAGTCCATTTTGAAACTGGGTTGACCTTTGTCATCCTTGCATGGTACTCTCTCCCATGACATATCCTGCTTATCACAAATAGAAAATGTAGAAATATTAGAAGCATTAGATGATTTGGGAGATTGCACCTTCGGTACCCATCTGTAGTTGGGTTTAACCCATTTCTTTTTCGAGCGGATGGGTGCCTCGGCACTTGATTTTGAATTTGAAGCTGGCCGTTGAGATGTCTTTGATTTTGGATTCACGGGAGCATCTCTTGGATTTGGCTTCTTGGCCGACATTCCCTTCTTGCCCTTGGGATTTTGATTCTTGGCCTTGTGGCTTTGATTGTTAGCCTTCTAGGCATTCCAGTCGCTATTGTATGAATGTGGCCTCGAAGGGTTTCTTTTGGGGTATCTCCCTCTTGGTGTGTTCTGCCACCCTTGTGCATAGTAGGGAACGTATGCGCGATTTGGACAATTTCTAGCAATGTGTCCAGGTGTTCCACAGTGAAAACATGTCATTTTCTTCACTGTGGAGTTGTTTCTTCCTGCCCCTGGTGGCGTGTCCTTGCCTTGTTTCTGATTGTTCCCACAAGCACACTTGCAACAAGTTGAACGTTTCACTTGATTTGGTGGCCTGTACTTCCCAACAGCAGGTTGATCAGAAGCAACTAAGTTCGAAGCAACAGATTCAGAGTACAAGGAGTCACTGGTGTGTTCAATAGACTTCTCCTTGTTCTCATCCTCTTCTACTTTACCTGCACAAGAAGTAGAATCATTAGTATTGTTCATCTCAACATCCTCAGTTGGCCCTGATTGTTCAGTCTTAACTGAAGCTGGAGCAGAGGTTTGGTCATACTGAGCATACATTTCTTCCTCATTGGTCTCAAGGGGTGGGTTATAGTTGTGATTGAAAGGTGGAGGAACACTATCATACCCTAAACCCTTGTTTTGATTATCTTTGAATTTCAATTGATTTTCAAATAATGACTCGACTGTCTTACTTGACGCAGTGTAATTTTTGAAACTAACATCTGTTTTTCCATACTTTATTTTCAAAGCATCAAGTTCTTCAGTTACAGTAGCAAGTTTGCGTTTAATGTGATCATAATTTTTACACTTGTTGCTGTAATCTTCTTCTAATTTCCTAAAGTCCTTAGTCTTGGCCTCCAGTTGTGCTTTTAAAGGTTTCTGACCTTTCCTTAGAGTATAGCCTTCATATTTAAGGTCCTCATTTTCCCTTTTTAGCAAATCAATTTGTTCGCGAAGAAATTTAATCGTAGCTTTACAAGTTGGAGTACATGAAACTTCATTTACCGGAATTGATGTGGAACTCATTTTTAAAATTTTTTTTTTTATTATTATTTTTTTATTTTTAATTGCCCTTTGACTTAAAAACCAAGAAAGTCAACCTTAAAAGTCAAATTTAAAAAAGTCAAACTCAAAAGTCAAACCGAAAAGCCAAATTTGAAAAATTAAAAGTCAAATGAGAAAGTCAAAATTTAAGTCAAAGGTCAACTTTTAAAAGTCAAAGTTAAAATTTTAACTAAAAAGTCAAAAATAAAGAAGCTTCCCTTTTTTTATAATAAGAAGCTGTGATGCGAAGATGCCACGTGCAAGGACGCGAGCCGAACACGCGAAGCTGCAAACCGCAAACCCGGACCGCACACCAAGACCATACACGTCCGAGCCGCACACTCCGAGGCCGCACACCAAGGCTGCTGAGCTGCACACACCGAGCCGGCCGCACACCAAGGACCGCACACTCCGAGCTGACCGTACACGTCCGACCACACACCTTCAACCAGCCGCACTCCTTCAACCGGGCCGCACACCTTCAACAGATTCGCGAAAATTACGACGTTTTTCACCCTTTTTTACTCTAAAATTCGATCAAAAACTCGTTTTTATGAAAAATACAATGAAGTAACCCCCCTTATTTTTGCGAGATCTATCCAAAAACGTTATTCTCTTTTCAAAATCAGATCAAGTAAGCTCCAGATCTGACAAAATTGATTGATACAACCAAGCTCTGATACCAATTGTAAGTCCCCAAAATTGCTTGTGTATCAATCAAATCCAATTGATGGTGCGGAATCCCAATCAATTGGATGATGTCAGATCAATATAGAAAAGAATGAGAAGAAGAAGAAGATGAATCTATTGATGTATTCAATATGAATGATGCTCCTTACAATAGATTCACACACACACACACACACACTCTTCTTCTCTCTAACTTTCTCTCTCTTCTCTAGCCTCTCTCTTTTCTCACCGTCTCTCTTCTAACCATACACTCCCACATGTACTCCTCAATTTATATGGACCTCCAGCCATACACATGTGTACACCCGCACACCCTGTGTATGTCCGTACACAGGGTGTGCGGCCGTACACACGTGTAAGGCAGTACACACAAACCGCAAACACATACAACATTACATAAAAGTCCTTAGTAGAAAATCAATTGAGTTTTAAAGATAATCAAACCAAGGGGGAGATTGTTAGGTCATAATTTTGTGGTTTGAGCTAGGCATTCATCTTATATAGGTCTTGGGGTTTGTTATGTTGGTTGTAGTATGTTAGCGAGTGTGTGCGGCCATACACGCGTGTGCAGCTGCACACTCTGTGTGCGGCCATACACGTGTGTGCGGCTGTACACACGTGTGCGGCTGGTGGTCCTATAAATAGAGTGTTTCTGTGTCAGTTGTATAGAGACGTCAGTGACTTATGTGTGTGTTTTCCCAAGGTGTACCTGACATTTATATGATATAGATGTGTGCATGCTTGGATTAATTCTTCTTCTACTCCTTCTACACTCTGTTTGATTGTTTGCCTTAATTGATCACTGATTTGGATCCTTAGCTTTGGGACTTACAATTGGTATTAGAGCTAATTCAGTATCAATTTGAAGCATTTTAGAGTGTGCGGTTGGAGTTTGAAGGTGTGCGGTTAGAGTGTGCGGTTGAGTGTGCGTCTGAGTGTGCGGTTGGAGTGTGCGGCTGAGTGTGCGGTTGGAGTGTGCGGTTGAGTGTGCGGTTGAGTGTGCGGTTGATGTGTACGGTTGGGACCCAGCCTTGTAATGACCTGGGTCCCCAAATCTAAATAATCCCGCTCATTGTGCAAGAACAACTGTGGAGGAATGTCGTCAAACCTTGCTATGTCGACAGCGGTTGTTCCATGCACATTGACAGGAGACATCTCCCAACTGCACGTCATTCTGAATTTTAATGGGGGCTATGTTTCCTTCACGGGAGGAGATGGAGGGAAGATCACTCAAAAAGGAATAGTTGTAAATGGAGTGTTGAGTTTTGAGAACGTCATCTACCCTCCTGAGTTAAAGTATAGCTTGTTGAGTGTCTCATAGATCAGCTTATAGACTACGGATAATGATATACGGTTAAGCAGTGAAGACCTCGATGCAATAGTGTTTACAGAGTGTTCCATGGAGTTGTACCTGACGTTTTTCTGATATAAACGTGTGCAAGCTCGATTTCTTTTAATCTTCTTATTCTATTGTTGCTTGATCATTGACAAAAGGAGTTAGTGGTGTTCTTAAAGTGACGTCTCCAACTTTTGATTAGATGGCCGACATCTTTCAACCGATATGGATACAACTTCAAGGATTCCTCCCCTTCCATTTGCTATTCCAACTTTATTGCCATTTGATGAGTGATCAGATACTGACACAAACCTCCTAGCCTAACCTAAACAGTAAGCCTTTTCTTATTCGTTCTTCGAATGAGGCTAGTGGGGACCCTCTTGTGAAAATAAGATGACTTGATCAGAGGCAGGGAGATCTTATCCAAGAACAAGTACCACCAATCCAACAACCCTCCAAAGCTGCTGCACCAACTCAACCGACCCTAAAAGGACCAAGTAATGTTAGATATTCGTTTGAAGTCGGGAGTTCTTCTGCTCCTAGGGGTTCTTCTCCTCCACAACCTGCGCATGATGTTGCCACTTGAGGCTTGCCAGGTTTCTTGCTCAACAAGATTCAGATCCTTTACCTCGTGGCAAATGAATATCAATAGGTGAAGGAAGTTTAGGGGGAGCAGGCCCATCTATCTCAGAGCTCAAGGAGGAGATCACTGATGAAGAAGACCTGAGTCCATGCTAGCTCAAACCAAGGGGGGGATTGTTAGGTAATAATTTTGTGGTTTGAGCTAGGCATTCATCTTGTATAGGTCTTGGTAGGGTCTTGGGGTTTGTTATGTTGGTTGTAGTATGTTAGCGAGTGTGTGCGGCCATACACGCGTGTGCGGCTGCACACTCTGTGTGTGGCCATACACGTGTGTGCGGCTGTACACACGTGTGCGGTTGTACACACATGTGCGGCTGGTGGTCCTATAAATAGAGTGTGTATGTGTCAGTTGTATAGAGATGTCAGTGACTTATGTGTGTGTTTTCCCAAGGTGTACCTGACATTTATATGATATAGATGTGTGCATGCTTAGATTAATTCTTCTTCTACTCCTTCTACACTCTGTTTGATTGTTTGCCTTAATTGATCACTGATTTGGATCCTTAGTTTTGGGACTTACAATTGGTATTAGAGCCAATTCAGTATCAATTTGAAGCATTTTAGAGTGTGCGGTTGGAGTTTGAAGGTGTGCAGTTAGGGTGTACGGTTAGAGTGTGCGGTTGAGTGTGCGGCTGAGTGTGTGGTTGGAGTGTGCGGTTGAGTGTGCGATTGGAGTGTGTGGTTGAGTGTGCGGTTGATGTGTGTGGTTGGGACCCAGGCTTGTAATGACCTGGGTCCCCAAATCTAAATAATCCCGCTCATTGTGCAGGAACAACTGTGGAGGAATGTCGTCAAACCTTGGTATGTCGACAGCGGTTGTTCCAGGCACATTGACAGGAGACATCTCCCAACTGCACGTCATTCTGAATTTTAATGGGGGCTATGTTTCCTTCACGGGAGGAGATGGAGGGAAGATCACTCAAAAAGGAATAGTTGTAAATGGAGTGCTGAGTTTTGAGAACGTCATCTATGCTCCCGAGTTAAAGTATAGCTTGTTGAGTGTCTCATAGATCAACTTATAGACTACGGATAATGATATACGGTTAAGTAGTGAAGACCTCGATGCAATAGTGTTTATAGAGTGTTCCATGGAGTTGTACCTGACGTTTTTCTGATATAAACGTGTGCAAGCTCGATTTCTTTTAATCTTCTTATTCTATTGTTGCTTGATCATTGACAAAAGGAGTTAGTGGTGTTCTTAAAGTGACGTCTCCAACTTTTGATTAGATGGCCGACATCTTTCAACCGATATGGATACAACTTCAAGGATTCCTCCCCTTCCATTTGCTATTCCAACTTTATTGCCATTTGATGAGTGATCAGATACTGACACAAACCTCCTAGCCTAACCTAAACAGTAAGCCTTTTCTTATTCGTTCTTCGAATGAGGCTAGTGGGGACCCTCTTGTGAAAATAAGATGACTTGATCAGAGGCAGGGAGATCTTATCCAAGAACAAGTACCACCAATCCAACAACCCTCCAAAGCTGCTGCACCAACTCAACCGACCCTAAAAGGACCAAGTAATGTTAGATATTCGTTTGAAGTCGGGAGTTCTTCTGCTCCTAGGGGTTCTTCTCCTCCACAACCTGCGCATGATGTTGCCACTTGAGGCTTGCCAGGTTTCTTGCTCAACAAGATTCAGATCCTTTACCTCGTGGCAAATGAATATCAATAGGTGAAGGAAGTTTAGGGGGAGCAGGCCCATCTATCTCAGAGCTCAAGGAGGAGATCACTGATGAAGAAGACCTGAGTCCATGCTAGCTCAAACCAAGGGGGAGATTGTTAGGTAATAATTTTGTGGTTTGAGCTAGGAATTCATCTTGTATAGGTCTTGGTAGGGTCTTGGGGTTTGTTATGTTGGTTGTAGTATGTTAGCGAGTGTGTGCGGCCATACACGCGTGTGCGGCTGCACACTCTGTGTGTGGCCATACACGTGTGTGCGGCTGTACACACGTGTGCGGTTGTACACACATGTGCGGCTGGTGGTCCTATAAATAGAGTGTGTATGTGTCAGTTGTATAGAGACGTCAGTGACTTATGTGTGTGTTTTCCTAAGGTGTACCTGACATTTATATGATATAGATGTGTGCATGCTTAGATTAATTCTTCTTCTACTTCTTCTACACTCTGTTTGATTGTTTTCCTTAATTGATCACTGATTTGGATCCTTAGTTTTGGGACTTACAATTGGTATTAGAGCCAATTCAGTATCAATTTGAAGCATTTTAGAGTGTGCGGTTGGAGTTTGAAGGTGTGCAGTTAGGGTGTGCGGTTAGAGTGTGCGGTTGAGTGTGCGGCTGAGTGTGTGGTTGGAGTGTGCGGTTGAGTGTGCGATTGGAGTGTGTGGTTGAGTGTGCGGTTGATGTGTGTGGTTGGGACCCAGGCTTGTAATGACCTGGGTCCCCAAATCTAAATAATCCCGCTCATTGTGCAGGAACAACTGTGGAGGAATGTCGTCAAACCTTGGTATGTCGACAGCGGTTGTTCCAGGCACATTGACAGGAGACATCTCCCAACTGCACGTCATTCTGAATTTTAATGGGGGCTATGTTTCCTTCACGGGAGGAGATGGAGGGAAGATCACTCAAAAAGGAATAGTTGTAAATGGAGTGCTGAGTTTTGAGAACGTCATCTATGCTCCCGAGTTAAAGTATAGCTTGTTGAGTGTCTCACAGATCAGCTTATAGACTACAGATAATGATATACGATTAAGCAATGAAGACCTCAATGCAATAGTGTTTACAGAGTGTTCCATCGAGTTGTACCTGACGTTTTTCTGATATAAATGTGTGCAAGCTCGATTTCTTTTCATCTTCTTATTCTATTGTTGCTTGATCATTGACAAAAGGAGTTAGTGGTGTTCTCAAAGTGACGTCTCCAACTTTTGATTAGATGGCCGACACCTTTCAACCGATATGGATACAACTTCAAGGATTCCTCCCCTTCCATTTGCTATTCCAACTTTATTGCCATTTGATGAGTGATCAGATACTGACACAAACCTCCCAGCCTCTTGTGAAAATAAGATGACTTGATCAGAGGCAGGGAGATCTTATCCAAGAACAAGTACCACCAATCTAACAACCCTCCAAAGCTGCTGCACCAACTCAACCGACCCTAAAAGGACCAAGTAATGTTAGATCTTCGTTTGAAGTCGGGATTTCTTCTGCTCCTGGGGGTTCTTCTCCTCCACAACCTGCGCATGATGTTGCCACTTGAGGCTTGCCAGGTTTCTTGCTCAACAAGATTCAGATCCTTTACCTCGTGGCAAATGAATATCAATAGGTGAAGGAAGTTTAGGGGGAGCAGGCCCATCTATCTTAGAGCTCAAGGAGGAGATCACTGATGAAGAAGACCTGAGTCCATGCTAGCTCAAACAAAGGGGGAGATTGTTAGGTCATAATTTTGTGGTTTGAGCTAGGCATTCATCTTGTATAGGTCTTGGTAGGGTCTTGGGGTTTGTTATGTTGGTTGTAGTATGTTAGCAAGTGTGTGCGGCCATACACGCATGTGCGACTGCACACTCTGTGTGCGGCCATACACATGTGTGCGGTTGTACACACGTGTGCGGCTGGTGGTCCTATAAATAGAGTGTGTCTGTGTCAGTTGTATAGAGACGTCAGTGACTTATGTGTGTGTTTTCCCAAGGTGTACCTGACATTTATATGATATAGATGTGTGCATGCTTGGATTAATTCTTCTTCTACTCCTTCTACACTCTATTTGATTGTTTGCCTTAATTGATCACTAATTTGGATCCTTAGTTTTGGGACTTACAGTGTTCCACAATAAACACCTTAGGGACTTAATTCACTAAGTGCAATACTTCATTACGTTAATCTCAAGGCATTACCGAGTGGAATTTAAAGTTCAATTAACAATTTTAGCGCGGACGCCGACAAACTCCAAAAACTAGGGTTTTCTTGACAATAGGGTTTTCTAAACCCTTAATTAGGGTTTCCAGCCCTAATACGTCCCGCTAGAACTAAAGTTAGATGCTTAGGTCATTTAATGTTTAATAAATTAGGCACCAGCCATTGCTACCTCGGGCGGTGGTGGTCAGCTGCAGGAGGCGACAACCACCACTTTAAATGGCGGGAGTTATAATTTTTTAAGCCGATATACTATCTAAAGCATCCCGGTTCACACGAAACGTTAATCTAATACACACATACACATACAACCACCTAAGTTGGTGGCTGGTGACGGTAGGATGGTGGCAGCCACCATGGCCGGCTACCATGGTGGGTTCTTCTTTGATATTCAGCCAACAAACACATACACACACGAAAACACCCACAACGCAGCTGTAATCTCACCCTTGGATGACGACGATGGCCGGAGGGATGAGGAAAGGCCAGTGGCACGAAAAAGCAGCGGCGGTGGCGCTAACAGTTGGTGCTAGCAGCAACGACGTAACCAATCGGCGATACTGGTGGCGTGACCAACAACGAATTGGAGAAATAAAGGATGCACAGCCGATAACAACAACAACAGTAGCCACGAGGTTGAGTTCGACGGTCCTTGGCTTCGTCGGCAACAAGAGCAGCGACGTGTCGCTTCGGTGGATTAAGGCAGCGTCATGGAGGTGGCGGCAACGGCTGGAATTTGGAGAGATAAGGTGGCAGCTGCATCCATTTTTTGGGTTAGGGTTTTGCTTCAAATGAGAGACACGGGAAAAAGGGGAGTGACGGGTTTAAGTCACATCCCAACTCTTCAACTTAATAATGATTTTTCACTTTCAGCCCCTTCCTATCAATTCTACTTCAAATTAAATCCATAATTTACCAAACAACCCTTGGTCTATGAAATTGTTTACATTTCGAGTCCATATGTTACAATTTAACCCTCAATATCTAGAAAATATAATTTTTAACACCCCAAGGTGTACACTCCGGTAATATAATACGACCTTAGGGCTAAAATAAAAATATAGAAATATATCTCGGGGTTTTAGGGTTTATTATTTATTTATTAAATTAATAATTAATTAATTATTTTAAACGTGATGTTATAGTTCTCCCCCACTGAAATTAGATTTCATCCTCGAAATCAGCTATCGCTTGTACTTCACGATGCACTCCTCCACAACAACCAAGATATATGAAAATCCATGGAATTAATCGGTCTCCAAGCTTCTCGGCCAAACGTCGGCATGCTAATCCTGCACAAAAGGACATCACTGCAATGAAAGCTAACTGATCACACACTGAACTAGACTACACTCTTTCTCTGCTCCGACATCCCAACTAATCTATCCACTATCAACACTCGGGTTTACCCCCGATCAGATGTTAACATATAAGTAAACCCTCAACCTTGCCTCCTAACCCCCTAGGGTCTAAGCATAAGTATGCACTACAGGTGCTATCACAACTCAGACTATTACGAATCGAAGGAAAATTCCAATAGCTGATGATGATCTTGCCGTGAAACCAGAAGATTTAGCAGTTGCGTAGTAGTATGGAACTTAAAGAAATCCAAATAAGAACTGAACTGTGGCACAAAATCTGCTGGCTGCGAGGTTCCACTCTCCCTAGTTGAAAACTTCATAGTCCTTCGATACCCAGACTAATTCGAACTCTACCACTCGATTCCAACCATTGATATCCTATTAGTCGGTAGGATCTGAATCCACACAATATTCATACATTCTAATACACATATAATCGAGGACAAATATAATTAATCCACACATAACAATATATAAATTTAAACAAAGTTAAATAAGATAATTCCATTTAACTGATCATCCAAGATTACAACTAAACTTAAAGAATAGACGGATGTTACAGAAGAATACCAATACTACCACAATTGGTAAATAGAAGAACTATCAACTTAAATCTTGGTCCTCGGGACTTTGATCGTCCCATAACGGTCGTCGTTTAACTGCCAAGTCAAGTGTGTAGGATTCAACACCTCATTGAGAAAAGGACAATGAGCTCTTATGTGGCCTTCCTGATCACAATGGAAAAAAAACTTCTGCAGTCCTCCTACAATCTCTACCAAAATGGCCCTTATCACCACACTTGTAACATACAAAAGATCTATGCCTCCCTCCAAATTATCCTAAACTCTGGCCGACGGACTTGCACTGCTTCACTACAGGCTGCGATTGATCCAGATCCTAACACTACTCCCTCGCATGGGTCTCTATCTCTATCTCTCACCTCCTCACGACACATTAAATCTCAACGAGAGAACCATAGCGCTGGGTGGACACGAACTGTCGAATGTCCATCTTGAGCATACTCAAGTACCGAGTCATCTGCGCTAGCTCTAAATCAAATAAATTCAGGACTGAACAAATCCCTCTTAATGAACATCTTGGTGATCTCTGTCACCGACTCCACCATCTGTCTCAGATCTAGGTAATCATGGGCCAGTCTCTCCCTCTCTACCAGGGGAACATACCTTGCACAAAACATCTCCGAGAACTATTTCCAAGTTATTGTGTCCCTCTGCTCGGGAGTATAGGAACTAGTCACCAGTATCCACCAATCCCTTACCCCCAACCTAAGAAGGTTCAGGGCATACTTGACCTTCTGTTCATCCCGAAAGGAACACAACAACCATCTCATCACCACAATCGGGTCCGAGACTCCAACAAACTTTGGGGGTTTCGTATTACCAAAGTCGCTGTACTGGAAGGCTCTCTCTCCTCGAGCCCTAATGGTAGCAACAACTACAATGGTTGCAGCAACAACAACCTCAGAAAGTGTAGCATACCAATCATCAAAAAACTCAATCATGTTGGTCTTGATCATCCCGAGCAAGTCCAGGGTCATCTCCTTGGTCGCCTTGACCACTTCTGCATTAATGATCCCATGAATCTCCTACTCACTCAGACCTGCTCTCCCATTGCTGCCCAATCCTGCTCCTGAACCACCACTAGTAACCATATTGTAAATACACCAAGAAATGATCATACATCACAATATAGTGCTAAACACACAAGGCCCTACTCCTATTTGTTCCTTAGCAGCCTAAAAATTCCTCCTGAATCTCATACGCATCATGTGCTTTCATCAGTATAGGCCTATACTACCTTCCACAACTATCTAAAGTTGATTTAGATCTCATCCTAAGGTTCTAAATCTCTACACTAAGCCACTCCTAGGTACGGTAGCACCCACTTCTCCTGTGAGCTACAACTAACTTCCTAGGCACTCTTCTAAGAATTATTCTTGCTCCTGCACCACTGGTTGCATTTGTGGATGCTTGTTGTACACAATATGGGGTCAGATAGACTGTCGAATAATCAAATATGCCCTAAATCCACAACCAAACAAGGAAAAAGAAGTAAGGCCAAGTCAATCTTTCTAATGCTATTCAATCTCGGCCATACATGTCACACCCCCAAACCAGAATGGCGGAATCGTTCAAGGGTGGATGACTTCATGTACTATCATAACAGTTGAGTAAATAGTAAAAAAAGCAAACATAACCATCATAAATATAATTTAAAAAGTCACATTGTTGATTTTAATACATGTTTCAAAAGAAATTGCACTATGATGATATAATAAGTTTGAAATTTGATGCCTTAGCTTTCCTTCCCCAAAAGTTGATGTTATAGTTGTATTACTAAATCCCTAAGAAATACAAGTAGTTTTGAAAAAGTGTCAACAATTAAGTTGGTGAGTTCATAAGCATTTTTTTAAAAGAATTATATACCTAAAATAGTGTAAGTAGACTTATATATGTATATATAATCACTAAAGCGTTTGACAGCCCCGTAAATCAAATGTTTTAATACTTCATGTGAGTTTTATAACTGTACTATTGACCCCGACTGCCTGTGACAACGTTCTTCAGGCGTTGGAATGATATGACGTTTGTCACCTGAAACCTGCCGGTCTAACTGTAGTTAACAGTTTAGGTGCAGAATTGTCAATCCCGTATAGATCTATATACAAGTATCACGCTCTCCCTACAGGAGATTATGGTTTACAACAAAGGACTTGAAATGCGTACTTGAAAGTACGTGAAGTTAAATGTCGCACAAAATTTTGTATCAAATAGATATATGTATGAAAAGTCCATTTTTCTTGTAAATGTAAGTGTTTCCTTTCTATAGTGTTCATAGAGTCTAAAATATCATGAATATCTCGTAAACTATACATATTACAGTTTTTCAAAAGTATGTTTCATTTGAATGATAAACCTTAGTGTGCTACTAACTCTGGATGTAAAGTGTAACATTTGTAATAACATTATTTTACTTATTTAACATTTATACACAAATTGTAGATAAAGCATTAGAAACTGTATGTAATGATTTGCATGTTAACATATGAATTTCTTGTGTTTCACTTGTATTTCTCCCCCTAAAATATAGTAAAAACGTGAGAATATAAGGGTATGAACTCACTTGGTAGACGTGGCGGTTTGATGAAAACGAGACTAAACTCGGGCAGCACTTCGACTTGAGAAAGTCGATGTCTCAGAAATCTCGGAGCTTCGGACCTTCGTCGGAGCTTGAATATGGAACCGGGGCATCGGGGTATCTTCGACAGGCTCAAAAGTGAGAAAATGGAAGAGAAATGGTGTAAATTAGAAAATGAAGTCGGAACCCTCACATCTTATTTATAGGGCTGGGATGAACCTCGAACGCGGGGCGTTCCCGAAACTCAGGGCGCTCCCTCGGACGCAGCGTGTTTGGAGCCTTCGAGTGTCATTGCATATGAACTTCAGAATCGATGGGTGATGGGACTGGATCTGGTCGAAGAACGTGGGGCGTTCCTTAGAGGAACAAAGGGCGTTCCCTCTTGGACCAGCCTCGGATTTTGTGCCCCAATCTTTGAAATTCCATAACTTTCGTGTACGATCTCCGTTTTGGACGTTCTTTATATCCACGCGTAGATGAGAATATAATCTACAACTTTCACTTAGGCATCATTGGCAAATTTTGACATTATTTTTTATTATATATTTTTAATAGGCCGGGACAGGAAAAGACGGTTAAAAATTCATAACTTCGTCATCCGATGTCCGTTTTCGTCTGTCTTTTTACCGTTGTATTACTATTGTCGAGATATTCAATTCTCGTTTAGGTTGTGTCGGCTAAATATTGCTCGATCTCTATTTCGAGTTTTTAGCTGTCTACCGCTACTCTGAAACTTAGAAAAATCATAACTTCCTCACACGAAGTCAGATATGGACGTTCTTTTTATGCACGTTCACGGTTTAATGATATCTACGACATTCGTTTAGATACCTAAGGCTAAAAAGTATTTTATTGAAATTTCGCATTTTACGCTTAACAGTGTTTTACCGGTTTTGCTGCTGATTTTCAATTGGTCATAACTTCTTCGTTAAAACTCGGATTTTTGTGTTCTTTATATTTCTGAAAACCTTGTTACGATATCTATTACTTTATGTATCCCAATTGAGACTTTTGTACATTTCATTTCTGATGTTATTTTTATTTATTTATTAATTCAAAATAGATTACAATCCTTGACTTAGGTCATTACATTGACTTGAAATATCGGGTTGTCACATCATCCCCCCGTTAGGGAGAATTTCGTCCCAAAATTTATTCTAAGACAAGTATTTATGGACTAGGGAAAATATGCAGGTATATTGTTTCGTCTGATCTTCGCGCTCCTAGGTGTATTTAGGTCCTCGTTTTGCATTCTAGCGGACCTTCACAATGGGTATGCGACTTTGTTTTGTTCTTTTATTTTCCCTATCTATGATTACTACCGGTTCCTCTACAAAGTGGAGAATATTTTAGATTTTGGTTTCGTCCAGAGGGACGACGAGGGTCTCATCGGACAAGCACTTCTTTAAGTTTGACACATGAAAGGTAAGATGTATGTTATTTAGTTCCTGCGGTATCGAAGCTTGTATGCTACCAGGACGATCCGGGCAAGGATCTCGAATGGTTCATTATACCTTGGATTTAGTTTCCCACGTTTTCCAAAACGTATTAATCCCTTCCAGAGAGAGACCTTCAATAGCACTCGATCCCCAACCTGAAATTCCAAGGGCATCCGTCTTTTGTCCGCATAACTCTTTTGTCTGTCTCTTGAAGATTTTAGGCGTTCCCGGATTTGGACAATCCTCTCGGTCGTTTCTCTTATGATTTTTGGGCATGTGAGAGTGTTGTCAGGTATTTGCCCTCTAGCTAGTTGTGTCTAACCCACTTCAGCCCAGCACAGAGGTGATCTACACTTACAAGCGTAGAGGGCTTTGAATGGAGCAACCTTTATGCTAGTGTGATAGCTATTGTTGTATGAGAACTCGACTAGTGGTAAATGGATATCCCATGCCTTACCAAAATCGATCACACAAGCTCTTAGTGTATCTTCAAGAGTTTGAATGGTCCTTTCACTCTGACCGTCGGTTTATGGATGGTAAGCGGTACTCATGTCTAGTTTCGTCCCTAGGGGTTTTTGTAGTGACTGCTAGAACCGTGAGGTGAATCTACTATCTCTGTTGGAGATAATGGATATTGGTACACCATTCGGTCGCACAATCTCTCTGTTGTATGTTCGAGCTAGTTTCTCCATCTTGTCAGTTTCCTTTATCGGTAGGAAGTGCACGGATTTGGTTAATCTATCGACGATCACCCAGATTGTGTCAAGTCCACCCGCTGTTTTGGGTAACTTGGTTATGAAATCCATGGTTATCCGCTCCCACTTCCACTCAAGTATTTCAGGTTGTTGTAACAATCCCGAGGGCTTTTGGTACTCTACCTTGACTTTGGCGCAAGTCAGACACTTGCCTACATAGGCAACAATCTTGGCTTTCATGTTTGGCCACCAATACAAATTCTTAAGGTCCAGATACATATCGTATGAACCGGGATGCACAGAGTATCGAGTCTTATGATCCTCATTCATGACAATGTCTCTGAATCCACCAAACTTCGGTGTCCAGATTCGATTCATGAAGTAACGAACTCCGTCACCCTTGACTTCAAGATTCTTATACATTCCTCTTAAGGCTTCGCCAGCCACTTTTTTGTTTTCAAGGCTTCCATTTGAGCTTCCTTGATTTGCGTGGACAGGTGTGAATGGATTGTCATGGTTAAGGACTTCACTCGGCGGCCCGATATTCCTTTCGACTGAGAGTATCATCTACAACATTAGCTTTTCCCGGATGATAATGAATCTCACATTTGTAATCAGTTAGTAGTTCAACCCATCATCTCTGTCTCATGTTGAGTTCTTTTTGATTGAGAATGTGATGAAGGCACTTATGATCGGTGAAGATTGTGCATTTCGTGCCATAGAGATAGTGCCTCCAGATATTTAGGGCGAAAATGACTGCTCCCAGTTCTAGGTCGTGGGTAGTGTAATTGACTTCGTACGTCATGAGTTGTCTCGAGGTCTATGCAATGACCTTTCTGTTGGATTAATGTCTAAGTCCATAACTATATTTGGTATGTACTTGACCTGACCCGGCATGGTCCATTTGGGTTGCACTTCACCGACACAATTTATATGGATAGTCTTTTGAGAATAGTATGTTTATGATTAATATTAATATATTATAACTTCTAATATATTAATATGGAATCATACTATTTAATTAGTATTGATCAAGAATTAATTTAGAATTAATTAAGTGATCAAAATGAACTAATTAAATATGGACTCTTATATATATGGAATGGGCCAAGTTCATTTAGGTTGGGCTAAGCTTTCATTGATAGTCCATGTAGTGTTTAACCCATGGATCCTAGGAATTGAAAGGTCATGGGTATTAGGGTTTAACCCTAATCCTCCACACTATATAAAGATGTCCTTGGTTGGTGAAATTGGCACTAGTGTGGTACACTAAGAAGGGCTAGCCAATTTCACTAGAGAGAACCAAGTATCCATATTCTCTAAAGTCTTCCAAGGAGTTTTGGTGATTTGTGATTCCATTTGAGGCTTCCACACTATTGGGGCTAAGCTCTTAAAGCTTGAAGACATCAAGCTACATCAAAAGGTATGTCATCTAACTAGTACTTTGTAGTATAAGAACTTCATAATATGCTAGTTAGGATTAAAGCCTTGGAAAGTTCTTATTTGCATGTATTATAGAGAAAACATAGATCCAAGGTTTATAGGGTTGCATGTACACCATAGGAGTGTTAGAATGCTCAAAACCCAACAGTGGTATCAGAGCCTAGGCTTGTTTTCTTGTTATACTTGCAAAACTGCTTAAAAAATCGAAATTGTTGCTGTCTGATCATCAGACTCGGCGAGTCCATCAGGAGACTCGGCGAGTCCATGCCTAAAAAGTGATCAAATCGATCCAACTCGCCAAGTTGGTTCATGAACTCGACGAGTTGGACCCCCAGACAGCATAAATTCGACTTTTTTGGCTGGAATTAGACTAGGAACATTACCCTAAGATGTTTTTGGACTTATAAACTTGTTTTTGATGTGGTAATGTTCATGCTAATCCAATTTCAAAGATAATTGTCAATAGATTCATGTTTTGTATTAGTTTAAGATTTAGACTAATTACATGAAAAAGTTTGATTTGAATTATCTTGTTCTTATGAGTTGCTTAGATTAATAGAAAAGTTGAGTGAAATAGTTGTTTTCAATCCAAATTAATCTAAGAGTTGATTCTAAAATGTGTTTTTGTAACTTGTCCTCAAGTTATATGAAAAGTCACATTTAAGTTTCATAAAACTCATAAAAGTTGGCAATGGTTACAAAAGATGAAGACTCTTGTCCTTAAGTTATGGAGGTTCAAGAGTCACTTCATTAAGTAATAAAATATGTAACCTTAATTAATTCCATAAGTTACAAAATAAAGAAAAAGTTACATTCTTTAATAATTTAAAGTCTTCCATAACTTGCCCTCAAGTTATGGAACTTGAAGAGTTTTTGGATTAAAACTACTTTAAACACATAAGTTATGGAATTAATTAGTTTTGAATAGTTTCAAAACTTGCCCTCAAGTTTTGGAATTTGAAAAGTTTTCACATATGAATACTTTAATTCCAAGTTAGCCCTTAGAATTTTAAAAGTTAAAATTCAACCCTTATACTTTATAATATTATAAGTTAATATATATATATATATATATATATATATATATATATATATATATATATATATATATATATATATATATATAAGAGCAAGTCAGTCTTACCGCTAGTACGCCTCATTCACGAAGTCGGTCTATAAGGTGGGTATAAGGTTGTTTTCTATAAAATGGCAACTTAATGGGTGTCCACTCTCACCCACCGCTTGCTTGACTGGTGGAGGGTCGTTAGCCGAACGGGTTTGACAGGACTAGAATTCTCCCTTCATTAAAAGTATTAATGATAAATACTAAGTAACCAAACTCTTAATAATACCCAATCTTAGTTACTTAGGAAAATGTGAATAAGGTGCTAATCCGTGAAATTACACTTTGCACTTTGTTTAAGTCGGTTAGTGGAGCGTGTGTGGTTAACCGGCACACTAATTCGTATTTAACGAGGTAGGCAAAGGGTAACTTAATGTTTATCATAGTATCGATGGAGCGTGTGTGGTTAACCGACACATCAATTGAGGGGTAAAACACTTAAGGGTACCAAGTAATTTGCATAGTTACTTCACACCTTGTTTTGTGATCCTCGGCATCCCAGTCACAAACCTGAAGGGCACACTCGAGATTGAAACATGCCATTGAACAGTTCAATGAATCTCAAAGATCTAGGAGTTTCAAAACCAATTAAAAAACCTAATTATTATTTCGTTTTTCATGGTGGAAATTGGTGAATCGTCATTCACCTACCTTCAAATATTTTATAGCTTGGATTACGGCATCCCTCTTCTAAGTTATAAAATAGTTTGTTGGGTCCTAGCCTTAATATTTCATATTTGGTGTCATATTAAGGACTTTAAATCAACTATCTTGAATATCTCCCAAAAAACATGTCTGCTTTAGACATTTATGATCTTCACAAATCTCTTGAAACAAGCTTTCCTAAATGAAGATGATGCCCCTTTGAAATCATACTTCTTTCACCTCCTCCAATTATTCTCCCTAACCCACAAGTTCTTGAAAATTTTAAGGTCACTCAAGCCCTATTGGCAAGGCAAGTTCTAGGTGTGGTCACATCTTGGAGGTGTAGTCACATATTGACAAGCTAGGAGAGTTGGGTGTCAAAATCTTGAGAAAGTTGGTGGTTCAATCACTTTCTAAGTCACATAGTGAGTTCCTTTGGGACACCTATGAAACAGACTATGACAAGGCCCTTAATGATTTTATCTGTTTGTTAAGATCAACTTCCTTAAAACTTGATGGACACTGACAATAGTGACACAGGAAATCCAGAAAAGCATTTCTCTTCCCAATGGAAAGGGATCGGCCTTAGTCAACTCGGTTGACCAAATGGTAAAGAGACAAGTTAAGTCTGTGATAGTCCCGTGTACCATTATCAAAGGGTCCATATGTTTATATTGCCAAAGAAAGGGGCATTGATTGCGAAGCTGCCAAATTTACCTAAGGATGTTAAATTCAATAAGTTTGACTCTACTTCAGGTAAAGTCCACTATCTAACTTTGCTAAGTTTCTATTCTGAGATTCTTGATACATGATGTGACTGGGTCACATGGTGATGTTTTAAGAATCAAAGAAAAGTGAAGAAACTTAAAGAAAGAATATGCTGAATCTGATGGCGTAGATGGATTTCTATCGCATAGTTTGAAGATCGGATTCTTGAGCTACTTCTTAGGAGTTATGAGATATTGCTTAGTAATAGATAACAACAAGTTTTCATATGGATTGTAAGGATAAGTTTTTCCGCATAGTTTTAAAATAAAAGAAAATTTTTGATTTTATTTATTTTAAAATATCCTTACAATGGCATCTGAGGAAAAAAAATTGTTGCTTATATGATTCCATTAATAGCAAGAGTGGAAATATGAAATTGATTCTTTCATTTGTGGTAATGTCTAAATTTACCAAATAAGGAAAGATTCTCATCACCCAAGTTTCAATTGGACCTGAACTTGGAATCATGCAAGTTGTATAGCATGATGAATGAGAACTTTCAAGTATTGGAAAATTCAGACTAATTACTTGTTCACATGGATGTGTGAGCCAAGTGAAGGACTAAGGGATCGAGTACACAGTCTTGTGCACTGATTAAGTCCACCACAAAAGATCGATAAGATTATTCGTCATAATTTACTATATCTCAGTAAATATGGTTATACTGACAAGCTTAAGTGTAATTCTGAGACATTGGAAATGGTTCCAATGTATGGCAGAGCGAATAAGAAAAATCAAATTAGGCAGAAGGATAAAAGTTTCTCAAATCTGGAAAGATGGGAGAGAGTACTTTCGTATAAGTTTTGTGACCATCTTAATGATTAAGAAACCATATCAAAGTTAGTTCTCTAAGAAGAGGAACTTGAATAGTTGAAATGGTTAAATCAAGAAGATGAGTCATACTTCGTTCCAATACAAGTCTTAGAGTCATACTCCAAGATTGTAACTTAAGTGACATGTCTTAAAGAAGGTTTAAAACACTTGTCAAATGTAAGAGTAAAAGTTTTCTACTCTTGTACATTTGAAATTGGTAAGTTGTGATGTTTTGGATAAAACAAAGACCAACTTAGGGCAATTTTGTGAAGTGTTTGTCTTGATTAGAATCCACACTATCTCTTGAATAACTGACAAGAAATTCTTATATGTCAAGAGGACAGTGGGAGTCTTAAAGGTCTTGAAAGTCTCAAGAACTAATCAAGAATAAAACCTAAAGTTCTTCACTAGCACACAACTTGAGGTTTATAACCTATCGTGTTGACATATTCTGTGCCCATTCCAGTTAAAGTTGGCTTTGCATATGAGTTCTTAGAGTTCTCAATTTGTTGCACAACAACTTGGAAGCAATGGCAGGCCCTTGGGCTGCCAGGTGGCAAGAAATTAAGATTGAGTTCAGTCCATATGAGTTTGGATTTGTCATTATCCTTGTCTTGCGACTATGGTTTTGATAATTCACATGGATAAGAACCCATACACCATTAAATCTAAGTGTCATAAGGTTTCTCTCCGATTCATGAAAATGATGGTGAGGAAACACTTTCACTAAGTAGATTTTAGCTTAGATAGCAATTGTGATATTTGCATTCTCAAAGTCGTTAGTGGAGCGTGTGTGGTTTACCGGCACACTAACTTAGACTTGTGAGAAGTGGAAAAAAGGTCTAACCATTATGATTACAACATCCCTCTTCATAATTGTTTAGACACACAAGTGTGCTATCTAAGGGAAGGTGTATGATTTTGATAAAGTTTTATCAAAACAATCTAGTATCAAAAATCTGAACATTGGTAAGAAAGTCAGCTGATTTCTGAGTACATGTCAAAGCTAGTGGGAGCATAAGTGTTATGCGAATAATCATCATGTTAGCGGGAGCATGATAATTATGATAAAGGTTGCAAGTTATCAATGTTAATTATAGAAAACAAAAGGTTTCAATTGGGAAAAAGGTTGTTTTGCTATAATTAAGGGAGAGGAAATTATACTTCATCTCAAATCTATAAGCTTAGATCGTGAGGTTTTAATCATCTAGTCAAGGATATATATATATATATATATATATATATATATATATATATATATATATATATATATATATATGAATTTCATGATGGAATGGCTCAACATAAAGAAATTCTATATATGGGTCCATTATTTGCGTTCTAAAATTCGATTATGATTACGGCATCCCTTTTCATAATTTGAATTATGAGAACTTGGCAAATTGAAATGGTAATAGTATAGCAAAAGACTGGTTTAGTCTTTATGTGAGACATCATGAATCATTTCCGATATGCTTCGGATATAGGATCGATTACATGTGCTATATTCATCCTTTCTAAAATTTTCCAAATGCCTGGGGCATTAAGAAGGGAAAAGGTTTAGAACTGGATATGACTAAAAGGATTAAACAATTGTCGGGGACAATTTAAGGTTTACCAAAGATTGGTTGCTCAAGGACAATTGGAAGTATAGTGATAATTCTGGAAGGACCACATTGACATAATCTGTAAGGAGGCAACTCTTGTTCAGAAGTGATAGTCAAAATGGAATCTGGAAATGTTTCAAAGTTAGAATTTTCAATCTGTTTAAGATTAGGAAACTTAATGCAAGAAGGATGTTCCCACAGAGCTGATCTCCTTTGGAATGGTCTGTAATGGTTGTTGTCAAGCCCTTCTGACTTTGTGCATAATCATTACAAGAGGTTTAATACATATAAGTTTAGAATCTGACAAATTTCAGTAAATGGCATGAATTTGGAATTCTTGCATTTGCAGTAAGGATTTGGGAGTGTGAAAAGAGAATCATTGAAGTTATGTTCAATTGATCTAGTTCACAAAGTAAAGGTCATAGACAAACATAGTATGCATACTTGGTGTGTGGCATGACTAGTGCTTAGAAAACATAGTTTACATGCTTGGAGCATGGGACAACTATTGCTTTGAATTCAAGAATAAAGTTGATAGTTGAAACAGTATACAATGAATAATGTGTAATCATATGGTGATAAATAAAAGGTGTTTTATTTATGTTCATAGGTTTTAATACCATATTGGATTCAATTATTCTTGTGTTTCATTTTGCATGTTTTGACTTCCCGAATAAACTAGGTTATTCTTCCAGAATGACTAAGTTATTCAAACCATCCACAGTCGGTCATATGTTGGAAGTAGATATGAATTAAGACTGTCATGGGTTGGCTTGTAGAGGTCTAAGGTGTTGGACAAAGGGCTACAACACTCATGAGTGCTCATAAGTTCCGAGTATTGGATTCAACCCGTGCTCATTGGAATCACTTCATGGATTTTATCATGAGTGATCATGAGACGATAATATCTTATATTCTTCAAACCTAGAGATATGAGTTGTTACTATGAGTTGGTTGTACATTGATTGCACGAAAACGCATTCGGTAACTCGGTGTTATAAAACATGCCTTTGTGTATGATTCAACAAATAGTAGAACAAGCCATATGAGTCAAATTTTATCCATTCCTTTTACCTTCGGGATAAAAGCGATATCTGTGGGTCCCTCGATGATTTGATGATGACAAATGGAAGTGCTCGGCCGGGCCAGGACTGATTTGATTTGTTCAATTAGTCAGTCATCATAAATCGGAATTCGGGAAACAAAAAATGGACAGAGAGAATGATTATAATCCATGTCTCGGTCCATATGATATCTAGAATGGAGGAATATATGATCCCTTATCTAATGGACAAGTTCGTTGACAAGAACAGAGTTCGACAGCGGCTTTAAGAGCTACGATTGCCAGTTAGGTTTGAAGTCATACGCAATAATAGTTTTAGACTTATCCAAGTGGGAGACTGTTGGATTAATGTCTAAGTCCATAACTATATTTGGTATGTACTTGACCCAACCCGGCATGGTCCATTTGGGTTGCACTTCACCGACACAATTTATATGGATAGTCTTTTGAGAATAGTATGTTTATGATTAATATTAATATATTATAAGTTCTAATATATTAACATGGAATCATACTATTTAATTAGTATTGATCAAGAATTAATTTAGAATTAATTAAGTGATCAAAATGAACTAATTAAATATGGACTCTTATATATATGGAATGGGCCAAGTTCATTTAGGTTGGGCTAAGCTTTCATTGATAGTCCATGGAGTGTTTAACCCATGGATCCTAGGAAATGAAAGGTCATGGGTATTAGGGTTTAACCCTAATCCTCCACACTATATAAAGATGTCCTTGGTTGGTGAAATTGGCACTAGTGTGGTACACTAAGAAGGGCTAGGCAATTTCACTAGGGAGAACCAAGTATCTATATTCTCTAAAGTCTTCCAAGGAGTTTTGGTGATTTGTGATTCCATTTGAGGCTTCCACACTATTGGGGCTAAGCTCTTAAAGCTTGAAGACATCAAGCTACATCAAAAGGTATGTCATCTAACTAGTACTTTGTAGTATAAGAACTTCATAATATGCTAGTTAGGATTAAAGCCTTGGAAAGTTCTTATTTGCATGTATTATAGAGAAAACATAGATCCAAGGTTTATAGGGTTGCATGTACACCATAGGAGTGTTAGAATGCTCAAAACCCAACACTTTCCTCGCTGCATTAGAACACATCCTAAACCTTGGTTTTATGCATCGCAGTAGACCACAAATTCTTCTGTTCCTTCTAGCATGGATAATACAGGTGCGCTGCATAGGGCTTGTTTCAGTGTTTGGAACGCAGCGTCTTGCTTTTCTCTGCAGTTGTAGGTTACACCCTTCTAAGTCAGGGTGGTAAGTTTTTTGGCAATATTTAAGAAGTTTTGTGTGAATCTTCGGTAATAGCCAGCAAGGCCCAAGAATTGTCGGATTTCAATTGGAGTTTTTGGAGCTGACCAGTTCTCAATTGCCTTGATTTTGGAAGGGTCCACGTGTATCCCTTCTTTGCTGACCACGTGACCCAGGAAATCTACTTTCCGAATCCAAAACTCGCACTTTGATAATTTTGCATATAGCTTCGCTTTCCTTAGTATTTCCAAAATCCGCCATAGGTGTTGACTATGTTCTTCCTTACTTCGGGAGTAGATGAGTATGTCGTCTACGAACACGATCACAAATTTGTCCAGGAAGGAACGACATACCCAGTTCATTAAGTACATAAACACTGCCGGTGCATTTGTTAATCCAAAGGGAATCACTACAAACTGGTAGTGACCATAACGAGTTCGGAAGGCTATCTTGGGAATATCTCCTTCCAGGACTCATAGCTGATGGTACCTGTATCTTAAATCGATCTTTGAGAAGTAGTTTGCTCCATGGAGCTAGTCGAACAGATCGTCTATGCGTGGTAGGGGATATTGGTTCTTGATTATGAGTTTGTTTAGTTCTCAGTAGTTAATGCACATGCTCAAGGATCCATCCTTCTTCTTTACGAATAGGACTGGTGCTCCCCAAGGTGAGAAGCTCGGCCTGATGAACCCTTTATTGAGTATCTCATTTAGTTGGTTGGATAATTCATGCATCTCTGTTAGGGCTAGACGATACGAAGATTTTACTACTGGGGTAGCTCCGGGAATCAAGTCGATTCTGAACTCGACTTGACGTTCTTGTGGAACTCCTGGAAGATCTTCAGGGAAGATGTCGGGGAAATCGCGGACTTCTGGAATGTCTTTGATGTCTTTCGTTTCTTTTTCCTTATCTACCACGTGGGGTAGGAAAGCATGGTATTCCTTGCGCAGGTATTTTTGGGCTTTGACACAAGAGATGATTTGTAAAATTTGTATTGGGTTTATCACCATAAATGATAAGAGTTTTGCCGTTTGGCAGATTAAGGCAAACGACCCTTTCGTGACAAAGTATATCGGCATGGTGAAGGCTTAACCAATCCATATCGATGATGACATCAAAGCTTCTAATCGTGATCGGCATTAGATCGATTTGGAATGAGTGTTGATTTAAATCTAGCGTGTAGCCTATGTACATATCGTTTGTGCTTTCTGTTTTACCGTTTTCCATTTCTACTTTAAATATCTTATTAAGTGATTGGGGGTTTTGCTTAAGTAAGTGTTTGAATTCATGGCTCACGAAACTCCTCTCCGCACCACAATCAAAGAGTATGCATGCATAAGCGCTATTGAGGAGAAACGTAGCCGTAACCACCGTGGGATAAGCTATTACTTGATTCTGCCCTATTGCCAGCACTCTTCCTACACCACCAGCATTCCTTGACTTAAGGCAATCTCTCTTGTAGTGCCCAGCTTCGCCACACCCATAACACGCCTGGCCTACCCCGACTTCAGGAACCTGGGTGATTGGTTGTGCTGGTGCCTTACAGAAACGGGCAATGTGCCCTTTCCTGCATATTGTTTTGCTGCATAATGCATCACCCGGCAATTTTCGTTTTGATGGTAATTTCATTTGTTGCATTTCGGTAGGTTTCCAGCATATTGCTTTACTGGTGTAGGGGTGAAAGAAACAGCAGTGGGAGTAGTAGCGGCATGAACTGTCACTAGCTGCTGTTTCTTGGAAGGCTCTTGCGAAGGTTGACCCTTCCTTTTGTTCCAAAACCTCTTGTTGTTGTTGTTGTTGGTATTATTGTTGTTGTTGTTGTTGCTCTCTATGGGTTGCTTTGGAATTGCAGTCATGAATCCTTGGCAGACACCATGGTCAACGAGGGACTGTGCCAGCTGTTTGGCACTATCTAAAGTAACTGGCTTGGAAGCTAGTACACTTCCTTGAATTTGGGGTGACAGCCTCCATATGTATCTCTCAATATTCTTTCACTCTATGGCAAACATTCTCGGGCAAAGTATTTCCAAGTCACTGAACCTATTGGTATAGGTTGTGATGTCTGAGCCTACCATTGTAAGGCCCCAACACTCTTGTTCGAGCTTCTATACTTCGCCTCTCGGGCAGTACTCTTGGATGAGCATTTGTTTTCGGTTTTCCCAACCCATGGAGTTAGCCACCACCAGAGTTAGTGACTTGACGTGGCCATTCCACCACGTTAGGGCTCGTTCAGAGAAAGTACAAGCAACAAATTTTAATTTACTCCCTTCTTGGCATGAGCAGATCTTGAATATTGCTTCCGTTTTCTCTATCCATTGGGATAGAGCCATAACACCTCTAGTCCCATTAAAGGATATGGGTTTGCTGTTGGTGAAGTCCTTTTAAGTGCATTCTCCGGAACGACCTTGGTGTTAGCCATTAATAGAGCTATTTATTCCTCCTCCTAACCCGTTGTTACTCATTTGTGCCATTGCTACTGTAACAGCAGCTGTTACGGCAGCCTTGAAAACAACATTGTCCATTGATGCAGGTGGTGGTGGAGGTGGTGTTGGTGTTCCTGTAGTATTGAAGCGTCGGGGATTCCTTCTTGGCGGCATGATTCTGCCATAAGTTAAAAGACGAATTCTTGATAAGTCTTTAGAAATTATTATGAAAAGTCTTAATATTATATGCTTTACGTTCCGAACATTACCGAATTTGTAAGTTAATTGCGAAATGGAAACTTACAATAATAAGTGTATGATTCCTTTAGTATTTTAAGATCTTAATGAAATACTCAATGAAATAATAAATTCATGCCAATCTCATTGATTTTAATATTTGATACATCGATCAGGAAAATTTGACCTTAACACAAGTCTAAAGTACATCAATGAAAACGGGAAAATTTGACCGCATTCAGACCCCCGGATTGTGTACTCACAATCCGTCGGGTTTACATACATAAGGGAAAGAGTAGCACCAACGCTCACTTGATAAGTCTACATATAGCACAAGAAGTACGCGCTCTACTTCGAGCGGGTGGTGTCACACCCCCGAACCAGACGGCGAAAATGTCCGAGGGCTCGTGTGACTTAAATTGAATATCATCACAATGAATATACATGAATCATAACATAAACATCACCATGCATCAATATATTACAACTGATATTGTTTACACCCAGTACATTGTTTTAAATATTACACATTCATAACATAAATTGTTTGAGAGTTTTCAAAAACATAACATCCTAACATTACTTGATATTACCCTTCCGCTTACCTGTTACCTGAGAATACAAGTTATTTTGGAAAACGTCAACATATGAAATGTTGGTGAGTTCATAAGCAATGTTGTGATAAAAATGATTTGTGTAGTTTGTAAAACCCAGAAAATCCGATATTTTCTGAAAAATGCAATAGTTTGTCGAAGTGTGAAGATCCATAAGTTGATGCATGAATGATTTCAAAACGTGTATATAAAAGGGAGTTTTGTATTATAGTTATAGAAATTACAAGCGAGTGGTGTTGATTTCCTCGAAAAACCCGATGTTTTCCAATAACGCAAGATATACTTGTTTACGAATTGCTATACTGCTACAACAAATGATTATTGTTTACTCTTCCTTGATTACTCGGGTGGTGTTGGATTAATTAAGGGTTGTGAGTCATTATAATCATGCATTAATAATGACTAGATATAACTACAGTTTACGAACGATCCTTAGAGGCGTCGCCCATTATCACTCACTTAATCCAAACAACCTTGATTACTATTGATTAACAACCTGAATCCGTTTACTTTGATTACTCATAAGCCTAGCAAACGAGGAAAAGAGGAGTATGAAGTCCTGCTACTTCCATGAGTTATTTTAGGCTATCGGGGATGCGAAAGACACGTTGGCCCATCTCGCATTTGATTTCTTTGACCTTACTGGCAATACTAATGGATCACTAGGGCCCAATAGCACTTAAAATCCATTGAAGGTCCCTTTATATGGAATTGGGTCATAGAAGGCCCAATAACATATAATCATTATCCCCTTGGGTCCAAAGATCATGTTAATGGACTTCAAGGTCCAACAAGCATGATTTGAGACTTTCAACCCAAGGTTTTTGGAATGTTTACTTGTCTTAGGCATTATATAATTGTAGGAGGGTTTGATTGAACGATTTGTTATTTTTGTATCGACTCGAGACCGAGCGATTTGTTTATAACGATATTTGGAGTTATACGTGTATTTATCTTTCGATTTTTTGTAAGCCGTAGATTAGTATTTTTGACTCAGTATTCTATAAATAAAATAATTGGTTTAAAAATAGTCGTTTGACCTTTTCAGCCCCTTTCTTTTTATAAAATAACAATTTTAGTCCTTTATATAAAAGAAAAGTCATTTTAAGCCCTTAAAACATTTTCTTGACACTTTTGCATCATAGACTTGTTTAAATGATATTTTTAACTCAAGACTTATTCTTTGGCAGTTTCAGCCCTTCCAGAATAGAATATTTTTCGGTTAAAACCCAATTTTTTGTAATTTTTACAATTTTGACCCAAAATCCAAAAACTTTACATTTTTTATCCTTTTTGGTAAAGAAAAGAATTTTAACCCTTGAAATAGTTTTATCACACTTTTTATCCCCTGTTTTCAAGAAATTACCATTTTAGCCCTTTTCATTTCATAAGTTTCGCAACTTTGGGCTTGTTGGGCCGAAAAGCCCAAAAATTAGCCCATTAAGCTAATATTTACATTTTAGGTCTTTTGAAGAGCATTATTGTCAGAAAAGCATTTATTTTAACTATTTTGACTCTTTTGACCCTCAAGAAAAACCGTGAATAGCAACTTTTTACCCAACTTTTGTTTATTTGACAAATTAAGTCCAAAAATGAGTTTTATGTTGAAATGTTTTTATAATAACCTTAGAGATTAATATTTTGACTTGTTTAGTGTAATATAACTTGGATTATGTTTGATTTCCTTCTTATAGCATAGATCTCGAGATTTCTCCCCCTTCTGGTTACATATTTTCCACAAAAACACATAAAATCACACATTCATGCATAAAATCATACATAGCATACACATAGACATAGATCTACACATTTTACTTGTATTCTCCCCCATAAAACTTGTAAAAACCGAAAAGAGAGGGGTATGAAGCTCACCTTGAGTTTGTTGTTTTTCATTTAGAAGGAATAAATGAAGAAAACTTGATCCTAGCAAGCCTTCTTGGAAGATCTCGAACTTAAGGAGTTTTCTTGGAGTATGATCACCAAAAACTTGTTTAGAATGAGTGATCTTACATGAGAGAGCAGTTTTATAACTTAGACATGTGAAAACTTGCCAAAGTATGATGATTATCTTGTGAAATCCTCTTGAAACACAAGCAAAATTTTGAGATTTTTGGATGAAGAAGAATGGATGAGTCTTGAGTGATTTACAGAGAGTTTTGTTGTGATGTGTGTGTGTTTGGGAGGCTCTGGGCCGAGTAGAAGAAAGAGAGAAGAAGAGAAGTGAGTGATATGATGGTTGCTTGGAGATTTGAGTTAGTGCGTGGAGAACCAAAATGTAATAAGGAGTTGGCAATGGAAAGTCAACTCCTCCCTCCTTTGTGTAGTTGGGCCGAGAAGAGGAGAAAGGAAGAAAGAAAATTAGGCCTTGTATGCTTAAGCCCATATTTTGATTCAATTAGATAATTTTTGGCCCAAAATAAATCAAGGGGTGATTTTTATGATCCATTAGGTCTAATTAGATTTGTTATGGCCCAATAAGGCCCATTTAAGGTAAACTTGTTCATTTTAGGCTTATAAGGCCCAAAATATTAAGTTTCATGTATATGGGTCCAATTAGATCCCATTTAAGAGTTCTAAGCCCAAAAAAATCAAATTGGAAAATTTTTGGTCCAATGGGCCCA
This sequence comes from Lactuca sativa, assembly GCF_002870075.4. NCBI lineage: Eukaryota > Viridiplantae > Streptophyta > Magnoliopsida > Asterales > Asteraceae > Lactuca > Lactuca sativa. The sequence continues at coordinate 231,124,547 of NC_056623.2, forward strand.
ATAGGAAACTCCTAGTCCAAAATAGACTTAAACCGGGATTTCTAGGGTTTCCAAATCTTTGTTGATTAGTTGTAGTGCTTGTATAAAGTGTTTGATGGAAGTTTTGTTGTTATTGAATAAGCATCACGATGGGTTTTGAGCATTCTAATACTTCCTAAGTGTACATGCGACCCTAATAACCTTGAATCTATGTTTTCTCTATATACATGCAAATTTCTTTTTCAAGGTTATTTCCTAACTAGCATGGCATGGGGAATATATGAAACATAAAAACTAGTAGAAATACATACCTTGTTGTTGCTTGGATTCCTTCAAGACTTTGTGAGCCTAACACCCCAAATGTTGTGCCTCAAATGCTTCACACAACACCACAAAACTTGGAATAACTTGAGAGAATACTTCTAGCACTCAAAATCGGTTATGCCCTCTCTAGTAACCTTACTAGCTCCGATTTCACTACCCAAAGGGTCCCTTTTGTAGTGGTGTCACAATTAGGGTTTTCACATGAATACTCTTAATTGTCATGACTTTTCATTTCTCATGACCCATGGGTTTGTAACTCCCATGGACTATCCATGGAGCTCCAAATGGTTACATCCATAACCCATAAACCATGGATCATTAATCCACCATAAAAGAATTGATGATTGTCATAATCAACCCTTATATATTTAATTAGTCTCACTTTGATCACCAAATTAATACTAGATTAATACTTGATCAAATACTAATTAAATAATACTATTATTAATATATTAGAACTTATAATATATTAATAATCATAAGTTCCATATTCTCTCATTTAGTCTATCCAAGTATTGCAATGCCATTCAACCCAAATGGACCATGCCGGGTCGGATCAAGTACATACCAAATAAAGTTATGGACTTAGACACTATATCCAATAGTCTCCCACTTGGATAAGTCTAATAACTATATTTGCAAATATGACTTCAGAATCCGACTAGCAATCGTAGCTCATTCAAAGTCTCTCGGAACTGAGATGATGATGATACGCCATTTAAGATAAGTGATCATATAATCCTCTGCTCTCATGATATCAGCCGGACAAACACACGGAACATGGTCTTACTTATTGTCCAGCATTTGTTTCTCGATCTTCGATCTGTTTCGACATAGAACTAAATTGAACACATCAATTAGGTTCTGACCGGGCCCGGTACTTAGGTCAAAACCAAATCATCGAGGGGCCCAGATATCGCTTTTATTTCTAGAAGGAACAGATAAACTTCGACTGATATGCTTGTACTAACTACTCGTTGAATTACTCACAAAGGCACGTTTTATAACATCGAGTTACCAATGCGTTTTCGTACAATCAATGAATAACCAACTCATAGTCAACAACTCATATCTCTAGGTTTGAAGATTTATATGATATTACCGTCTCACGATCACTCAAGATAAATTCCATGAAGTGATGTAAGTGAGCGTGGGTGGAATCCAATACTCAGCCCTTATGAGTACTCCTGAATGTTGTAGCAACCATTGCATTGTCTAAAGTACTTCAGACAAATCATACAAGCCAAATTCATGACAGTCTTGAATCAATACTTACTTCCAAAGTTTGACCGACTGTGGATGGTTTGAATAATATGATATATACCATAACATAATTATTATGGAAGTAAAAACATGCAAAATTGAAACATAGTAAACAATCAACACAAGATAGTAACACCTTACTCATAAATAAATAACAACTTTTATTTATCATCAAATTTCAATTACATTTTACAAGTTTAAGGAATCTAATTATTGAAACTAATATCATCCTTTAGCCCAATGCGCCTTGCATGCTGTAAGTGCTTAACCCTGCTCAGTCCCTTCGTGAGGGGATCTGCCGGGTTCTCATCTGATGATACCCTCTTTGCCACGAGGAGTCCTTCTTCTATTCTATGTCTGATGAAATGGTATTTTTTGTCAATGTGCCTAGATCTCCTGTGATCTCTTGGTTCTTTCGCCAAAGCAACCGCACTTTCACTGTTACAGAAAATTTCCATTGGCTCCTTTATAGTTGGTACAACTCCAAGGTCTCTGATGAAGTTCTTTAGCCATATCGCCTCTTTTGCTGCCTCGCTTGCTGCTATGTACTCTGATTCACGAGTCGAATCAGCTACTGTCTCCTGCTTGGAACTTTTCCAAGTAATGGCTCCTCCATTTAGGATAAAGACCCAGCCTGACTGAGAGCGGAAATTATCCCTATCAGTTTGAAAGCTAGCATCACTATATCCTTCCACTCGCAAGTCATCACTGCCTCCGAGGGTAAGGACCCAGTCCTTAGTGCTCCACAAATACTTGAGAATGTTCTTTACCGCTGTCCAGTGTGCCTTTCCAGGGTTCCCTTGATATCTACTGACCATGCTCAAAGAAATGGCCACATCAGGGCGAGTACAAGTCATAGCATACATGATCGAGCCCACAGCGGAAGCATATGGTATCTGACTCATTTCAGCTATCTCAGCCTCTGTACTCGGACTCTGAGTCTTACTTAGCGTGGCATTACTCTGGATTGGTAATTCTCCTTTCTTGGAATCTTGCATACTGAACCTCTTCAGTATCTTATCCACATAAGTACTTTGACTAAGTCCAATTAGTCTCCTACTCCTATCTCTCAATATCCTTATTCCTAGGATATAGGTAGCTACCCAAGCTCTTTCATAGCAAAACACTTCCCAAGCCAGGCCTTAACCTCCTGCAAAGTTGGGATGTCGTTTCCTATGAGAAGTATGTCATCCACATACAACACCAAGAAGCTAACTATGCTCCCACTCGCCCTGACATACACACAAGACTCATCCTCACTCGTAGAAAAGCCAAACTCTTTGACTTTCTCATCAAAGCAAAGATTCCACCTACGAGATGCTTGTTTCAATCCATAAATGGATTTTCCAAGCTTACACACTCTATTAGGGTATTTTAGATCGACAAAACCCTCTGGCTGAGCCATGTAAACATCCTCAGCCAACTTCCCATTAAGGAAAGCGGTTTTGACATCCATTTTCCATATTTCATAGTCATGAAATGCAGCTATGGCTAACAACACTCTAATAGACTTAATCTTAGTTACTAGTGAGAAGGTCTCATCATAGTCAACTCCCGAAGTTTGAGTAAAGCCCTTCGCAACCAGTCACGCTTTATAAGTGTGTAGTTTCCCATCCATGTCGGTCTTTTTCTTGAAGATCCATTTGCACCCAACTGTCTTACGACCTGGCACATTGTCAACCAAGTTCCAAACTTGATTGTCATACATGGACTGAATCCCGCTGTCCATAGCCTCCTTCCATTTCGCAGACTCAGGGCCTGCCATGGCTTCCTTATAATTATTCGGTTCATCCAAATCTATCAGTGTACTATCACTGATAAATGTATCACCTTCAGTGGTGATGTGATAAACATAACAAAATTCAGGGGTGTTCCTCACCCTAGTGGAACGTCTTGGAGGTACAGACTCATCTATCGGCTCAACAGGAGTTTCCTCCTCAGGTTGGCTGATAGCATTTGAGGTTCCTTCACCACTTGACTCTTGAAGCTCTTCAAGGTCAATTTGCCTCCCACTGTCCCCTTGGCTTATGAATTCTCTCTCACGAAAGACTCCTCTTCTTGCTACAAAGACCACATTGTCACTGGGTCTGTAGAAGAGGTAACCAAAGGATCTCTGTGGGTAGCCGATGAAAATACACCTCTTGCTTCGGGGCTCAAGCTTGTCATGAGTCTCACGCCTCACAAAAGCTTCACAACCCCAAATCTTGATGTGGTCCAAATTGGGCACTTTCCCAGTCCACATCTCGTGAGGTGTTTTGGCAACCTTTTTAGTAGGGACTAGATTAAGGATATGGGCGGCAATCTCTAAGTCATACCCCCAGAAAGAGATAGGTAACGAAGCTTGACTCATCATGGAATGAACTATATCCAACAAGGTTCGATTGCGCCTCTCAGCCACACCATTCAACTATGGTGTCCTGGGAGGTGTCAATTGTGAGACAATCCCACATTCCTTAAGATAGTCAAGGAACTCAATGCTAAGATACTCTCCTCCCCGATCGGATCGGAGCATCTTGATGTTCCTGCCCAATTGATTCTCAACTTCCTTCTTAAACTCTTTGAACTTTTCAAAGGTTTCTGACTTATGCTTGATTAAGTAAATATATCCATATCTACTGTAATCATCAGTAAAAGTCACATAATAACGATTAGCATCCCTTGTAGCAACTCTGAAGGGCCCACACACATCCATGTGTACAAGGTCCAACAAACCTTCACCCCTATCACAAGTACCTGTGAAGGGCGACTTTGTCTTTTTTCCAAGTAAACAAGACTCGCAACTATCATCTGACTTGAGGTCAAATGATTCCAAGACTCTAGCCTTTTGGAGTTGGCCTATGCGCTTCTTGCTAACATGTCCAAGACGACAATACCACAAGGATGCTTTATCCAAGCTATCAGAAGAATCAATATACAACACATTATTTCCTAGATTGTCTACAACATTCACGGCTTCATATACACCATCACAAGGTATTGCTTTAAAGTAAAATACATCATTGTAATAAACATTAATAGCACCATTTTTATTATCAAATGAAAATGTAAAACCTTTTTTGTACAAGCCATGAAAAGAAATAATATTTCTCGCCATTTTGGGCGAGTAACAACACTTATTCAAATCTAACATTAACCCATTATTAAGCAACAAAGAATAAACTCCTATCTTGGTAACAGGTGATGCTTTCCTGTTGCCCATGACTAAGTTTATCTTCCCATGCTCCACTTGCTCACTTCTTCTTAGTGCCTGCAAATCAGTACAAATGTGAATACCACACCCTGTATCAAGCACCCAAGAATTAGCATTAGATGAGTTGTTAGAAAATATTGTGTAAATACCTACATGGGTGGGTTTAACCTTCACATCCTTTACATCTTGCAGATATTTGGCGCAGCTTCGCTTGAAGTGTCCCTTATCTTAGCAATAGAAGCATTGTGCTTCCTTTGGGTTCGAAGAAGGAGTAATGGGACCTTTCTTTGTCCCACTTGAAGAGGAACCATCAAGAGTCTTACCCTTGGTACCCTTTGAAGGGCTTTTCCTCTTCTTACCCTTCCCTTGCCCAATTGCAAGAACAGGGGCTGTTAAAGGAGTAGAAGTAGCAACTGCTTTACCCTTAAGGCCATTTTCAGCTGTCCTTAAGAGTCCTTGAAGTTTGCTAAGTGTGACTTCCTCCTTATTCATATGATAAGTCATACAAAACTGATCATAACTTGGAGGTAAGGAATGGAGAATGATGTCAATCGCCAATTCCTCAAGGAAGTCAACATTGAGCTTTAGCAACCGGTCAACGAACCTCTGCATCTTCTGCAAGTGACCGGTGATGGGTTTACCATCCTTCATCCTTGCGGTTATCATGGAGGAAATGATTTCATACCTCTCTTGACGCGCGCTCTGATGGTACCTTTCCATCAGATCTAGGTGCATCTTATAGCGGTAGAAAACTTCATAAGATTTTTGGATTTCCGGAGTCATTGTGGCCATCATGATGCAGGACACCTTGGTGGCATCCTTCTCATGCGCAATGAACTCCGCAAGCTCTTCTGGAGTAGCAGTGGCTTCATTAACAACCTTAAGCTCCCTATCAAGGACATATTCTTTGTCCTCATAGCGGGTAATCATCCTGATGTTTCTGATCCACTCATTAAAGTTGGATCCATCAAAGATGACCTTACCACACAAGTTCATTAGGGAAAAGGAGCCTGTAGGGTTTGAGCCAGCAGCGTTATTGGAAGACATCTGGAATAGAAGGAAGATAAGTTTCATTAGATTAAGAGTCCTTAATAAGTCACCCAAATGAAATATTAAGGCTAGGATCCAACAAACTATTTATAGGTGAAAGAGGGATGCCGTAATCCACACTATAAAATATTTGAAGGTAGGTAAATGACGATTTACCAATTTCCACCATAAGACGAAATATTTTATTATTAGGTTTTATTGGTTTTGAAACTCCTAGATCTTTTGAGATACATTGAACTTTTCAATGGCATGTTTGAATCTCGAATGTGCCCTCTCAAGTTTGTGACTGGGATGCCGAGGATCACAAACAAGGTGTGAATAACCATACAAATTGACTTGGTACCGTTAACAATATTACCTAATCGATGTTCTGGTTAACCACACATGCTCCACCGATCTATAATAAAGTCAAGTTACCCTTTGCCACTCTTACTAGTCCATGTTAGTGTGCTGGTTAACCGCACATGCTCCACTAACGACTTGGTAAGGTACAAAGTGTAATTTTATTGGCTAGCACCAATTTCACATTTTCCTAAAGTAAATAAGATTGAGAATTTATAATATATAGTTACTTTATAATTCATTATATTTTTAATGAGAATTTAAAGTCAAATCCTACCCGTTCGGCTAACGACCCTCCACCGATCAAGGAAGTAGTGGGTGAGAGTGGACACCCATTAAGTCACCATTTTATAGGCAACAACCTTATACCCCCCTTATAGACCGGCTTCGTGAATGAGGCCTACTAACGGTAAGAACGACATATTCTTATGCATATCTATATAATAAAATTATAATAATAGTATAAGTGTTGATTTTTAAACTTTTTAAAAATCAAAGGTTTAATTTGGAATTAAAGTATTAGAGTGTAAGACTTTTCAAACTCCAAAACTTGAGGGCAAGAATTGAAACTATTCCAAGTCTCTTCAATTTTTAACTTATGAGTTTTAATGGTTCATAAAAATGAAGACTCTTCATTTTATGAAACCTCTTTTGTTCTTTAATCACAATTAAAAGAAGTGACTTTTGGTTATCCATAACTTGAGGACAAGTTATGGACACCATCAATACAATTAAGATCAAGAATTAAACACACATGGTGGTTACACATAATTCCTATGATCTTCTAAAAACTCATAAGAACACAAATTCATGTCAAACAATTTCAAGAAATCATATGAACATATATAATACTTTGAAATTGTTAAAAGTCAAGTAAAATGGATTAACATAATCATTATCATTTTGAAAAACAGATTTTACAAGTCCAAAACAGATTGGGATAATGATTCTAATCCATTTCCAGCAACAAAACACGAAAAGACTGCCCAACACGCACCTACTTGTCGAGTGCATGATCCTACTCGACGAGTAGGATGAATTTGTACATGGACTCGGCGAGTCCTCCCCATGAACTCGGCGAGTCCAGTCGACAGTGAGCAGTTTTTTCGATTTTCAAGCAGTTTTGCATCAAGTATACAGAAAACAATCCTAGGCTCTGATACCACTGATGGGTTTTGAGCATTCTAACACTTCCTAAGTGTACATGCAACCCTAATAACCTTGAATCTATGTTTTCTCTATATACATGCAAATTTCTTTTTCAAGGTTATTTCCTAACTAGCATGGCATGGGGAATATATGAAACATAAAAACTAGTAGAAATACATACCTTGTTGTTGCTTGGATTCCTTCAAGACTTTGTGAGCCTAGCACCCCAAATGTTGTGCCTCAAGTGCTTCACACAACACCACAAAACTTGGAATAACTTGAGAGAATACTTCTAGCATTAAAAATCGGTTATGCCCTCTCTAGTAACCTTACTAGCTCTGATTTCACTAGCCAAAGGGTCCCTTTTGTAGTGTTGTCACAATTAGGGTTTTCACATGAATACACTTAATTTTCATGACTCTTCATTTCTCATGACCCATGGGTTTGTAACTCCCATGGACTATCCATGGAGCTCAAAATGGTTACATCTATAACCCATAAACCATGGATCATTAATCCACCATAAAAGAATTGATGATTGTCATAATCAACCCTTATATATTTAATTAGTCTCACTTTGATCACCAAATTAATACTAGATTAATACTTGATCAAATACTAATTAAATAATACTATTATTAATATATTAGAACTTATAATATATTAATAATCATAAGTGCCATATTCTCTCATTTAGTCTATCCAAGTATTGCAATGCCATGCAACCCAAATGGACCATGCCGGGTCGGATCAAGTACATACCAAATAAAGTTATGGACTTAGACACTATATCCAACACATCATACATGCTTTCACATTTTGGTTTACAAATGTTATCATTGTTGTTGTTACAGGCATCCAAATTCCTAGTTGTGACAGGTGGTACGCTGCGGACCATAGTATGTTGTTGTGGAAGTCTGGGCTCGGGCTACTTGATGTACAACCTCGATGATGCGCCTCTCCGTTGTGGCTTGGTTTTTCTGAAACTCCATTACCTCAGCTCTAGCAGCGGTAATGTCCTTCTGAAGGGAAAAGGTGTGCTCTATTGTTCGATCATGTTCTTCATCCAGGCGACGAAGACGTACCGCCGTGATTTGGGCAGTGGCATCAACGTCCATGATTTGGTTGGCGTTTACCCTTGCTTGCTCTCCCTGATTGGCGATGTGACGAACCATGACAGGGAGTGATCTGTCAGCTGAACCTCCATTACTGAGGTTATAAAAACCATGTCCCATGTCGTAGGGTGGACGTTGTCTTTGTTCCCTGCTCCATCGTTTCAGATCTACAACCTAGAGGGGCGTCGGACCTTGAAAGTTCCATCGGTGGTTTGGTGCCTTCTTGGGAGGATTGTAGATCTAGGGTTCTAAGTCAGTACCCTCATCATCTGTTTCCTCTTCCTCTTCTTCGGGATCCTCTTCTGGATCTTCCTCCGAAACCACTTCGGGATCCTCCTCAATCCAACCTCCATTGCCTTGGTTTGGGTAGTAGGGATCCCCGGGGATATGAAATCCTGCCATTTCGTCTGATCGAGAATAGAGATAAAAGAGTTATATATAGAATTTGAGTGTAAAGAGAGAATTTTATGATAAGACCTACATCGAGTCCTCCTATAATTACCTAGTGTATACGATTTACATACGATTGAGATTGAATGTACCATTAGGTAAGTAGCTTCACTCCAAGCCCACATCCAAACAAGGAAAAGAGCCTAAAGTGAAAACATAAATCCTAAGCCCATGCAACCTCGCTCATGTGTAACCTTAAAGTATGCACTTTGCAATTATAGCCCTGTCAGTGAAGGTTTTTAGTTTTTATATGCTTAATTTTATTTTACTTGGCGATCCCAGTCCTAATGAAATGTCGCGGTTTACTCGCTTGTTATAGTTTTTATAGTGTCACAAATACACCTATAGTATTTAAATTTGTAGGATTGATTCTAGTGTTACTTTGGTAAGTTTTTGACTTGTTGCTCACTACGACTATCCCCCGACATACGTTGGTCATATCTCGGATAAATATAGTTGATCAGGCTATATTCATCCTAGATCTAATTACATATTCTGAGGCTTAGTCGTAGTATCCAACTTGTCTTAATACTTTTGTATGGTTCTAACTATGGCATTAAACTGTTGCATGCATGTATTTGTACATTTATGAAAACTAACATTTTAATTTAATGAAGTATGGTTGGTGTGAAAGCGTTTGGTCAGAGACTTTTAATCCCTTTGCATTTATAGTTTGTATATCTTATGTGGTTCGATATACTTAGTTCACTATAAACAATGATCTGATACCAATTTATCACACCCCCAAACTAGAACGGCGGAATCTTTCGAGGGCGGATGACTTCATGTAGTATCATAATAGTTGAGTAAATAGTAAAGAAATCAAACACAGCCATCAGAAATATAATTTATAAAGTTACATTGTTGATTTTAATACATGTTTCAAAAGAAATTACATTGTGATGATATAATAAGTTTGAAATTTGACGCGTTAGCGTTCCTTCCCCAAAAGCTGTTGTTACACCTGTATTACTGAATCCTTGAGAAATATAAAGTAGTTTTGAAAAAGTGTCAACAATTAAGTTGGTGAGTTAATAAGCGTTTTTGTATAAGAATTATATGCCTTTTTGTATAAAGTAACCGAGTTTGTTTCTAGAAAATCCAATATTTTCTATAAATGAATTGTAGTTTTTAAAAGTTCCAAAAATCGGAATGCATAAGTATTTTCCATACCTAAAAGAGTGTAAGTATAATCACTAAAGCATTTGATAGCCCCGTAAATCAAATGTTTTAATACTTCATGTGAGTTTTATAACCGTACTATTGACCCAGACTGCCTGTCACAACGTTCTTCAAGCGTTGGAATGATATGATGTTTGTCACCCCAGACCTTCCGGTCCAATTGTAGCTAACAGTTTAGGTGTGGGATTGTTAATCGCGTATAGATCTATACACAAGTATCACGCTCTCCCTACAGGAGATTATGGTTTACAACACAGGACTTGAAATGCATAATTGAAAGTAAGTGAAGTTAAATGTCTCACAAAGGTTTGTATCAAATAGATATACGTACGAAAAGTCCATTTTTCTTGTAAATGCAAGTGTTCCCTTTCTATAGTATTCATAGAGTGTAAAATATCATGAATATCTCGTAAACTATACCTAGTATAGTTTTTCAAAAGTGTGTTTCATTTGAATGTTAAACCTTAGTGTGCTACCAACTTTGCATGTAAAGTGTAACATTTGTAATAACATTATTTCACTTATTTAACATTTATACACTATTGGGTCAAAGTTATGGTTTATACTTTGCTTTTCTAGGATAATGTATTTTAATGTCTAGGATCGTAAACAACTTGCTGTTTACGGACGTATACATGTTTACGGTTGTGTTTACGGCCGTGAACAGGTTTACGACCGTAAACCCATTCACGGCTCATGTCTACTATATATATGGTGAGGAGTGCATGTGTGAGAAATAGTAAGACATAGATGAAGGAGAGCATATTCTAGAGAGAGAAAGTTAGAGAGAGGAGAGGAGCTTTAATGTGTGTTAGTGAGTGTGAATCTTGTATCTGGATCTTCATTCATATCAAATCATACAAGATTCATTAAAAAAACGACGTTTTTCACCATTTTTGCTTCAAAACTCGATCTAAAACTCGTTTTTACCAATAACACGAAGAACAAACCCCCCTTAATTTGCCAAGATCTATCCAAAAACGTAAAATTCTTTCCAAAATAAGATCAAATAAGCTCCAGGTCTGACAAAATTGACTGATACAAAATAAACTTTGATACCACTTGTAAGTCCCCAATCTGCTAGTGTATTAATTAGATCTGTTTGATGGTGCGGAATCGCAATCAAACGGATGATGCCAGATCAAATAGAAGAGAAAGAGAAGAAGAATATCACGAATCTTGTACGATATGATATGTATGAAGATCCAGAAACAAGATTCACACTCACTAACACACACTAAAGCTCTTCTCTTCTCTCTAGCTTTCTCTCTCTAGAATATGCTCTCCTTCATCTATGTCTTACTATTTCTCACACATGCACTCCTCACCATATATATAGTAGACATGGACCGTGAATGGGTTTATGGCCGTAAACCTATTCGCGGTCATAAACACAACCGTAAACACGTATACATCTGTAAACACAAAGTTGTTTACGGTCCTAGACATAAAAATACATTTTCCTAGCAAAGTAAAGTATAAACCATAACTTTGACCCAACGGTCTCCCCCTTAGTTTATAGCTTTCTTTTTCTAACTAACCTAACAAACTCCCCTAAAAAGTAGCTGGCTTTTTTTATGTTAATCTTCATTTGGAGCTTGGCTTCAGCTTTAATCTTCAATTTCTTTACAGCTACTTGATGAATCATCAATGAATGACTTCATCTTGAGCAGTTGGGATTTACTGCAAAATTTGACATTGAACGCACATTAGGTGAGGAGGCTTCTTGATAAGATTAATGAAAGATAGCGCTTTTAGCTTGAGAATCTTCTGAGAGAACAAATTTTCTGGATCACTTCAGCAGGTTCATAGATAGCAGCTGATTGATTGAGGAGGATTCAATGCAATCCGTCACACAATCTTCAAGTCAGCTTCACCTTGCTTCTGGGGTTGAAAGATTGAATGTTGAAAGAATAATCTTCATATCCTGCTCCTTCGAATGAGAATTCTTCAATGATCACGGATGAAGTTTTGGCTCAGAAATCTCAATATAATCTCCATGAGTTTCATCTACATCTGAATTTACTTTTCAAGACAAAACTAAACTAAAAGAAAATTTAGCACACAAAACGGAAACAAAATATTTTTGGATTTTTAATTGGGAAAATAACATAAAAGCCCTTACGTTTTCTAAGAATTGTTCGTTTTACCCTTGGAGAAGTTTTTGGGTTAATAAAGCCGGAAATTTGCCTAATTTTTGCGATTTTATCCTTTTGGCAGGTTACCTGGTTTGGATAACCGGTTGCTGCAAACATGGCACGCCACATCTACGATGACTCGGACCATTGAGATGACATGGCGATGACTGGGACCATTTATATGACATGACACTGACTACAAATTCACTTCATTTGCTTATTTAAAAAAAGAAGCGAACAGGGGAATATGGCGACAACGGGTTTCGAACACCCGACCTCACGGACAATATAATTGCGGGCTTACCACTAGGCTGATCCACATTTTATGTAGTTATTCCTGAATCCTTACTTATCTTATATAATACAGAAATTTTAATTTTATTATTATTATTATTAATATTATTATTATTAATATTATTATTAATATTATTAATATTAATAATATTATTATTAATATTATTATTATTAATAATATTATTATTAATATTATTATTAATAATATTATTACTAATATTATTATTAATAATATTATTGTTAATATTATTATTATTATTGTTATTATTATTATTATTAATATTATTATTAGTATTAGTATTATTATTAATATTATTATTAGTATTATTATTAATAATCTTATTATTAATATTATTCTTAGTATTATTATTAATACTAATATTATTGTTATTAATATTATTACTATTATTATTATTATTATTATTATTATTATTATTATTATTATTAAAAAGTTTTATTTATATGTATAAATACTTTAGTACGCATTTATATATTTTAAAGCACGCATATATACCTTTAAAATATATTTATGTATTATAGACAAAAATACGTTTTTAAAGGTATTAACATATTTTGTGACAACCAGAAATTTCTATTCCGAACAAGCATCCACTTCAATAGAAATCAGAACTGTTCCTGTTATCTTTTAAGCATTTTGGAGTCAGTTTAAGTGTTTTAAAGCTTAGTGCTTCAAGGAATAACAGGAGAGAGGATGCCCTAGGTTCATTGTGCTTCATTTTCGCAAAAACTCCAAGAGTTAGGAGTTTTCGGCCCAAATGGTGTTTGGTTCGAAAACCCCCATGAGTATATATATGACACTTAGCCATATTTTTCACTTTTCATTCATTCAAGAACAAGAACCGAAACCCTCTCAAGTAGCATCCGGCATTTCCTTCTAAATCTTTCCAATGTAAGTGTTTCTTACCCTATCTAGTTGATCTCTTCCATTATCTAGTGATCTTACATGATTTCATCCGTGAAATCATTCCATTTTCTTAGATCTTCAAGTGTTCTTCAAGAACACACACTAGTGTTTTGGGCCGAAAACACCTTTCTTTGCTTCCATATTGTAAGTATCTATCTCCTACACTTGTTATCTAGTAAGGATACTTGATTTAGAGCCTTGAAATCGTTGTTTTTCGAAGAACAAAAGGGGTTTTCGGTTAGTGCATCTCCTTAAACCGAAAACCCTAAAGAAAGGTGCCTTTAAGACTTTAAGCCTTTCTTGATGCTTAGTATTGAGTCTAGAACACTGCTTTGCTTGTTGAAAGCCCATGGAAATCACCTTATGCATCAAAGATCATGAGTTTTCGGCCAACCATTTGGACCGAAAACCTCTTGGACCAAAAACCATACGGACCGAAATCCATTTGGACCGAAAACCACAAGAAACATACCATTTGGTCCGAAAACTCCCTTAAGTGGCTATACAACCCTTAGATGCAACCCTTGGTACTTTTATCACATGAATCAAAGTGTTTTTCCATGTCCTAGGGTATCTTAACTTGATTAATAAGTTGTTAAACGACCAATTGGATACATATATGTGTTATTATATAATAAATAGGATCTGTGTGTGCTCAAGCCTTCACTTGACACTTAGCATCCTATACCATCCGTTCATCCAAACCACTCACTGCAGGTGAGTTCATACCCCTTAAACAACCTTTAAATGCTCTTGCATGCTTTTAAATACTTTTATGGGGGGAATACAAGTTCAATATCATAGTTATTATATCAAACATGTAACACCCAAAATCAGAAAGGCCAGGAAAGGAAAGAAAACCCTAAGTCAAAGGGTCAACTCGTCGAGTCCAGGGAGGAACTCGACGAGTCAGAGCGGGATTCGGGGGATTGATTAAGTAACCGACTCGGTGAGTCGGCAAAGAGGACTCGGTGAGTCCGGTCTGAAGAGGGAAACCCTAAATCCGGGGCTTTGTGCACTATTTAAGCATCTCATTCTCTCCCTTAGGGTTCCCTATAGCCTCTCTTATCCAGAACACGAAACTCTAAGCCTCTATTTTAGCACTTTCAATCTTTCCTTGCCATTTTGGGTGCTGTGAAGCTAGAAGGAAGAAAGAAACCTTTGGTGATTCAAGATTTGGTAGTAGATCTAGAGTTGGTGGGACTTTTCAGAGCATTTGAAGGTAATAAGTCGTTACCTTCACTCTTTTGCATCTAGATCTACCTTTAATATGAGATTTGGGGCTTTTATGGCATGATTTAGATCCAATTCGAGTTAGAAGTCCAGATCTAAAGTTGCTACTTTAGATGTAGGTGTGGCTTGGCCTAGAGAACCATAAAATAACAGTCTTTGGTGTGTTGATGAAGCATGGTTGCCATAAACCCTAGTTTTGAGTGTTTTGTGCCTAGATCTCCTTAGCTACACGTAAAGTTTGCAACTTTACGCGAGGATTAGGCTTTTCAAGGGTGGATCTACAGTTTGGAGTCCATGCATGACTCAAAAGCCTCTGGATATATGAAGGACTGAATAGACTCGGCGAGTCCTTCAAGTGGACTCGACGAATAGTATGAAGATGGAGATAAACTCAACGAGTTGGATGAACAACTCGGCGAGTCTGTTGAAGATTGCCTTTGACTCGGCGAGGCTGTTCTTGGACTCGACGAGTCAAGTCGCGAAACCCCAAACCCTTCGAGTTAAGACTCGGATCAATGAGTTGAGTAGGGACTCAATGAGTTGGTCAGGACAGGACTCGGAAATCAGTAGACTCGGCGAGTCAGGGGCTGACTCGGCGAGTCGAGTCGCGAATGATAGGATTCTGAGCGTATGAACTCGGCGAGTCAGTAGGCAGACTCGGTGAGTAGGGTTGACCTGGAAGGTTGGCTTTGACCAGGACTTTGACTTTGTCAAGAATGGACTTAGCTGGCTTTTAGAGTTCTGTTTGGATCTAAGTGTTATATTTATTGATATTGGTAGCTTGGGGAGCTAGTGGAGCAGCAGTTTAGAGAGAGTTGTCAGGCAGTGGCAAGAGGGATTACCAGCAAGTTCAGCAGTACGAGGTGAGTTTCCCTTTGTGTGAATGGGTCTAAGGCCACAATGCCAGCCCATGTAGTTACGAGTAGGAAGACCCGGGGGTTAGCCCTAGGCACTGTATGCTAGTATGATATTTGGGACCAAGGTCCATCGATAGCGGGCGGGTGCCCAGGAATGGTTTGCATGATAGGGTATACTTGTTGTCTGTGTAATACTTGTATGAGCCTAGTTGGGAGGTGAGTACTATTGGGTTTTGAGCATTCTAACACTCATATGGTGTAAATGCAACCCTATAAACCTTGGATCTATGTTGTCTCTATTATACATGTAAATAAGAACTTTCCAAGGCTTTAATCCTAACTAGCATATTATGAAGTTCTTATACTACAAAGTACTAGTTAGATGACATACCTTTTGATGTAGCTTGATGTCTTCAAGCTTTAAGAGCTTAGCCCTAATAGTGTGGAAGCCTCAAGTGGAATCACAAATCACCAAAACACCTTGTAAGACTTTATAGAATATGAATACTTGGTTCTCTCTAGTGAAATCGGCTAGCCCTCTTAGTGTAACCACACTAGTGCCCATTTCACCAACCAAGGACAACTTTATATAGTGTGGAGGATTAGGGTTAAACCCTAATACCCATGACCTTTCATTTCCTAGGATCCATGGGTTAAAGCTCCATGGACTATCCATGAAGACTTAGCCCAACCTAAATGAACTTGGCCCACTACACATATATATCTAAGAGTCCATATTTAATTAGTTCATTTTGATCACTTAATTAATTATAAATTAATTCTTGATCAATACTAATTAAATAATACGATTATATTAATATATTAGAACTTATAATATATTAATATAAATCATAAATATACTATTCTCAAAATACTATCGATATAAATTGTGCCGGTGAAGTGCAACCCAAATGGACCATGCCGGGTCGGGTCAAGTACATACCAAATATAGTTATGGACTTAGACATTAATCCAACAGTCTCCCACTTGGATAAGTCTAAAACTATTATTGAGTATGACTTCAAAACCTAACTGGCAATCGTAGCTCTTAAAGCCGCTGTCGAACTCTGATCTTGTCAACGAACTTGTCCATTAGATAAGGGATCATATATTCCTCCATTCTAGATATCATATGGACTGAGACATGGATTATAATCATTCTCTCTGTCCATTTGTTGTTTCCCGATTTCTGATTCATGACGACTGACTGATTGAACAAATCAAATCAGTCTTGGCTTGGCCAAGCACTCACATGTGTCATCATTAAATCATCAAGGGGCCCATAGATATCGCTTTTATCCTGAAGGTAAAAGGAATGGATAAACTTCGACTCATATGGCTTGTTCTACTACTTGTTGAATCATACACAAAGGCACGTTTTATAACACCGAGTTACCGAATGCGTTTTCGTGCAATCAATGTACAACCAACTCATAGTAACAACTCATATCTCTAGGTTTGAAGAATATAAGATATTATCGTCTCATGATCACTCGTGATAAAATCCATGAAGTGATTCCAATGAACACGGGTTGAATCCAATACTCAGAACTTATGAGCACTCATGAGTGTTGTAGCCCTTTGTCCAACATCTTAGACCTCTACAAGCCAACCCATGACAGTCTTAATTCATATCTACTTCCAACATATGACCGACTGTGGATGGTTTGAATAACTTAG
Organism: Lactuca sativa; assembly: GCF_002870075.4. NCBI lineage: Eukaryota > Viridiplantae > Streptophyta > Magnoliopsida > Asterales > Asteraceae > Lactuca > Lactuca sativa. The sequence continues at coordinate 231,141,718 of NC_056623.2, forward strand.
TCATTCCAGAAGAATAACCTAGTTTATTCTGGAAGTCAAAACATGCAAAGTGAAACACAAGAATAAATGAATCAAATATGGTATCAAACCCTATGAATATAAATAAACACTTTTATTTATCACCATATTGATTACTCATTATTCATTTTTTCGGTTTTATCAACTTTATACTTGAATTTAAAACAATAGTTGTCCCATGCTCCAAGCATGTACACTATGTTTTCTAAACACTAGTCATGCCATACACAAAGTATGCGTACTATGTTTGTCTATGATCTTTACTTTGTGAAATAGATCAATTGAGCACAACTCCAATGATCATTTTTCACAGTCCCAAGCCCATACTAAAAATGCAAGAATTCCAAATTCATGCAATTTACTAAAATATGTTAGATTCTAAAGTTATATGCATTGATCCTCTTGTAATGATTATGCACAAATTCAACCAGACTTGGCAACAATCATTACAGAGTATTCCAACGGAGATCAACTCCTTGGAAAGATCCTTCTTGCATTAAGTTTCCTAATCTTACAGATTGAATACTTTCTAACTTTGAACCATTTCCATATTCCATTTTGACTATCACTTCCGAACAAGAGTTCCCTCTTTTCAGACTATGTCAATATGGTCCTTCCAAAGTCAACATTATACTTCCAGCTGTCCTTGAGCAACCAATCCTTGGTAAACCTTAGATTGTCCTTAACAATTGCTTAATCATTTTAGTCATATCCAATTCTAGACATTTTCCCTTCTTAATGCCCCAGGCATTTGGAAAATTTTAGAAAAGATGAATATAGCACATGTAATCGATCCTATATCCGAAGCATATGGGACACGATTTATGATGTCTCACATAAAGACTAAACCAGTCTTTTGCTATAATATTTCCATTTCTATTTGCCAAGTTCTCATAATTCAGATTATGAAAAGGGATGCCGTAATCATAATCGAATTTTAGAATGCAAATAATGAACCCATACATAGAATTTCCTTATGTTGAGCCATTCCAACATGAAATTCATATATATATATATATATATATATATATATATATATATATATATATATATATATATATATATATATATATATATTCTTGACTAAATACGATTAAGACCTCAATCTAAGCTTTTAGATTTGAGATGAAGTATAATTTCTTCTCCCTTAATTATAGCAAAACAACTTTTCCCAATTGAGACCTTTTGTTTTTCTATAATTAACATTGCTAACTTGCAACCTTTATCATAATTATCATGCTCCCACTAACATGATGATTAATACCATAACACTTATGCTCCCACTAGCTTTGACATGTACTCAGAAATCAACTGACTTTCTTACCAAAGTTCAGATTTCTGATACTAGATTGTTTTGATAAAACTTTATCAAAATCATACACCTTCCCTTACATAGCTCATAGGTGTGTCTAAACAATTATGTAGAGGGATGCCGTAATCATAATGGTTAGACCTTTTTGCCACTTCTCACAAGTCCAGTTTAGTGTGTCGGTTAACCACACACGCTCCACTAATGACTTTGAGAATGCAAATATCACAATTGCTATCTAGCTAAAATCTACTTAGTGAAAGTGTTTCCTCACTATCATTTACATGAATCGGAGAGAAACCTTATGACAGTTAGATTTAATGGTGTACGTGTTCTTATCCATGTGAATTGTCAAAACCATAATCACAAGACTAGGTTAGTGACAAATCCTAACTCATATGGATTGAACTTGTGCAATCTTAATTTCTTGCCACCTGGCAGCTCAAGGGCCTGCCATTGCTTCCAAGTTGTTGTGCAACCAATTGAGAACTCTAAGAACTCGTATGCAAAGCCAACTTTAATTGGAATGGGCACAGAATATGTCAACACGATAGGTTATAAACCTCAAGTCGTGTGCTAGTGAAGAACTTCAGGTTTTATTCTTGATTAGTTCTTGAGACTTTCAAGTACCTTTAAGACTCCCACTATCTCCTTGACCTATAAGACTTTCTTGCCAAATATTCAAGAGATAATGTGTGGATTCTAATCAAGACAGACACTTAACACAATTAGCCTTAGTTGATCTTTGTTTTATCCAAAACATCACAACTTACCAATTTCAAATGTACAAGAGTAGAAAACTTTTACTCTCACATTTGACAAGTGTTTTAAACCTTCTTTAAGACATGTCATTCAAGTTACAATCTTAGAGTATAACTCTATGAACTGTTTTTGAATGAAGTATGAATCATCTTCTTGATTTAACCACTTCAACAATTCAGAACTCCTCTTCTTAACTCTCAGAATGTACTTAGAGGATGAATTGTGATAAGGTCTCAAAATCATTAAGATGATCTTAAAACATGACACTAAAGGACTCTCCCATCTTTTCAAATTTGAGAAACTTTTATCCTTCTGCCTAGTTTGATTCTTCTTATTCGTTCTGTCATACATTGAAAAATTTTCCAATGCTTCAGAATTATACTTAAGCTTGTAAGTATAATCATATTACTAAACCTTAGTAAATCATGACGAATAGTCTTATCCATATTTTGTGGTGGACTTTGACAAGTGCACAAGAAAGTGTACTTGATCCCTTAGTCCTTCTCTTGACTCAAACATCCATGTGAACAAGCAATTAGTCTTAATTTTCCAATGCTCGAAAGTTCTCATTCATCATACTATACAACTTGCATGATTCCAAGTTTCTATCCAACTGAAACTTGGGTGATGAGAATCTTTCCTTATTTGGTAAATTTAGACACTACCACAAATGAAAGACTCAAATTCATATTTCCAATATTGCTATCAATGGAATCATATAAACAACATCTTTTTTCCCAAATGCCATTGTAAGGATATTTTAAAATAAATAAAATTAAAAACTTTTCTTTTATTTTAAAACTTTGCGGAAAAACTAATCCTTACAATGCAAATGTATATGAAAGCTTGTTGTCATCTATTCCTAAGCAATCTATCATAACTCTTAAGCACCTGCTCAACATTCTGATCACCAAACCATGCAATTGAAATCCATCTTCGCGATCAGAATCAACATATACTTCCTTTAAGTTCCTTTACTTTTCTTTGATTCTTAAAACATCAACATGTGACCCAGCCACATCATGTAATAAGAATCTCCAAGTAGGAAATTAATAGAGTTAGACAATGGACTTTACCTGAAATAAAGTCAAACTTATTGACTTTATCATCCTTAGGTAAGTTTGGCAGCTTCATAACCAAAGCCCCTTCCTTTGGCAATAGAAACATATGGACCTTTAGGTAATAGTACATGGGACTATCTCAGACTTAGTCTTTCTCTTTACCATTTGGTCAACCAAGTTGACTATGGCCAATCCCTTTCCATTAGGAAGAGAAAGCATTTCTGGATTTCCTGTGTCACTATTGTCCCTGTCCATAAAGTTTTGGGAAGTTGATTTCCTAATCAAATTTGCTTTACTAGTACACTGAATCATTTCTGATTTAGCAGCACCAAGCAAATAGATAAGATCATTAAGGGTCTTGTCATAGTCTATTTCATAAGAGTCCCAAAGGAACTCACTATGTGAATTAGAAAGTGATTGAACCACTAACGTTCTCAAGACTTTGACATCCAACTCTCCCGGCTTGTCAATATGTGACTACATCTCCAAGATGTGACCACACATAGACCTTTACTTGCCAATAGGGCTTGAGTGACCTTAAAATTTTCAAGAACTTGTGGGTTAGGGAGAATAATTGGAGGAGGTGAAAGAAGTGAAGTTCCAAGATATTTTGGAAGATCATAGATGTCTAAACCAAACATCTTTTGGGAGATATTCACGATAGTTGATTTAAAGTCCTTAATATAACACCCAATATGAAATATTAAGGCTAGGACCCAACAAACTATTTTATAACTTGGAAGAGGGATGTCGTAATCCAAGCTATAGAATATTTGAAGGTAGGTGAATGACGATTCACCAATTTCCACCATGAAAAACGAAATAATTAATTAGGTTTTAATTGGATTTGAAATTCCTAGATCTTTGAGATTCATTGAACTGTTCAATGGCATGTTTCAATCTCGAGTGTGCCCTTCAGGTTTTGTGACTGGGATGCCGAGGATCACAAAACAAGGTGTGAAGTAACCATGCAAATTACTGGGTACCCTTAAGTGTTTACCCCTCAATCGATGTGTCAGTTAACCACACACGCTCCATCGTTACTATGATAAGCATTAAGTTACCCTTTGCCTACCTTGTTAAATACGAGTTAGTGTGCCGGTTAACCACACACGCTCCACTAACCGACTTAGACAAAGTGCAAAGTGTAATTTCATGGATTAACACCTTATTCACATTTTCCTAAGTAACTAAGATTGGGTATTATTAAGAGTTTAGTTACTTAGTATTTATCATTAATACTTTTAATGAAGGGAGAATTATAGTCCTGTCAAACCCGTTCGGCTAACGACCCTCCACCAGTCAAGCAAGCGGTGGGTGAGAGTGGACACCCACTAAGTTGTCATTTTATAGGCAACAACCTTATACCCACCTTATAGATCGGCTTCGTGAATGAGTCCTACTAACAGTAAGACTGACTTTACTCTTATACATATATATATATATATATATATATATATATATATATATATATATATATATATATTATTAACTTATAATATTATAAAGTATAAGGGTTGAATTTTAACTCTTTAAAATTCTAAGGGCTTAACTTGGAATTAAAGTAGTCATAAAAGAAAACTTTTCAAATTCCAAAAATTGAGGGCAAGTTTTGAAACTATTCAAAACTCTTGGATTTTCATAACTTATGAGTTTTAATTAAAGTATTAAAACTTTTAATGAAGAGACTCTTGGACATCCATAACTTGAGGACAAGTTATGGAGCCATAAAAACTATTTATAAGAAAAGACTCTTCATTTTTTTATAACCTAAGGCATTTTTATGAGTTTTTAAGATTCATAAATGTGACTTTTCATATAACTTGAGGACAAGTTACAAAAACACATTTTATGAACAACATTTAGATTAATTTGGATTGAAAACATCTAACACATATTTTTCATTAATCTAAAAAATAACTCATAAAACAAGGAAACATAAAACTTTTGGTAATCCATAACTTATGGAGTTAAATGTTTGTTTTATGATGAAAATTTTCATGTTTTATAACTTAAGAATAAGTTATGGAATTCTTTAAAACATTAACACCAAATTTTGTAACTCCATAAAAACATTGAATCATTTTTTTAAACCTTTTCATATCCATAACTTATGGAGGTTTCAAAAAACTCTTTAGATCAAACTTTTAAAACTAATAAAATAATCAGATCATTTTATCCTTTACTAAATTTGACCTAATTCAACTTATATAGCAAATGATTCAAATTTTACAAATAATTAGTTTTTCACAAAAAAAAGTAATTATCTTAAAATTTGACAAACGTCATGTTTTTTTTCCTTTTTTTTCAACTTTGAAAATAAAACATTTGCATCAATATAACAGAAAACAACCCATGTCTCTGATACCACTGTTGCGTTTTGAGCATTCTAACACTCCTATGGTGTACATGCAACCCTATAAACCTTGTATCTATGTTTTCTCTATTATACATGCAAATAAGAACTTTCCAAGGCTTTAATCCTAACTAGCATATTATGAAGTTCTTATACTACAAAGTACTAGTTAGATGACATACCTTTTGATGTAGCTTGATGTCTTCAAGCTTTAAGAGCTTAGCCCCAATAGTGTGGAAGCCTCAAGTGGAATCACAAATCACCAAAACACCTTGGAAGATTTAGAGAATATGAATACTTGGTTCTCTCTAGTGAAATCGGCTAGCCCTCTTAGTGTAACCACACTAGTGCCCATTTCACCAACCAAGGACAACTTTATATAGTGTAGAGGATTAGGGTTAAACCCTAATACCCATGACCTTTCATTTCCTAGGATCCATGGGTTAAAGCTCCATAGACAATCCATGAAGACTTAGCCCAACCTAAATGAACTTGGCCCACTACACATATATATCTAAGAGTCCATATTTAATTAGTTCATTTTGATCACTTAATTAATTATAAATTAATTCTTGATCAATACTAATTAAATAATACGATTATATTAATATATTAGAACTTATAATATATTAATATAAATCATAAATATACTATTCTCAAAATATTATCCATATAAATTGTGTCGGTGAAGTGCAACCCAAATGGACCATGCCGGGTCGGGTCAAGTACATACCAAATATAGTTATGGACTTAGACATTAGTCCAACAAGTACGTGCAAGGTCCCGTATCTCACCAACAGCAAAGTATGGACGGGGTTCCATATCTCAGTGGTAGCAGAGCAGGGGCGAGGCCCAAGTTAGGAAAAGAGTTAGTGTGGGTCGGGCCCGTATCTCACTATCAGTAGGAGTGTGGACGAGGTTCCATGACTCAACAGTAGCAGGTCAGGGGCGAGGCCCAAGATAGGCGAGGCCTTAAAACAGGATTCAGTAGTATTGTTTAGCTTATGTGTTGTGATACGTTTATGTGTTAGTATATGTTAGTGGGCGAGGCGCTGTGACAGGGGAGGCCTAAGTGAACAGATCTGTATCCGAGCGGGGCTCGAAGCCAGGCGGGGCCTAGAGCGGCGGGGCCGTTGTAGCGGGCGATGCCCGAAGTAGAAGGCATGGCCCAGTATGTGGAATATGTGTTTATGCAGGGTATGTGGTAGGTTGGGGGAACACACTAAGCTTCGTGCTTACGATTTTCAGTTTTGGTTTCTGGTACTTCTGGTAGCGGTGGGAAGAGCTCAGAGTGATCGCATGGCACACACCATACATTAGACAGCCTGGGAATGTTTTACTCTGATAATGAAAATATGTTTTGGAATTAATACTCTGATTATGTTATGGATTGATCAATGTGTTTTTAGTAATGTTTTATAAAAGAAATTTTTAGTCTTGAAAATTAGGACGTTACAAGTTGGTATCAGAGCCTTGGTTTGAGGGATTTGGACATACTCTCGGGTGTGTCTGAACTTAAACTAAGGGATTGGTTTAAAAGTTTTCAAAATGAAAAGACAGTTTTGTAAAAAGAGTTTTTAGAAATGAAACAGTTTTAGAAAGCGAAAAGAATTCAGAATGAAAAGAATTTTGATAAGAGAAAAGGGTGTGGTGCATGCGATCGGCCGAGCTCAAGTAAGTACCCCAAAATACTCATACAAGTTTACGTTATGATTATCAGTTAGTAGAACAACATGCTAGATTAAGACTAAGGATCTAGGGAGGATGCCTTATGTGCCTGTTATATGTGCTTTGAGTTGCATGAGAGTGCTGATTAGACAGTAGTAGGATAGCCTGCTTAGGTTATGTCTGAGTTTATGAGCTTATGTGCATGCTAGTGTAGATTCTTGATATGAGATTATGATTGTTGAGTATGTTGTGGTTAGATTTTTTCCTTTGTCTGAATGCTGCTTGCTTTGTGCATTGTGGGCTTCTGAGTGATGGGAGTTAGCCATTAGGTGACATGTGATCAGGGTTGAATAATCTCAGAGTGCTGGATTTGGCCCTATTCCGTAGCTCTCGTTTGAGTTTAACCATTGTAGGGACGAGTCTTTTACTCGAAGGATTATCTAAGACTCGTCACATGTGATGGTATTCAGGTGATGGCTAATTGGCATTGCAAAGAAGCCTTCAGCAGATGAGGACTGGTTTGGGTGGAGTTAGAGGTTTCCCTAGGGTAAGCCTAGGATGGGATAGTGCTGGGAGCTGTAGTAGAAGAAAAAGGGACCTGGTGGAGTCGAAGCAGTTCTTGAGGAAAGTACGGATATATGTGGAAGGTAGTATGGGCCCGTACTACTGAAAGCAAAGGATCCGTACTCGATTCGAGAAAGGACGAGATGAGACCAGGGAACTTGTAGTGTGTGTGTGTATGATCCCTCAACAGTGATGAGTATTATGATAGTATTGCGATATGATTTCAGCATGGTAACACTGCGAGAGAGACCAGTGGGCAGATCAGGCACCAGAGAGGGATCAGGCTCGAGTTCAGCTGAGGTTATGCGCAGTATTTTAGATCAGACTCCTGTGATTTTTGGCACGGTCAAGGAGGGTATACTGGAGATCTTGGATGAGAGGCTGGGAGCCTTTCATACCGAGATAATGGCTTTGATGGGAGCGCATACTACGACATTCATAGAGTTCCGAGCTTGCGAAGCGCCAGATTATCATGGGGCTAGGGACCCCATCGCTAGCAACAGGTGGTTGGTCGATGTTGCCAACGCATTCCGTATGAGCCGGTGTCCTGAGGGGGACAAGGTCAGACTCGCCTCCTGTCTTCTGAAGGACAGAGCAAGGGAATGGTGGGAAGAGGTTGGTCATGCCATTGGTAATGATCCCGCGTTGGACGTGATGACATGGAGCGATTTTTTGGCCAGGTTCAAGGCTGAGTTTTCGCCAATTATTGAGGTGCAACAGCTAGCACGGGAGTTTCAGGATTTGACGCAGACTACTGAGACTATGGTGGAGATCACCGCCATATTCAGGGAGAGTGCCCTCCTTGTTCGGCAATATGTTGCGGACGAGGAGATGAAGAAGGCTTGATATCACAAGATGTTGAGGGATGACATCAGGCAGTTTGTGAGCAGGTCCAGCTGCAAAACGTTGGAGGATATGATCGCAGGAGCTAGAGAGAGAGAGAGATTGATTTGGAGCAGATCCGGAAAAGGAAGCCGGATGAGGTTAAGGTAGCCACATGTTTGGGCAAAAGGCCCAAGGGGTCAGATTCGAGATCGAGGGATTACCCGAGCCGCGGCCGATGCGGGAGGTGCGGCAGGATGCACGAGGGTGCGTGTAGGAGTGGTAGTGGTGGAGATTCGGGCTGCTTCAAGTGCGGCCGGACGGGTCATCTTAGCAGGGATTGTACTGCTACCACCACCCAGGGATTAGACTTGATATGTTTCCACTACAGTCAGCGGGGCCACAAGAAGGCCCAATGCCACAGTTTTTTCTCGGCAGGACGAGTGATAGCACCTGCCCCTACAACTCTAAGGATCACAGACGACCGTCAAAGCCGAGCAGAAGCACCTGCGGTAGGAGGCAGGGCTTTTCAGATGACTACCATGGAGACGCGAGCAGCTCCGGACGTTCAGGTATGTGTCTTCTGTTTTCTGCTTTCTCTGTTCATGATTATATTGTTATGGTTCTGCATCGTATGTGGTATGAATAATTTAGAATTGAGCGGCTTGCTTGCGATTTAGTTATATGCCATTTGCATACCTTGGATAATAAAGTGGTAGTTAGGGGGTGGTGTCTTATGGAAGTAGGTTACTTATGATGAAGTAACTATAGCATGCTTGCGTGGAACTCAGTAGTGACCGCTGGATTCAGAAAGGTGTTACGCAGTGGTAGATCGGTTAAATCCCTAGCTATGGCAAGCTTGGTTATTCAGCAGATTGATTGCGGTATAGCAGAGAAGATTGGGAATTCCTCTAGAGCATTGAGCAGTGAGGTATAAGCAGGATCAAAGTGGAGGAGAACCCTCCGAGTATACAATGGTAAGAGCATGCATATCCAGGATGAGTACTCGACCTCTGAGAAAGAAGAGAAGTAGCACAGTGATTGATGGATTGAGGAGTTCAGCGTTGGCAGTTTGAGAAACTTCCTAATAGTTGGTTCTTGTAATCGAGATGGTTAGTATCTGGTTGGGAATTCGGGTTCGAGGGTCGCCTGTAGGACTCAAGAAAGAGTTGGAATGAGAATCTTGAGAGCGGTAGCATGGGATGCTTTCGTGTTAGTAGTCAGTGGTAGTAGCGATAAGGAAAGTATGGTAAGAGATTAGTAGGACCAGTGGTAGTAGCGATAAGGAAAGTATGGTAAGAGGCAGCAAGTTGACCGAGGGTGCTACGCCTCTCACAGCAGAGTTGGATAATCTTAAAGGGAAGGGTTTGACCCTGTTGCGTAGCTCTTGTATGAGTCTTAACCATTGCAAGGATGAACCTTTTACTTGAAGGATTATCTGATCCATCCGCTGGGACGGGTTCTTAGCACTAAGTTATGGAAGTAAGAAGCATTCGGTATGTACCAACAGTAGTGACCAGCACTGAGAGTGACTAGAGTGATCGACATCGTGAGGGGTATGTTCCTCACAGTGACAAAGGAGGTGGATAGCTATAGAGGCAGTCTTGGGAAGGTCGGAGAACATACGAGGAAAAGGGAGTAAACCCTAAGAATGTTTAGCCTAAGTACTCGGGGATTTTATCTGCAAGGATTATGCCATCCAGAATGATCGGGCAGGAGGTCAATAGGCTTAGAGTCACCAGGCAGGGTGTTGGAGGCGGATTGCAGGACAGTTGGCTATAGCGAACGTTGAGGACGAAGTTTAGTTTAAGTGGGGGAGAGTTGTAACACCTGAACTCAGAAAGGCCAAGAAAGGAAAGAAAACACTAAGTCAAAGGGTAAAATCATCGAGTCCAGGGAGGAACTCGACGAGTCGGAGCGGGATCCAGGGGATCGATTAAGTAACCGACTCAGCGAGTCAGCAAAGAGGACTCGGCGAGTCCGGTCTGAAGAGGGAAACCCTAAATCTGGGGCTTTGTGCACTATCTAAGAATCTCATTCTCTCCCTTTGGGTTCCTTATACACTCTCTTATCCAGAACACGAAACTCTAAGCCTCCATTTTAGCACTATCAGGGTTTCCTTGCCATTTTGGGTGCTTTGAAGCTAGAAGGAAGAAAGACACCTTTGGTGATTCACGATTTGGCAGTAGATTCAGAGTTGGTGGGACTTTTCAGAGCATTTGAAGGTAATAGGTCGTTACCTTCACTCTTTTGCATCTAGCTCTACCTTTAATATGAGATTTGGGGCTTTTATGGCATGATTTAGACCCAATTTGAGTTAGAAGTCCAAATCTAAAGTTGCTACTTCAGATCTAGGTGTGGCTTGGCCTAGAGAACCATAAAATAGCAGTCTTTGGTGTGTTGATGAAGCATAGTTGCCATAAATCCTAGTTTTGAGTGTTTTGTGCCTAGATCTCCTTAGCTACACGTAAAGTTTGCAACTTTACGTGAGGATTATGATTAGAAGGGTGGATCTACAGTTTGGAGTCCATGCATGACTCAAAAGCCTCTGAATATATGAAGAACTAAATAGACTCGGCGAGTGCTTCGAGTGGACTCGACGAGTAGTATGAAGATGGAGATGAACTCGACGAGTTGGATGAACAACTCGGCGAGTCTGTTGAAGATTGCTTTGGACTCGGCGAGTCTGTTCTTGGACTCGGCGATTCATGTCGCGAAACCCCAAACCCTTCGAGTTAAGACTTGGATCAGTGATTTGAGAGGGGACTCGGTGAGTTGGTCAGGAAAGGACTCGGAAATCGGTAGAATCGGCGAGTCAGGGGCTGACTCAGTGAGTCGAGTCTCGAATGATAGGATTCTGAGTGTATAAACTCGGCGAGTCAGTAGGCAGACTCGGGGAGTAGGGTTAACCTGGAAGGTTGACTTTGACCAGGACTTTGACTTTGTCAGGAATGGACTTAGTTGGCTTCTAGAGTTCTGTTTGGATCTAAGTGTTATATGTATTGATATTGGTAGCTTGGGGAGCTAGTGGAGCAGCAGTTCAGAGAGAGTTGTCAGGTAGCGGCTAGAGGGATTACCAGAAAGTTCAGTTGTACCAGGTGAGTGTCCCTTTGTGTGAATGGGTCTAAGGCCAGAATGTCGGCCCATGTAGTTACGAGTAAGAAGACCCGGGGTTAGCCCTAGGCACTATATGCTAGTATGATATTTGGGACCAAGGTCCATCGATAGTGGGCGGGTGCCCAAGAATGGTTTGCATGATAGGGTATACTTGTTGTCTGTGTGATACTTGTATGAGCCTGGACGGGGTTCCATATCTCAGTGGTAGTAGAGCAGGGGCAAGGCCCAAGTTAGGAAAAGAGTTAGTGTGGGTCGGGCCCGTATCTCACTATCAGTAGGAGCGTGTACGAGGTTCCATGACTCAACAGTAGCAGGTCTGGGGTGAGGCCTAAGATAGGCGAGGCCTTAAAACAGGATTCAATAGTATTGTTTAGCTTATGTGTTGTGATATGTTTATGTGTTAGTATATGTTAGCGGGCGAGGCCCAGTGACAGGTGAGGCCTATATGAACAGATCTCTATCCGAGCGGGGCTCGAAGCCAGGCGGGGCCTGGAGCGGCGGAGCCGTTGTAGCGGGTGAGGCCCGAAGTAGCGGGCGTGGCCCAGTATGTGCAATATGTGTTTATGCAGGGTATGTGGTTGGTTGGGGGAACTCACTAAGCTTCGTACTTACAGTTTTCAGTTTTGGTTTCAGGTACTTCCGGTAGCGGAGGGAAGAGCTCGGGGTGATTGCATGGCACACACCATACATTAGACTGCCTGGGAATGTTTTACTCTAATAACGAAAATATGTTTTGGAATTAATACTCTGATTATGTTATGGATTGATCAATGTGTTTTAAGTAATGTTTTATAAAATAAATTTTTAGTCTTGAAAATTGGGACGTTACAAAACACATGTGATTAATAATTACCAAACAGATGGATTTACTACACTTTCAAACCGTTTTATCAAACAAACGACTTTTAAATTATTTTATAAACTGACATCAAGTCATGTTATTTTATTATTTCAAACCCTTTAAATGAGTTACAAAACCTCTTTTCACTTATGTATTCATAGAAACCATATCTATAAACTTATGTAGTAAGTATATATATATATATATATATATATATATATATATATATATATATATATATATATATATATATATATATATATATATATATATCCGATAAGATGGTTGTGACTTCAGCCGCAACACCTGGTATAACAAAGGTGTATAAACATACATGGACACTTCAAACTACATTACCAGCAAACTATATGAGGTATAATTTGGGAAATACCACCTACTATTCCTAGTACAAATGGAGCATACAAGAGTCCATTCATTCATGAGTCTATAAAACTGTATTACATACTATATGAAGGAATACTATTACATACTATAGGAAGAGATACGGTTACATACTATATGATGAGATACTATTACATATTATATAAGTAGATACTGTTATATAAGTACGAGACTAACCATTCTACACCTAGTTGTTAGCTACAGAGGGAAAATGCACATCGATAGATATCTACAGTTAATACTATTCGGCAAGATACTCTGCCGTGTTTATCCTAGTACCAAAGGATAATACTTACATGATTATATAATGTTTCCCTTTTACTTTTATTTTGTGACATGCTCACATAAATGATGAAGTAGACTATATTTTGATAATAATAGTTACACATGGGAAAATTACACACTTTTAAAAGAAACAAACATACAAAACAGTCGAGAATTGGTAGAATACTACTTTTATACTAGTGGAAAATATGGGATTTTCTAGGGTTTTCACACTTATACGAACTGTTTCATCAAACATTTACAAGTCTTTTCCTTGTGGTTTTACAAATCAAAGACATTAAAATACTTATGAATTCACCAGCTTTATTGTTGATACTCGCTTTCAAAATAACTTGTATTCTTAGGTCATCAGTAGACAGGTACCGGTGACATGTTTTTGAGAAGACAGAGCACAGACAAGACTCGTCTTTTATCATTCATTTTTGGTGTTTATTACATTACAAAGAACACACATGTATTATAAGTATATATTTAATGCAATGGATGATGTTTGTTTACTTATTTACTATTACTGTGTTGTGATACTATACATGACGTCCTCCGCCCCAGAACGTTTTCGCCGTTCTCGGTTTTGGGGTGTGACATATTTTAAAGGTATTTATATGGTTTATATATGTGGTTTATACAATATAAACCATATTAATAGGTACTTTCATATTTATATGTATATTATATTTTTATGCCAAATAAGTATAAATTCAAACTTGTAAAATACAAATAAATATAACTTTTAATGCATTATTATGTTTTGTAAATATATAAATATGTATTTAAATATATAAAAATGTTTTTAAATGTATAATACCTTTAAAATATATTTGTATATTTAAAAACGTATTTTTTAGCTTTTTATCGTTAAAAAGTATTTTCCATATTTAAAAACAAAATCTATATTTAAAAAATACTTATGTATTTAAAAATATATGTCTACATTAATAAAAATATATGATAAGAATAAATAATAATAATTATAATAATCAAAATAATCTAAGTTATTTAAATAATAATAACAATAATTCAGTGTTAGATGTTATATTTAAGATGTCAGCACATAATGCATAAAAAGCGTTGTAGCCTAATGGTAATAGCATTGGCTGGCTATACGGAAGACGCAGGTTCGAGTCTCCCCACGCCTTGTTTATTCGCAACAATTCTAATTTTTAAGAGAACGATTCTTAGTGCCACATCAGCCACAAATGCACAATCAATTCCAACGTGGCACGACACCTGTGCAAGGTAACCGGCTGATGACCCTCAAACCGGTTAAAGGGGCATAAATGCAAAAATTAAACAAAACCTCCGGTTTTATTGAACCTAAAAATAGCCAAAGGAATATTTTTTGAAAACTTAAGGGCTTTTATGTCATTATCCCTTTTTAATTTTCTGATTTTTGAATTTTCTAATTTTTGTTTGATTTTTTTTTTAATTTTCTGATTTTTGTTTGATTTTTTTTTAAATTTTCTTATTTTTGTTTGATTTGATTTTTTTTTAAAATTTTCCCCCTAAATTTGTGCATAGAGGAAAACTATGAACAAATTTAACAAAAACATAAATATTTGGGATCAAATTTGTGAGACAGTCTTAACTTTGTTTATCAATACCTTCACCTTCATGAATAGATCTGGTCAAGTGCCGGTATTGTGGTCCACTTAAACACGAAGAATATTGACAAACTTTTCTAAATAAATCATTCAGCTGATGACGACCACGGGTATTGTTGTCCACTTAAATTAAGCAGCAAGATCTACAGACATCCTCTAAATGGTTCAATTTTACTTGCACTAGAACGTGTTCCCCACTTCCCGATATACCCTGATTATCAAGAACTTCCAAAGAACTCCTTACTTTAGGTGAATAGACAATTATTAAGGAGGAAGTCAAGTTTAGAAAAATGTGCATATGTTGTGTCCCAGGTTGGATATCTTTCAATCACCCAAAGGGGACAACATATGACTAACAGAGATAGAGGGATTGAGAGATAGAATATTGCATATGTTGTGTTCCATGTCGTATCATTTCAATCACGCAGAGGAGACAACATATAACTAACAGATAGAAAGAATTTCATAGATAAGGAGGTGTGTAGAATTAGAGTTGCATATGTTGTTATCCAGGTCGGATCTCTTCTAATCACGTAGAGGAAGCAACATATGACTAACAGATAGAAAGCAAGAAAATAATTTCCTACAGACCTACTTTATTAGAACCCCCCATTCACCCTATAAGAACCATAATTAAGGACATAAGTTCGTACATTAAGGAAAAGTTGAATCACAGTTCTAGATGCGTATTGATTTAGTGTATCCTGTGGGTTCCCGTGTTTATCTCACTGCTCAATCTACCCGGGCGTTGTATGGTCAGTCCAAACAATCCTATCTAAATCCACATTGTCAAATCCTTCGTGTGTACCAGCACATTGAACACAGAGTCTAGACAATTCAGATTCAATCCCTTACACATGTTTTAGACTACCCGTTATCACTTTCTTGATATCACTTCCCAAAATCGCCTACTAAGGAAGGACATATAAGGAAATTAAAGAAAAATGTCTTTGAAATGAAACAATGTAAAATAAACTCAGGAGTGTAGAGAAGAAAACTCAAACCATAAGTCACGGATTGAATTTGCATCCAGAAGGTCTGAGAACAGCAAGCATAATCTCAAAACAGATCCAAAAAATCTTTACATCGTTAAGGACAAACCCCATTTGTGATCTCTTCCTTTCCTCCTTTCCCCCAAAAGGACAGATACTCTCAAACAAAGGTCTAAATGTTGTATAGTTGAGAGATGCCCCCTATCGTGTGCCTGGAACAACCCTTATCAACAGACCGAAGTCTGATGATATGCCTCCATAGCTGCTTTGACATAGAGTGCGATCAGTTGGTCTTTGGAACCCAGTCCATTTTGAAATTGGGTCGACCTTTGTCATCTACGCAAGATACATTCTCGCACGACATGTCCTGTTTATCACAAACAAAAGATGTAGAAATATTAGAGTCAGTAGTTAATTTGGGAGATTGAGCTTTCGGAACCCATTTGTAGTTGGGTTTAACCCATTTCTTGTTTGGATCGGATGGGTGCCTCGGCACTTGATTTTGATCTCGAAGCCGATCGCCGACATGACTTTGACCTAGCCGGTCTTAGTTTCACTAGAGCATCTCTTGGATTGGACTTCTTGGCTGGCATTCCCTTCTTGTTCTTGGGAGTTGGATTCTTGGCATTCTGCGCATTCCAGTCACCATGGTCTGAACGTGACCTTGAGCAATTTCTTTTGAATTATCTCCCTCTTGGCGCGTTCTGCCAGCCTTGTGCATAGTAGGGAACGTATGTGCGATTAGGACAATTTCGGGCAATGTGTCCAGGTGTTTTACAGTGAAAGCAAGTCTTTTTCTTCACTGGGAAGTTGTTTCTTCCTACCCCTAGTGGCGTTTCCTTGCCTCGTTTCTGATTGTTCCCATATGCACAATTGCAACAAGTTGTCGGTTGTTTCACTTGATTTGGTGTCCTGTACTTCTCAATAGTAGGTTTGTTAGGAGTAACTAAGTTAGAAGCAACATACTCAGAGTTCAAGGAGTCATTGGATTGTTCAATAGTTTTCACTTTGTTCTCATCCTCTACTACTTTACCTGCACAGGAGGTAGAAACATCAGTATTCTTCACCTCAACACCGTTAGTTGGCCCTGGTTGTTCAATCTTAACGGAAGCTGGAGCAGGGGTTTGGCCATACTAAGCAGGCATTTCTTCCTCATTGGTCTCAAGGGGTGGGTTATAGTTGTGATTAAAGGAGGTGGCACACTATGATACCCTAAACCCTTGGTTTGATTATCTTTAAAACTCAATTATTTCACTACTAAGGACTCGCCTGTCTTACTTGACGCAGTATAATTTTTGAAACTAACATTAGTTTTTCCACACTTAATTTTCAAAGTATCAAGTTCTTAAGTTACAGAAGCAAGTTTGCTTTTAATTTGATCATAGTTTACACATTTGTTGTTGTAATCTTCTTGCAATTTCCTGAAGTCGTTAGTTTTGGCCTCTAATTTTTCTTTTAATGGTCTTTGTTCTTTCCTAATAGTATACCTCTCATATTTTAGATCCTCATTTTCTCTTTTAATCAACTCGATTTGATCACGTGAAAATTTGACAGTTTTAATACAATATTGAGAACAAGAGACTTCATTGACCGGGATGTTTGACGAACTCATTGTTTTCCAAAAATGTTCTTTGACTAAAAACTCAAAAGTCAACCTTAAAAATCAAGCTTAAAGGTCAAACTTAAAAGTCAAACCGAAAAACTAAATTTGAAAATTTGAAAGTTCAACGAGAAAGTCAAGGTTTAAAGTCAAATGTCAAACTTGAAAAGTCAAAGTCAAAATTTAAGGAAAAAGTCAGTTTAGAAATTAAAAAAAAAATATAAAGCTAAAATTTTTGGAAGGAAAGAGAATTTAAAAATAAAAGCAATTTGAATTTTGGGCTAAAAGTAACAACTTTGCGAAAATGAAGAAGTGCAGATACGATATTTGAATTAAGAAGCGAAGGGATTTATCATCTAGAAAACTAGATGAGTTGGTTAAGGCGTGTGGCTGATCAATCAAGGGACCCGGGTTTGATCCCCGGCACCCTTAATTTTTCTTCCTTTTTTCTTTTAATAAGACGCGTGAAGGAAGAGCATGAAGCTGCTGAGCTGAATTTCCTAGCCGTCCACCGAGCCGCAATCCACCAAGCCGTCCAAGCCGAGCCGCACACGTTCCAAGCCGTAAACCGCCGATCCGCAAACGTCTGAACTGAAACCGCCGGCACAAACTCATCGGTCGTAAACTCCGGCCGTAAACCCTTCAAAGGCCGTAAAAACTGTTTCAGATCGCGAAAAAAACGAAATTTTTCACCATTTTTGCTCCAAAACTCGATCTAGAACTCGTTTTTATCAAAAACACAAAGAACAAACCCCCCTTAATTTACCAAAATCTATCCAAAAACGCAAAAATTCATCACAATTAAGATCAAATAAACTCCAGATCTGACAAAATTGACTAATACAAACCAAGCTCTGATACCGCTTGTAAGTCCCCAATTTGCTAGTGTATCAATCAGATCTGTTTGATGGTGCGGAATCCCAATCAAACGGATGATGCCGGATCAAATAGAAGAGAATGAGAAGAAGAATATGATGAATCTCGTATGATTCAATATGAATGAAGATCCAGATACAAGATTCACACTCACTAACACACACTAAGGCTCCTCTCTTCTCTCTAACTTTCTCTCTCTAGAATATGCTCTCCTTCATCTATGTCTTACTATTTCTCACACATGCACTCCTCACCATATATATAGTAGACATGGGCTGTGAATGGGTTTACGACCGTAAACCTGTTCATCCCCGTAAACACCAAGCTGTTTACGGTCCTAGACATAAAAATACATTTTCCTAGAAAAGCAAAATATAAACCATAATTTTGTCCCAACATACACAAAATGTAGATAAAGCATTAGAAATTGTATGTAACAATTTACATTTTAAAATAACTTTTTCTTGTGTTTCACTTGTATTCCTCCCCTAAAATATAGTAAAAACGTGAGAATATAGGGGTATGAACTCACTTGGTAGAAGTGGCGGTTTGATTAAAACGAGACTAAACTCGGGCAGCACTTCGACTGGAGAAAGTCGATTTCTCGGAAATCTCGGAGCTTTGGACCTTCGTCAGAGCTTGAATATGGAACCTGGACGTCGAGGTATCTTCGAAAGGCTCGAAAGTGAGAAAATGGGAGAGAAATGGTGTAAATTAGCAAATGAAGCTGGAACCCTCGCATCTTACTTATAGGGCTAGGATGAACCTCGAACGCGGGGCGTTCCCGGAACGCAGGGCGCTCCCTCGAACACAACGCGTTCGGAGCCTTCGTTAGTCATTGCATACGAACTTCGGACTCAATGGATGATGGGACTGGCTCTGGTCGAAGAATGCAGGGCGTTCCTTAGAGAAATGCAGGGCGTTCCCTCTTGGACCAGCCTCGGGTTTTGTGCCCCAATCTTTGAATTTCCGTAACTTTCGTGTACGAGCTCCGTTTTGGACGTTCTTTATGTCCATGTGTGGGTGAGAATATAATCTACAACTTCCATTTAGACTTCGTTTGCAAATTTTGAATTTATTTTTAATTATATATTTTTAATAGGTTGGGACAGGAAAAGACCGTTAAAAATTCATAACTTCGTCATCCGATGTCCGTATTCGTCTGTCTTTTTACCGTTGTATTACTACTGTCGAGATCTTCAATTCTCGTTTAGATCGTGTCGGCTAAATATCGCTAGATCTCTATTTCGAGTTTTCAGATGTCTACCGCTACTCCGAAACTTAGAAAAATCATAACTTCCTCACACGAAGTCAGATTTGGACGTTCTTTTTATGTACGTTCAATGTTTAATGATATCTACAACATTCCTTTAGATACCTAAGGCTAAAAAGTATTTTATTGAAATTTCACATTTTACGCTTAACAATGTTTTACCGGTTTTGCTGCAGATTTTCGATGGGTCATAACTTCTTCATTAAAAGTCGGATTTTTGTGTTCTTTATATTTCTGAAAACCTTGTTACGATATCTACTACTTTATGTATCCCAATTGAGACTTTTGAACATTTCATTTCTGATGCTATTTTTATTTATTTATCAATTTAAAATAGATTATAATACTTGACTTAGGTCATTACATTGACTTGAAATATTAGGTTGTCACAATACAAAACTAATCAACATACATGCAACAATCACATAATCAAAAGTGTATATCATGTAAGAAACTCCCTAAATCAGAATGCATCACAGAAATCAAGCATTAATATCTAACAGTTTCTACAAGAACGTTATCCAATAACATGCTTTTCTAACAATTCATATATCAGCAAAAATCAATACTCAGTAAACATAACCAGTATGGGTATTTTGAGAAGCACCCTCCAGTTTGGGCTCTGGCTGATTGTACACACTGCATCCTCCTGAAAAAGTCAAAGTTAATTAAAGGCCCTCGTTCCCGATCCTAAGCCAACAATCAAACAAGAAAATGACAAGAGACTGAACCCATGTCCTTAACCCAATCCTTTTATTATAAATTATTTCTTTCAAAAAAAATTTACAAAAATTCTTGGATCCTAGTTTGAGACTAGATTCGCACAAGTTTTCCTCCAATTCACTCAAACCAAGGCTCTAATACCAACTTGTAATGCCCCATATTCGCAACCAAAATTTTTCATTTTTATTAAGGTAAAACTTCCTAATTTATAACTCATTTATTAATAAAACCGTTTATTCCCAATCACATTTATTAAAATTTAGAGTATCATAGAAAATGCTAAATCCTCAATGTTGTAAATAAGTGTGTACAGTCCCACCTTTGCCTTCTCATAGCCACCGATGATAGCTAAAACAACACAACTAGATAAGCATAAAGTTTAGTGAGTTCCCCCCCCCCCCCCCCAAAAAAAAAAATACTCAATACAAATAATCATACAAGCGTGCATAACGGCCACTCTTCGAAGTTGGCCTACAGCCTCAACCCAATCGCTCTTCCTGAGCCTTTGTGCCAACGACTTACAACGGACCCCCACCGGGTATCTTGGCCTACAGCATAAAGCAAGACCCCCTCAACCTAAACCAAACACGACATGGCGACATATAAACATTAAGGATCAAGTAGGCACGTAGTACATGCAAACAACAATCATACAAGTCACTACCACATACTAGTCCTCTCACAACATACATTCCCGCTACCAACTAACCTCCATAGAATGCATAACCATTAGTAAATAGAGGTGAGATAGCCACCCGAACAGATGATCCTACTCTGGAGCCACAACCAAACAAGTAAAAGGAAAGAGATTTTGGATCAAGAGTTCTCAGGATAACATACATGACCACAGACAGTCTGTAAGGGCACTCCATATAGATGATAACCAGTAAGCACATATAACATATAGTTCTATAGATTATTACAGCAAAGCAACATACTCAATACCAGGAGACAGATCTAACAGATCACTACATCATAGCAACATACTTGATACTAGAACATAGATCTAGCAGATCACTACAACATAGGAACATACTAATTATATCGACAATCAAAGGATTGCATGGTCGTATATACTCAGAGGTGAGATAATCACCCAAACAGGTGATCCAATTCTAGAACTACAACCAAACAAGGAACATATAAGAGAGCTTAGATCAAGGGTGCTAAGTCTATCCTACATGACTATATATAGTTCATAAGGCATCCTTCTACTAACTATAACAAAAAATAATGGGTCGGCATTGGTTCCTTCGACCTACAGTAGAATGAGTCGAAACTCACCTCAATATGTGTGTAGATAACCATCGTAGCAACAAAGAAATCTACCAACTTCGATTCACTTCCAATCACCTATAGGAAGATACTAGAGTCAATCCCCAATCACAAGTCAGAGTAACCTGCACCAGCGACTATTTCACATGAAATGACGATTAGGGTTAAGTAAGGACACTTAACCCATTAAGGACTTAATAACCTAAGGGTAGGACTAATTAAGGTTGACTTAGTCATTCTCAAGTATAATAATAATCAAAGCTGTTAAGAGAAAAACTTTGAGACACACTTGAACAAACGTTAGAACAAGTATATTGCGGAATAGTTAATCTCGAAGGATCTAAAATCTCAACAATAATATTTAGAGTTAGATGTTAGAGAGTTAGTTGCGAAAAAGTACAGAAACGGAAATGACAACAATTGTTATATCAAGTATACACTTAAGTTGATTCATAACAAGGAATGCATTCAAGCCAAGTTAATAAGTGAGATCAAACTTAGTGGTTAATTCACAGAAGACTTGCTCCGAAGAGAGATTGTAATCGATTATGAAAGTAAGAAGAGTGAGTAAGAGAGATAGAAAAGATAACTTCAGAGATGTGTATTCAGAATTAGATGCGTAAATTTTAATACAAGAGAATGAGTTCTATTTATAGAGACTCACGAACTACACTAGGTTACATCTCTAAGAGTAGCCATGCAAGGTATACTGGACAATAGAGAGTATTATAAAAGATAGGTAAAGTAATTTAGTAAAAAGGACTGTGGTAGATAGGGATTGCGGTTGCAGTTGCTGATGAAGACACTTGACTGCGGTGGCGTGTCGGTTGCGGTAGCTAAAGGTCAAGAGGGTCACTTTTTTATGATTCAACAATTTCTCCCTAAGTGACCTCTTTAACTTTTGATCAGCTATCAAGTTTAAGAAACTTGATCAGGATCCACTAAAACTTCCTGATGTTCTCCAACCAGTTGATTCTTCTTAAGATCTCGAACTCGACTTCTACAGTAGTGTGCTTTGATTTATCAACTGCGTTCTGGCAGATATCAAGTTGCTTCCTAGTGAGGTGATGCATGGCAGTCATATGAATGAAGTATTTGACATTATTGGTTTTCCTTTTGAAGAAGACTCCAAGTTCAGGGTAGTTGGTTGCACCTAGGGATCTTTCTTCATAGCCTTCGGAAGGCATTGGTGCAGGGTCAAATGGTGGCAGATTGAATTTCTTGGCAATGGTGGGGTAGATGTCTACGTCAATTTTGGAATAATCACATACTGTTTCCTTCAAGAAAGTATTAGCCCTTTCAAGTGCAATCTTCATCTTTGGGTGCTTCTCCGACTTGTGTTGAAACACCTTTGCAATGAGAAAGACTTTTTCTAGGTTCATACTGGGAAAATCAGCCTGGGTGCAGACATAATCGTGTTCCTTTCTAGTCAGAGTGTACTAGATGAAAACAGCCTTCATGAATTTCCTGATTTTGTAGTTCTTGACTGCGGATGGTCTATCGTTAGACCATATATTCACAATAGGAGAGGCATGCTTAGCATAAAATTGACTAAGTCTCTCAAATTTCATTGGCAGTCTTTTCGAGTCTGGAAGGTCGCGGTCGAAATGCGCAAATACAATGAAGTATCTGGCATTCGGAGAGATTGGAACATCCCAGTAGCCATCCGAAGGAGGTTCCGCATATGTGAGGTGAGGAGTGTAATCATCATCAAGGAGTCTACGGTGAGGATTGATCTAAGAATTTATCAAAGACTCATACATCTTCAGCAAGTTTGGCTGGCTTCCAATCTTTTTTCCTTTGGGTGGTGGCAGAAGAATCATTGGATCTTGGAGAAGACATGTGCTCCACAAGGATTTTGAAGTGAGAGGGAGTCTCTGGTTTCTCAGGAGTGTTTTCCTGTTGCAGTGGAGAGTTATGAGGTGGAGTGTGATGAGATGGTTGCGGTGAAGGTTGTGGTGTAGGAATTTTTTCTGTAGTGATAGGCGGAGTTTGATGGTGTGAGATGGAATGGTTGGAGTGATGGACTTCTTCTTCACTTCTCCCTCTTGAGGAGTTTAGACCCGGAGCCTCCTCAAGCCATTGACGAAGGACATCAAATTTGGCAAAAACCTCTTGAAATTGAGCTTTGAGGGCTTCGGCTAGTTATTGATTGTTTGGGATGGTGGGGTTGAAGAGTAGTCAGTGAATCTCCTTGGTGAGATGAAGGATTTCGGGACCATGGAAATTTGTGGACAAGGATCTCTACAAGCGATTGATTGTAGTTTGAAGGACTGAGATTGCAGACTCATAGGCAGTGTGAGTCTGACCAATCAGCTTTTCAGAGTGGGAGGCTTGATCCGCAACGGCTGCTTGAAGATCATTCTTGATTGTGGTGACCTCAGAGATGAGGCGTTTCGCAGCAGCCATGAATTCTTTATGGTCTGCTTGACGATTATTGTCAAGGGACCGGATCCCCATTTCAACCTTGAGTGAGATACGTTCCGCAGCCAATCTCTCACGTGTTTCCAGGCGATCAATCCGTTCAATCAGTAACTGCGGTCCAAGGATATCTTCTGGTTGGGGTTGAGTTGGCTTGACCGCAGCAAGGATTTGATCAACCTTGGATTGAAGACTTAGAAATTCTTTCCTAGTAACAACATTCTTCTTCTTTTTCTTCTTCTCTTTGGGCTTAGAAGTTGAATGATGAGAGCCACTGGATTCTTCTTCTTCATCGAACATCATGAGATCATCATCAGAAGGAGAGGGTTTGTTCACCTCTTGCAGTTTAGCATCATCAAATTCGAATGTAGGAGTAGAACTCACTTCGATTTCGAGTCCTTCGTCTTGTGATTCTTCAGCAGTGGGAGTGTGAGGAACTTTGGAAGCATGTTGGTCAGCAGTTGCTTCCTGAGTCTTGTGGATGGTTTCGACCATTTCAATCATCCAGGCTTGAACTTTTAGTATGGTGGCTACGGTATTGGCATTATTAATTGCATCTGCCCAATACTTAGCCACTGCTTGGATTTCTTGTTCCTTCAACTGCTCTTGCTTGATTTGTTGATCCTTGCGTGCTTGGAATGCCCTACGAAAAGCGGCATATTTCTTTGCTTCAGCTTCGTTGGAGGGTTGATACTTACTTCATGAATCAGTTGAGTCACCATCGTCAATTCCTTGAAATTGCACCGAGGTGTCCCTCGGGTTCACGGATCCTTGCACATTTGTGCTCACCATGCCTAAACCACCTATTACCAATGTAAGCAGCGTAGGATTTCCTGAGGTTCCTTGGTCTCCTTGACCAGTGCTCAAGTTTGGCCTTGGCTCAGTTCTGGCATGGGCGGAAGAAGTGCCCTGCGATTGGCAATGTGTTTGCAGTGTATGGGTGACATTCAAAAGGATGGAGTTCAACTCCTCAGGAGAAATGATATGCAGTCGGGAAGCCCTAGAGACTTTAGGGCGAGAACCTATATTATCCTCTTGGGATTGAACAAGGGGGAGTCTCCTCGTTGCTGTGAATCAGACTCACTTTCTGAGTTTGACAGATAGAAGATGGCAGTTTCAAATGGATGTGCGAGCATCCCAAGGACTACCGGAGCCTGTAGAGAGGCTGAGGTATCTGTCCCGTCACGCATATGGCTAGAGGGATTAGTTTTGCGTTTCTTGAGGATTGAAATGGCTTAGTTATCCTCTTCTGAATCACTGCTTGAGTCATGTTGTCTTGGTTCCACAGTAGTGATTACTGGTGGTGTTTTCCTTTGCTTGGAAGGTTTGGAAGCATCCTTTTTAGGAGTTCCTGATTTCTTGGTGTTGCGGGGGCCATGTAGTGTAGACACTTTATGCTTACGTCTTTGGGTATGAGAAATATTAGAGAGAGTTATGGAGGAAGGGACTGCGGTGCCTTCAGGGTTAACGATTGCGGATGGAAGAGGTGGGGTAGGAAGGTATGGGTCAATACCTTCCGTTGCTTCAATGTGGTCTGAGACATCAGCAGTCTCAAGACCGAGGGTAGAAAGAATATGGGTAGGGAGTCTGCAGATTGGTCCAAAAATTGATTGATCGGATGAAGGATTGTACCTTTTGAGATCCTTTGTGACAAAGAAGTTTATGTCACTGTCCATGTCAATCCCTGCGTCCGCATGTAGGTCTGAAATGCAGAGGGACCAGAACCTAGCAAAGGTAAGTTCAGTTGGGCTCTCCCTTGGGCTCTCTTTGGGAATGTATTGAAGAAAATCATCTTAAAGGATATGTCCGTAGTTCACATCGTTTACTGTGAAGATGCTCCACACCAGTTCCAACAACTTAAGTCCCATATTATCGGTGCCTCCGATTCTGCCGGATAGACTGCGGATGACAAAGTGGCACACGAATTGCCAGACCGCAGGCAATTGGTTCTTTTTGAATTCACCAATTCCTTTGATCTTTTTCTGATATCCCATTTGGTAAAGTGCCGATCTGATGTCTGCCATTGATGGGGTGAAAATCTTGATGGAGGGATGAATTAGAAGGTTAATGGCAGTAAGAAACTTTTCTTTGGACAAAATAACCAAAGAATCATTAATCAGGTTGAGATGAACTTCTTGGGGGCTTTCGAGTGGGCGATAGGCAGAAAAGGCACATTTAAAGAGGGTTGAGATTGGAACAATATCTGTGAAAGCACCAAAGGAACCAGACAGAGGGTGATTCTTCAGGAATTTGATCATGAGTTTTGTGGGAGCATTGTAGGAAGGGTGTTCTTCAAACATGGCTCTGAAATTGCTTGAAGCAATTGTGGGAGAGTCTGAACCAGTAGGGTTAACTGATCCAGAAGCCTTGGATTGTTTCTTTGATACATCGGATTTCACCATTGTTATCAGTTTGAAAAGGCTTTGAAAAATGCAGGAGAAGGTTGAGGGTTTATAGAGCGTAAACTTTTCTTTGTGGAGAAGAAAGGGGTTTTAAAGTGGTTTAAGGGAGCGGGAAACGTTTTTGACCTAAGTGAAATTGGGTAAAAACGTTTTGGTTTATCTTTTGAATTAGGATCTTTAATCCCAGCCACAAATTGATAAAACTGGATTAAATCTGAATTTGGGATTTACCAAAAAGGGATTGCATTTAATGAAATGTCAGATTTGATACCACGTCTGGTGAACGTGTGGTGGGGGAGAGATTAATCCGTTGGGTAAAGAGGAAGTTGTAACGGATGTGATGTTTTTGGGTAATAGGAAAAGACATATTAAAAGGATTTGATTTAGAAAATCTTTCATTTTTGTCATCATACCTAAAATAGGTCTGACACGAGGTTTAGGGAAAAAGAATGGGACAGTTTCTCAAAGGAATGTTTTTATTTAATATTTTATTTAATGAAGGATCATTAAATAGCACATCTTGTTTTTCTTTTTAAAAAAAAAAGAAAAAAAGAAAAGAACGGTCTGAAAAGCAATTAATGTGACTGCGGATGGACACATCATTGCAGATGGCTCCTCTGCCATTGCGGATAATTATAGTGGAAGGAACTGAGGAGAACACTTGTACAATAAGTCAGTAATAACAAACAAGAAGGACCAGTGAAAGATAAATATAATATATGGTTGCGGTACATAGACTGCGGTACACAGGACATACCAAAACCATCTATTATAAATAACTTTCAGTTAGGACCGCAATGGAGACCAAGAATGGTCTGTGTTACCTATCAATTCAAGAAGAATTGAGGGTCAGGATTCATCATCCCTAACATTTGTAAGAACGCACTGAGTTTGGTAGAGTCAAGTGCTTTTGTAAATACATCAGCAATCTCTTCATGAGTAGGGACAAAGATGAGTTCAAAGTTACCTTTCAGAATGTGGTCTTTGATGAAGTGATACCGTAGTTCAATATGTTTAGTCTTGTTGTGTTGAATAGGATTATGAGAAATCGCTATGGCACTTCCAGAGTCACGGTAGATTGGTATCCGCAGCATTCTGTATTTGTAGTCTAACAGTTCTGTCTTCATCCATAGAACTTGAGAACAACAGTTGGCTGCGGCCACATATTCGGCTTCTGCGGTAGACAATGAAACACAGATTTGTTTTCTTGAGGACCAGCTGATGAGTCTACCTCCCAAAAATTGTCATCCACCTGGGGTACTTTTTCGATCAAGTCTGCATCCGGCATGATCAGCATCGGTAAATGCTTGAAGCCTGAAATCACTGCCTGTGGGGTACCATAGACCAATAGATTTGCTTCCTTTCAGGTACCAGAGAATCTGTTTGGTTGCGGTCATATGTTACACTTTTGGGTTAGCCTGATACCTTGCACATACACCAGTTGCATAGACAATGTCTGGTCGGCTTGCGGTGAGATACATTAGAGAGCCAATTATACCTCTATAAGTCTTGTGATCCACAGATTCACCAGAGGGATCAGCAGAGATCTTATAACCGAAGGCCATAGGGACCTTAGCCGAGGAACAATTGTCCATAGAGTATTTCTTCAATAGTTCAGTGGTGTATTTCTCTTGATGAATGAATATCCCTTGCTGAATTTGTTTGACTTGAAGACCTAGAAAGAGATTAATCTCTCTGTTCATGCTAATTTGGAATTTGTTTGTCATGAGCTTAGCAAATTCATCCACCATTCCTTGATCAGTCGATCCGAAGAAGATATCATCCACATATATTTGGACAAGCATAAGGTGGTCACCATTTTCTTTTCTAAATAACGTGGGATCAATCACTCCTCTTTTGTAACCTGAAGAGACTAGAAATTCAGAAAGAGTCTCATACCAAGCTCTTAGGGCTTGCTTCAGACCGTAGATTGCCTTTTGAAGCTTGTAGCAGTGGTCAGGGTATTCAATACTTTTAAAGCCAGGAGGTTGCTGATGATAAACCTCTTCTTTCAATTCCCCATTGAGAAAAGCACTCTTAATGTCCATTTGATGTACTTCGATGTTTTTGTGGGCTGCATACGCTAAGAAGATCCGGATGGCTACCATTCATGCCACCGAAGCATATGTTTCATCGTAGTCAACACCTTCAAGTTGATTGTACCCCGTTGCAACTAGTCTAGCTTTATTTCTGATGACCGCACCAGATTCATCTAACTTGTTCTTGAATACCCATCTTGTACCAATAATAGTGTGACCTTGTGGTATGGGAACGAGTTGCCACACCTTGTTCCTTTTGAATTCTTCCAGTTCTTCTTGCATTGTAGAAATCCAATCAGGTTCCAATAACGCTTCTTTGATCGATCGTGGCTCAACTGAGGACATAAATGCTTTGTAGTGACAATGATCAGATAAGTCCTTGGTAGAGCAAGTTTGGATACCTGCGGATGGGTTACCAATGATTTGACTTGGTGGATGATCCTTTGTCCATACATGTAGACAGGGTTGAAGATGATCAGCAGCTGTGGTAGAGGGAATGTCTTCAATATCAGAAGTTTCTACGGTTGGAGATGGCAGTTCCCCCTGGATTTGAGAACATCCTATGGAATCATCTTGGCTTGTTGGAGCGAGAATGGAATTTTCTAGAGCAGTTTGGAGAGGTTCCCCCTGGATTGCTGATGGGAGTTCTTCTACAACGTGAGAAGGTTCCCCCTGGACTACTGATGGGAAAGTGATGATCCTTGAATCGGTTCTAGTGTCAATGTTCTCTATGGGCTCATCATCCGAATCCGAAGATACATTTGATGGTAATGATTTTCTGCGGATATGAACTTGAGCATCATCAAGTACTGGAACCTCGATGGTTGTTGCTTGATCCGGAGTAGAGCTTTCCACCACAACCGGAGAGGTGAAGGTATTGAGAGATGCTACTTCGGATAGAGATTGACTAGAAACATCAGCGTGTTGTATTTGAGCAGTTGGACACACAAGAAATTCTGATAGTTTTGCCGTTTCAACAGGGTCGAAAAGGTCATCATAATTGATGTCAACTAGATTTAAAGGACCTAAAGAAGCAGGAATATCGTTTTCCATGATTGCGGTGGTTTCAGTAGATGGAGGGGCATTGTGGATGTGATAATCATCAAATTTCACATTGAAGCTTTCAATGATTAGCCGTGTACGTCTGATGAGAACCCGGTAAGCAACCTTGTTCGTGGAGTAGCCAAGAAAGATGCCTTCATCAGACTTCGGTGCAAATTTGTTAAGATGGTCTCTATTGTTGATCACAAAACATCTACACCCAAAGATATGAAAGAAACAAACATTTGGTTTGCGGTTGTTAAGGCCCTCATATGGTGTTTTATTGAGGCGTTTGCACACAATGCTTCGGTTTTGAACAAAGCATGCAGTTGCTACAGCTTCAGCCCAGAAGTAAAGAGGAAGGTGTGCGAAGTTGAACATGGATCTGGTTGCTTTTACTAGAGTACGATTCCTTCTCTCTACTACTCCATTTTCTTGAGGTGTATAAGGAGCTGAAAAGTTGTAAGTGATACCTTTAAACACCAAGAAGCTGTTGAGAGGATGATTAGTGAATTCGGTTCCATCATCACTGCGGATGCGTCTTACTGGCAGCTTGATCTGAAGTTCTATTTCTTTGATGAAGTTGATGAGAATTTGCGGTGTTTCAGATTTGAGTCTGAGGAAGAAAACCTATGTGAAGCGAGTAAAGTAATCTACTATAACCAGTACATACTTTTTGTGATGGAGACTGGCTACGATTGATGGACTGCAGAGATCAATGTGCAGAAGCTTAAGTGGTTCAGATATAGAAGAGTCAATCACCATGGGGTGACTTGCTTTGGACTGCTTACCACATTCAGAAGCAGGACAGAGAGTGTCATTCTTGAACTTGAGAACAGGGAGTCCTCTGACTAGCTCTCCAGTGACCAAAGTGTTGATGTATCTGAAGTTGAGATGAGCGAGCTTGCGGTGCCATAGCCAGCTGACTTCGGATACAGCTTTGGAAAGGAAACATAGGTGCGGTTTGCCAATGATAAGAGAGACATCCATAGGATACATGGTACCCTCAGATCATGACTTGATCAAGCAGGTGCTCCTATCACTTTTCATTACATAACAAAATTGATCATCGAATTCAACTCGATGGCCTGCCTTACATAGTTGGCCAACACTGATGAGATTGTGTTTAAGGCTTTCTACATAAGCAACCTTTTGAATTGAGAAGTTCCCCGTAGTGAGTACACCGTAACCTCGGATGATTCCATTTGCATTGTTGTTGAATGTAACATTTCCACCATTGCAAATTGGCCTGAAATCCCGAAGGTATTCTAACCTTCCGGTCATGTGCAAGGAGCAGGCACTGTCAATTAACCATTCATCTTCTTGTTCCTCCTTGCACAAAGCCTGAGAATTACACGGTTAGTTTAGGCATCCAAATTGGTTTGGAGCCTGGAACAATAAGTGAGTTTCTGAGTGATGTATGGACTGGTTTCGTGTCAACTTTTAAACCTAGTCCTGGGTGTTTGTGTAATTTTGGAGTGTTGTGTGTTTTTGTAAAGTTACGAAGTTTCTGATTTTGGCAACTACACTGACACTCACAAGTTGAGATTTTGTCTTTTGGTCTGACACCACGTTTGGTCAGTGGTCTAAAGGAAGAGTTGTTTGGCTTTTGACTAGTCCAAGGTTGAAAGGATCTGACATGAGTGTTGTTAGTTTTCTGAAAAGTTTGTTTTGAAAAAGTTTTAGGACGTGTAGATCTTTGTGTCCTTTTTTTTGGATTTGGTAAATTACCCTTCCACTCGTTAAAATTTTGACATGACTTTAAATGTGTTGGAATGAGTAAAATACCTTCCATTTCGGGTCATCTGAGTAATAGATTTGAAAAACACTGTTTCGAGAAGACTTTGCACTCTTTTGAATTGTGTCAGATGAATTAGGAATGACTATTGAAACTGTACATTCCTTTTTGGATGTTTTCTTGGTAGTATGGTTTTTTGAAAAATAGTTACAGAAAACAATTTTTTCTGGACTTTTGGATTTTTGAAATCTGACATGCTTTTTGGTTTTTGAAAACATTTGTCTATTTGTGCCTCGAGAGCGAATTTCTTCTTTGAAAACCTTTTTAGCTAAGGATTTTGGTGAACCGCAGTCTCTATTATTCAACTGCGGTTTCCTAGAATCCTTTCAAATTTTGTGAAAACGTGGGCTTGAGTCATCAGAACTTGAAGATTCTGGGATTTGAGAACATTAGCCCACTTCAAAGTTTTCTATGGGTAATTCATGATGAATCGTTTGAAGAGTGGCAGAACTTTTGTTTGAAGACTGCGGTAAGGATGACTTGACTACCGCAGAGTAAGTCTTAGTTGGGACTTCAGTGGGACTTTGGTGGGACTTTTGACTGCAGTGAGGGACATTGCGGTCTGACGACATGGATGGAAAGTCTTTCGAGACTTCAGTGTCCTCAATGACAATTTCTTCATCGACTATGGATGCGTTTTGAGAATTTGGGAAGGTAGTGCCACAGATAGGAATTTGATCACATGTGTGACCTGAAACCTCAGGCACAATTTCCTCAATGACACAATTGTTGCTTAGACTATGTAATCTACCGAAGTGAGTTTTGATATCTTCGGGAAAAGTCTTGTCATTGACTGGGAAATGAAATTCTCGGTCTGGAGAGACATACAGTCTGTCTTTGTTGAACCGGGGTGAGGAATCCATTGCGGTAGGATATCCATTTTACCAACCCCAATTATATGTGTTGTCCACTGTTCCATTATTTACCAAATTTTCAATAGCTTCACTTTCATTGAACAAGTTTTCAAGTTTAAACATACAATTTCACTTTGAGCTAAATCTCTCTGGTTCAAAGCTATCTCTAATTAGGTTTCACTCAACATGCTTGCATCTTTTTCTAACTCTAAATCTCTTTCTAACATAGCCATTTTGAGTCTTTTGTTATCCAGTCGTCCTCTCACATGGAACATCTCCTGGGACGCAATGTTCTTCTCATCTAAGGCTTTGTTATAGTCTGTTAGGATGGCAGCACATGTGTCATTAAGATTATCTATGTAAGGTTGACAATCATGCATGCTATAGTTTAGAGTTTGGATCATGAGTTTTACCTATTCGACGATGCTTAGAGTTCCATCCTTTTCCATGTAGCAGTAGTTTTTGTCCATCTTTGTAGACCCATCATCATCCACAGTCGCCAACATGCAGATCTTCCCTTTTCGATTGATATTGCTGATGGCTTCATCTTTGTCTCCGGATGACCAGACTTGATGGTCTCTTTTGACATGTGTTATGTATGCCCTTGCTTTCTCCTTTTCTTCCAACTCTTGAGCCATTCTAAGGTAGAATGATCTGTCTTTAACTACATTGGCCTTACAATCTCTTGCAAAGTGATTCTCTTTGTTGCATTTGTGACAAACTACAATATCAGTCTTGTCTTTTGAGGGAGTACCGGAGTCAATGGTTTGAGTAGGCTGTGGTGCTTCCTTTGGTTGAGTATTGTGAGATTGCGGTGGTGGATGAGAATTTTTAGGATAATGTGAGTGATTGTTTTGTGGGTTGAAGTTACGATTGAAAGGTGGTTTGTTGAATTGTTGATTTTTGCGAAAAGAGTGAGGTGGTAGTCGGTTGAATTGTTTGCTAACAAGAGCAATTGCCTTTTGAAATTCTTCTTTATCATCATACTTTGAATCAACTTCGTATGACTGCGGTGAAGTTTCATACGAGGTAGAGTAAGATTGATTTTGTGCTATGAGAGCAAGAGGTCCTCCAAAGTCAGCACAGTCTTTAAGTACGATGGATTCCTATGCTTGTAGTTCCCCATAGAGTTTGTAGAGTGACAAGGAATGAATCTTTCTATCGCCTTGGACTATCATTTTAGCCGTAGTCCAATGTCTTCCCAAGCCATTAAGAAACTGAAGATTTGTTTCATGGTTACTGCGGATGGTGCCCGCATTGGATAACTTGGTGACAATCATGTTGAACCTTTTGAAGGAGTCTTCCAAACTTTTGTCAGTATGAGCTTTGAAGTTGTTGAACTCATTGAGTGCAGTTGTAAGCTTCTTGTCTTGAGCTTGTTCTGAGCCTTCGTACAAATTCTTGAGAACATCCCAGATCTCTTTTGCTAATTTGCAATTTATGATAATATCGAAGTTGTCAGGATCAACTCCACAGGAGATTTCATAAAAAGCAACAACATCATTTTCCATTTTATCGAGATCATCCTTGGTGGGACGGCTCATAGCTGGTTGACCTCCTCCTAGTCTTGTTGTAGCTCCGTCAGTTTGGACTGGTGTAAGGACTGGGACATGTGGTCCTTCTTCTATGGATTGTCATACATCTCTACCAAGTCTCCTTAAGTATCTTTCCATTCTTTGTGACCAGTGATGATATTCATTTGCAACCAGTATTGGGGCTCGATTAGAACCACCAACACTGTTGAAAACATTCATAGATAACGACTGTGCCATATTTTGAACTTTTTTTTGTTATTGTTTTAGAAATGAGCTTAGTGGTATAGAAGGCTCTTCAAAAAATCAAAGTTTCGATTTTCAAAAAGCAACCACTATGGCTCTGATACCAATTGTTGAGAGAAAAACTTTGAGACACACTTAAACAAACGTTAGAACAAGTATATTGCGGAATAGTTAATCTTGAAGGATCTAAAAGCTCAACAATAATATTTAGAGTTAGATGTTAGAGAGTTAGTTGCAGAAAAGTAAAGAAATGGAAATGACAACAATTGTTATATCAAGTATACACCTAAGCTGATTCATAACAAGGAATGCATTCAAGCCAAGTTAATAAGTGAGATCAAACTTAGTGATTAAGTCACGGAAGACTTGCTCCGAAGAGAGATTGTAATCGATTATGAAAGTAAGAAGAGTGAGTAAGAGAAATAGAAAAGATAACTTTAGAGATGTGTATCAGAATTAGATGCGTAAATTTTAATACAAGATAATGAGTTCTATTTATAAAGACTCACGAACTACACTAGATTACATCTCTAAGAGTAGGCATGCAAGGCATACTGGACAATAGAGAGTATTATAAAAGATAAGTAAAGTAATCTAGTAAAAAGGACTGTGGTAGATAGGGACTTCGGTTGCAGTTGCTGATGAAGACACTTGACTGCGGTGGCATGTCGGTTGCGGTAGCTGAAGTTCAAGTGTGTCACTTTTTATGATTCAACAAAAGCAATATCCAAAATACACTCCCCGGTCATTGTCTAAAATAGGGCTTCCCGATTCTAGGATTTTCCACATAAAATCATAATTAGGGTTAGTGTTCCACACTAAACCCCTTGGGGAATTAATTCACTAAGTCCAATACTGCATTAAGTTAATCGCAGGGCATTACCGAGTGTAATTTAAAGTTCAATTAACAGTTTTAACGCGGGTCCCGAAAAACTCCAAAACAAGGGTTTCCAACCCAAATACGTGCCACTTAGACTAAATTTAAATGCTTAGGTCATTTAATGTTTTATGAATCGGGAACCATCCACTGCCACCTTGGGCGGTGGTGGTTGGCGGCGAGAGGCGGCACCCACCATTTTTAATGTCGGGAGTTATAAATTTTTAAGCCAATATACTATCCAAAGCATCTAGGTTCACACAAAACATTAATCCAACACACACACACACACACAACCACCCGAGGTGGTGGCTAGTGGTGGTAGGATGGAGACAGCCACCGTGGTCGGCTGCCATGGTGGGCTCTTCTTTGATTTCCGGTCAACAAACACATACACACACATGAAAACACCCACAATGCAACTGCAATCTCACCCTTGGAAGAGGACGACAGCCAGAGGGACGACAAAAATGCAGTGGAACGAAACAGCGGCAGTGGTGGCGCTAATAGTCGGCGCTAGCGGCGACGACGTAACCAATCGGTAATACCAGTGGCGTGACCGACAGCAAATCAGAGAAATGAAGGATGTGCCACCGAGAACAACAGCAGCAACATCCACGACGTCGACTTTGATGGTCGTTGACCTCATCGGCAACAGGAGCAATGACGGGTCGCTTTGGTGGTTCAAGGCAGCGTCAAGGAGGTGGCGGTGGTGGCAGGAAGTTTGAGAGATAAGGTGGCGGTTGCATCCATTTTTAGGGTTAGGGTTTTGCTTCAAATGATAGCCAAGGGAGGAGGGGAGTGACGGGTTTAAGTCTCGTCCCAACTCTTCCACTTAATTCCAATTTTTCACTTTCAGCCCCTCCTTTTCAATTCTTTTTCAACTTAAATCCATAATTTACCAAAGAACCCCTGCTATATGAAAATTCTCACATTTCAAGTCCATATGTTACAATTTAACCCTCAATATCCATAAAATGTAACTATTAGCACCCCCAAGGTGTACGCCCTGCTAATTTAACATGACCTTAGGGCTAAAATAAAAATTTAGAAATATATTTCGGGGTTTTAGGGTTTATTATTTATTAACTAGTTTATTTATTTATTTATTTTAAAGGGATGTTACAGAAGTGCTTCTACTTTAGTTCTTAATTTTGTTAAGCACTTAATGCTTAAGGAGTACTTCATACAAGATGAGAACTAGCATTCCAATGTGTCTTACTCTTGACCGTGGATACAATATAGAAAAACTCAACTTTTGAGTTTTTTTATCTTCATCAACTCCCCAATTCCAAGTGAGATCAAAAGCTTCAAAGCTTATCTTCTTAAACATATTATGGGTTGTTATTATCTTTCTAGTTCATTTATTTTGATTCTCGTGATTTTGTTAAAATGGTCATAAAAATAAAATTTCTCACGATTACTACGTCGTCCTTAAAATTTGTCAAAATTATTACGTCGTTCTTAAAATTTGGATCATCCATTAGCTTGATGTAATAAATGCATTCTTACATGGAGACTAATCGGAAGAAGTGTAAATGAAAATACCTTTGGGCTTATCAAGAAAAAAGGAAATGATATTTTGTAGGCTAATGAAATCATTTTGCGGATTAAGACCACCTTCACGTAATTAGTACCAAAAGTTTATTGCATCATTACTTCAAATCTGTTTCAAACAATCGAATGTTGATCATTCCATGTTTGTATACCAAAATGATTGTGTCTACGTCTCCTCCCTTATTTATGTGGAAAATGTAATTTTTTTTAAAGTGGCATGGCTACAATTCATCAAACAAAGGATTATCTTGATAAAAAGTTCAGTATCAAATATCTTGGGGCGTTGAAGTTTTTTTAGGCATTGAAGTGTCTCACACGACGGATGAACATGTCTTAAGTCGGCAAAAATATACATTAGATATACTAAAGAAAATGGATTACAAGGATTTCCCCCTGGTTTGTTTTCAACGGAACAAAATTTAAAATTAGATCATTATAGTGAGTCTTAAAATTGATGTCAGCCAATATCATCATATTGCAAGGAGGCTTCTTTACCTCCAAATAACTAAGTCGGACATTGATTATTATGAACGTATTGAGCTAGTATGTTGGTGACCCTCAACAGATGCATAAGGAAGCAGCTATAAGGGTTCTCTGTTACCTCAAAAAGACACCCGATCAAAGCATTTTCATTTCCAAAGGGTGGATATATAAACATCCTCACTTATTGTGATGTTCACTTGCAATACAAGCTGCTTATAAACTAGTTACTTGCTACTTTTAGAAAAAAGAGTGGGTTCGAAAGAAGTTCTTCCCTTTCAAAAAGATATCAAGATGAAAGTGGCCAGCATGTTCACCAAATCTTTGGGGGCACAACATCGTCATAATAACAGCGACTTTCTTCTGCATAAATGTGCGAAATCATCATAAAAATTTTGATAGAGTCCAAAAGTTGTATTAAAAACTTTTATGTATAAAGCGAGATAATACTTCCCTGTCTACCACTTTTGATGATGTAATAAAATAAGATTTATTCTACATAATACATTCTAAATTGCATAAGATAAGATAACTATCGATCAAAATTAGCTTCGTCAATTTTCATCCAATTTAATGATGTATTGGTTATAGTGATGGCTAAGTTGTGGAAGATGGTGGTTTATGGCAGGATCAACGAAATCCATATTTTATGGAGGTTGAATTTTTTTTTTTTTTATGAATTCCATGGTGAATTGGATGGGAAGCATGAAGGAGTACATGAAGAATTTGTAAAGCTAGATTACAAGACGCATTTGATTCTCAAATTTTCGGGGTTAGAGAAGATTTTTAGAATGCTTTAAATATTGAATTTGAATATTTTTGAATTTAAAGTACAATAAAACCAAAAAAAGGATTCCATGGACTTTAAATTCCAACTATCCATCATTTCAAACATACCCTTAGGTGAGATGTGCCTAGAAAACA
Source organism: Lactuca sativa (assembly GCF_002870075.4). Taxonomy (NCBI): domain Eukaryota; kingdom Viridiplantae; phylum Streptophyta; class Magnoliopsida; order Asterales; family Asteraceae; genus Lactuca; species Lactuca sativa. The sequence goes on from NC_056623.2 coordinate 231,179,434, forward strand.
CGTTATTTTGTTGATCCATTCTCAAGATAAAAGCATCACGAGTATCTAAATCAATTTTTATTTTCTCCCCACAACACTATTGTGAAATCAAGATTCTCTTCGGTCCTCACACCATTCTTTGTTGGATTTGGTGTCTAAGTACATAACTATAATTGGTATATATTTAACTTGATAGTGGCATGGTCTTTTTGGGTTGTCTTCACCAGAGCAATTTGTTAGGATGGATATTTGAGAAAGAGCTTATTTGGGATTTATTAATATATTATATGAATAATATATTAATTGAGAAATCATATTATTTAATTAATATTGATCAAAAATTAATTTGGAATTAATTTAATAATCAAAAGAGACTGATTAAATTAACGATGACTGATTAGCTAAATCAGTAATATTTATAGTTTGGGCTAATGATCCATGTTGATTAGGGATGAACTAATTCTATGTGTGAGTCCATGAAGAGTTAGTCCAAATGGCCCATCAAATGTGTTATTTGATTAATGGCCTAAGTGAATGAATTAGGATTTACAAGTTGAAACCCTAAGAATTCCACACAATAAATGTAACCCATAGCACTTCAAAAGTTTGCAAACACTTCCAAGAAGAAACCCTAGCTGTTTTTGGGTGCCTCCTAGCCTCTCTCTCATATTCCTCCATTTTCTTTTGTTGTTTGTGACACATTAGAGGTATCATACTTGAGGTACTAAGCTCTTGAAAGGCCAAGAACTACAAGCTACAACTAAGAGGTATTCATCTAAGTAGTTTTTATGTTGTATATCTCCAATTGCATGCTAGCTATGGTATATGCTTTGGATAAAATGAAATTGCATGTATAACTTGAGAAAACTTAGATCCAAAGCATTAGGGTTGTATGTGCACCATGGGGATGTTATAGTGCTCAAACCCCATCACTGGTATCAGAGCCTAGGTTGTTTTCAATTATATTGATGCAATTGTGTTCTTTTCAAAGCTGAAAAAACTTCATTTTTTTGCCTCTGACTGCTGACTCGACGCGTCCCGTGAGGGAACTCGACGAGTTGGTCCAACTCGATGAGACCATGCCATGAACTCGATGAGTTGGATCATCTGTTTTGCAGTTTTTTGAGTTTCTCGGCCAGAATTGGATTATGATCATTACCACAAACTATTTTGTATCACAAAATCCAATTTTCTAATAAGGTAATGATTATCCTCATCCAATTAAATGATGATTGTCAAATTTTAAGATAATTACTTGATTTAGTGAAAAACTAATTGTTTATAGAATTTGAATCATCTTGCTATATGAAATTAGATTAGGTCAATTTTGTGTCAAATTGATCCAAGTGTTTTGAAAATGTTTCAAAATCTGTCCTCAAGTTTTGGAATTTAAAAGGTTTCAATTTTGAAATATTAAATTTTAAATCCCTAGTAATTTGAAAAGGTTCATAAGTGCACCTCTTGGTTTTGTAACTTAAAATTTAAATAAATAGCCTTAATTTTGAAATCTTAAATTTAGAACCTTGATATTTTGAATAGTTCAAATTACACCATTTTGGTTTTATTAAATTAATTAAGTGGTTAATTAAAAGAGAGAATTAATAAATCCATAATGACATGATTTAAGTTTAATTAAATTATAAGTCTAATTTATTAATAGATTAAACCACTTAGTATTTTAAATGTGTAAAATACATCCTTATACTATATAAAATTAAAAGTCTAATATATTATATATGTATGAGTTAAAAGTCAGTCTTAGTGTTAGTAGGCCTCATTCACGAAGCTGGTTTATAAGGGGTGTTTAAGGAAGCGGGCTGTAAAATGACTGTCATTGGGAGTACACTCTTACTCATCGCACCCTTGACCAGTAGAGGGTCGTTAGCCGAACGGGTAGGATAGGATACAAACTTTTATTAATAAGTATAATGAAATACAAGTAACTAAATGTTTTATAAATTCTCAATCTTAGTTACTTAGGAAAAATGTGAATTTGATGCTAACCTATGAAATTGCACATTGCACCTTATTGGTCGTTAGTGGAGCATGTGTGGTTAACTGACACGCTAATATGGGAGTAATGAAGGATAGCAATGGGTAGCTCGTAGGTTATTATAGATCAATGGTGCGTGTGTGGTTAACCGGCACATTGATTAGGTGATAAATGACTTCGAGCGTACCAAGCTAATTTGCATGGTTATTCACACCTTGTTTGTGATCATTGGTATTCAAGTCACAAATTTGAAGGACATAATCTATATTAAACATGTCATTGAAAAGTTCAATGAATCTCAAAACATCTAGGAATTTCATTTAAAACCTAATTCATTTAAAATTTCGTTTTCGTGGTGGAATTGGTAAATCATCATTTACCTACCTTCAAATAATTTGCAATTGGATTACGGCATCACTCTTCCGAATTGTGAATTATTGTGTTGGATCCTACCCTTAATATTTCATTTGGGTGTTATATTAAGGATTAAATCAACTTACTTGAATTTCTCCCCTTGTAGATGTCTAGTTTTGACAACTATGGTCTTCCCGAATCTTTTGGAAAAAGCTTTCCTCTTGAAGATGATGTTCCATGTTTTGATCAAGGAGCTAGAAATCATACTTCACTTCCTTGTCTTCCTCCAATTATTCTGACCCATGTGTTCGTCGACTTGAAAATTTCATGGTCACTCAAGCCTTATTGGCAAGCAAACACGAAGATGGAAAGTCTGTATGTGCTTACGTCTTGGAGATGAAGTTGCATATTGACAGGCTGTTGGGTGTCGTTTTCCCGAGGAAGTTGGTTGTTGACTTGGTTCTTCAATCACTTCCCAAGTCGTATGTTCAGTTTGTTAAATACTACTATATAAAAGATCACGACGTGATCCTTATCGATCTTACCTATTTGCTAATTGCTGCTGAATCAGCAATGATCCGGCGCACTGGTCAAGCAAATTTGATTGGAAGATCAATCTCCCAAACTTCCATGTAAATTGACAATGGCAACATTGGAAGTCCATAAAAGTTTTCTCTTCCCAATGGAAAGGGATCAGCCAATGTCAAACCGTTTGACCAAATGGTAAAGAGAAAGGCTAAGTCTGAGATTGTCCCGTGTGCAATTCCAAAAGAGTCTGTTTCTATTTCCAAGAGAAGGGGCATTGGATGCGAAGCTGCGGTATCTACCTGAAAGATCTCGTGGATGGTAAAGTAAAAATGTATGACTCTACTCCTGGTAGTCCATTATCTAACTCTATTAAGTTCCCATTTAGTGATTCTTATTACATGATGTAAAGTTACATTTTGATTTTTTGCATAATTAAATAAGGAAGCTTAAAGAAAATAGCATGATGAGTCTAATCATGTAGAAGTGGATTCCGATCACATGGTTCGTTGATCAGATGTTTGAGCGGCTGCTTAGCAGTTATGATAGATTGCTTAGGAATATTTAGAAACATAGTCTTCTTATATATGTGCATTCTAAGGACAAGTTTTCCGCATTTTTATAAATACAGAAAAATTTTGATTTTGTCTTATTTTATGATATCCTTGCAATGACATTTGTGAAAAAAAAATTATATGTTTCGATTAATAGCAATATTGAAAATGATTGATTCTTAGTTATATCGATTGTGGTAGTGTCGTAATTTTCTAAGTAATGAAAGATTCTCATTTCCCAAGTTTCAATTGGATAGAAAATTGGAATCATGTGATTTGAATTATATGAAGTATGAAAATCTTGGTACTTGAGAAAATTGAGACTAATTCATTGTTCTCATATATATGTGAGTCAAGTGAAGGACTAAAGGATGTAGTACACATTGATGTGAACTAGTCAGATCCACCACAAAGAATGATAAAGTCTATTTGTCATGATTTACTAATGATTTAGTAAATATGGTTATGCTTACAAGTTTAAGTATAATTCTAATACCCTGAAAAGTTTCAAAGTATAAGCAGAAAGAATAAGAAGAATCAATTAGGCAGAAAGATAAAAGTTTGTCCAATCTAAAAGGAAAGGAGAATACTTTAGTATCATGTTTTATGATCATCATTATGATTATGGAACCATATCATAATTGATCCTCTAAGGACACCTTAGCGAACTTGTATGGCTATGAAGAGGAATCGAGAATTGTTGAAATGGTTAAATCAAGAAGATAAGTCATACTTCATTCCAAAATCAAGTCTTAGAGTCACACTCCAAGATTGTGCCTTGAGTGACATAATCTTAAGAAGTTTTATAACGTTCATCAAATGTGGAGTAGAAATGTTTCTGACTCTTTCACATTTGGAATTAGTAGATGTGATGTTTTGGCCAAAACAAAGACCAACTAAGACCAAATAAATGAAGTGTTTTTCTTGATAAGAGTCTGCACTAACTCTTGAATATTTGTTTATCAAGGAATGTTTCTTGACAAGAGAATCTTATATGTCAAGAGGTCAGTGGGAGTCTTAAAGATCTTGAAAAGTTTCAAGAACTAATCAAAAGTAAACCTATTGTTAATCTCTAGAACATGACTTGAGGTTTGTAACCCACCATGTAGACATATTCTTGTTTCTGTGCCATACCAGTTAAGTCGACTATGCATGTAAGTTCTATGCGTCCTCATTTAATTGCATAAGGCAAAGCACCTTGATCAGTGAAAGTACATTGATCAGAGTGGGTAAGCTGCTCAATAACTTCGAAGCAATGGTAGGCCCTTGTGCTACCAAATGGAAAGAAAATAAGATTTAACAAGTTCGGTCCATAGGATTTCGGATTTGTCACAAACCTTGTCTTGTGATTATGGTTATGATAAATTCACATGGATAGGAGCACATGCACCATAAAATCTAAGTGGCAAAATTTTATCTCTGCTTCATAAAAGGATTGTGATCAAACGCTTTTACTAAGTAGATTTAAAGAAATAGCAGTTGTGTTAATTGCATTCTAAAATTCGATTATGATTACGGCATCCCTCTTCATAGTTTGAATTGTGAGAAATGGCAAATAGTCTGAATATTTAGGACTTACTGATGTAAGTTCTGAAATAGTTTAGACACACATATGAGCTATCTAAGGAAAGGTGTATGAGTTTGAGAAGCCTAGAAAAAGTCTTATCGAAGCATCTTATATCAGAAATCTGTACTTTGGTAAGAAAGTCAATTAGTATTGATTTCTAGAATTCCAGCTGATTTTTCGATACATGTCAAAGCTAGTGGGAGCATAATTGTTATGCTAGTAAGAATAATTATTATGTTAGTGGGAGCATAATCGTTATAATGAGTGTTGCAAGGTAGAAATGTTGTTTATACGAATCAAAGTTTTAATTTGCAAAGGTGCAAAGTTTGAAAAGTTGTTTCGCTATAGAAGGATTTAAGGGAGAGGCAATCATAATTCATTTCGAATCTAAAAGCTCAGATTGAAATTTTAATATACTTGGTCATAAATGCCATGTTGAAATGTTTAAAAATAAGAAATTCTATATATGGCAATATTATAGCAAACGACTGGTCAAGTATTATTTATTTATGTAAAACATTATGAATCGTATTCCATCTACTTCGAGTATAGGATCGATTGCATATGCTATAATATTCGACCGTTCTATCTATTCCAAATGCCTAGGGCATTAAGAGGGAAAATGACCAGAACCGGATACGACTAAAGTAGTTAAACAACCGTCAAGGAAAATCTAAGGTTCGCTAAGGATTGGCCACTTGTGGGTAGTTGGAAGTATAGTAAATGAATGGATCATATTAACATTATTATGAATAGATATGATTCTATTATGAATGAGTTGTCGTATGGTAAATATGGAAATGTTTCCAAAATGGGAGTTGGATATTAAGAATCTATGTGTAGGTTAAAAACTTTTTATGCAAGAAGGATGTTCAAAGGAATGTACTTTGAATGTGAGACTTTATGTCTATGGAGTTGTCTTGTAACAATCTCCAAATGGAACGCTTTGTAATATCATTGACAAAGTCTCTGTGACTTTGGTGCCTTGACATTACAAAAGGATAATTGCTTGTGAGTTTAGATCTAACAAGATTCTAATAGTGGCAATAATTTTGTATTCTTACACTTATAATAAGGATTAAGGAATTGTGAAATGAGCATCATTGGAAATGTGTTCGACTGACCTATTTCACAAGGTAAGGACCATAGGCAAACATAGTGTGCATGCTTGGAGCATGGGATTACTGGTGTTTTGATTCAAGTATAAAGTTGATTAGTCGAAACATTATATAATTAATAATGTGTAATCAATATGGTTGAGACCATATTGGATTGGATTATTCTTGTGTTTCTATTTGCATGCTTTACTTCCCCAATAATAAGATTATTCAAACATCTATAGTCAATCATACTTTGGAAGTAAGTAATGACGTAAGACTGTCATGAATCCGGCTGTAGATTGTCTAAGTGTTTAGACATATCACAAGTTTGTTGCAGTGTTCATGAGTACTCCTGTAATAAGATTTGAGTATTGGATTAAACTCATGCTCATCTGAATCACTTCATGGATTTTATCACAAGTGATTGTGAGACGATAATTGATGTGTGTGAAATGCACTAGTTTTAATCCTACTAACTTAGACACAAAATAAACATACGAAAGACAGTGTACCTATCTATTGGTAATATAGTTCAAGTAAGTAGGGTATCGAACACAGGGAACGGTAAACAATTAAAATAAATGCTAATATTATCTAAATAAAACAATTAATAGAAATGGGGTTTTCTCTAGTTTTGCAAGACTAGAAACTTAAACAATCAAATAACACTTAAACGAAGGAAATTAACAACTAAAGAGAATAGAAGATAACTAGATTCAATAATAAAAAAGACTTTTGTTCAGATTCGACTCACTTATTCCTATGGTTGATTTTATGGCAAGTGCAATGGATTAATTTGTCATTGGCTACCGACTAATGTGATTAGGTTCATGTTCACTTTTACTAATCCTTAGAAAAAAAATCAATTCAAACAGTTGCCAATTGGTTAAACTAATGAATTTCCTAGATTCTTGTAGTTAGCTAATTAAATTACTAATTCAATTAGATTCTTGTATAGTTGTTCATCACACAAGCTCACACATCGACTTACCTATTTTCTAGTTAACCCTAGTTTCATGTTCACTATTCCTAGGCATATAATATTGTTTTCACATAAATTATATGAGACAAGCAATTAAGAGATGTTCATGCAACTTAATAGACTTGATAATTAATAGAAAATAGATATTGTCAACACATGAGGGTATTTAACAAGCTTAACAAAACAAAATTCACAAAAATAAATCCAAGCCATAAAATCACACCATATTCATAAATTCATCTAGTCTAAATAGAAGTAATGACTTTTTAGCTCATATCTACAGCAAATAACAAACTAAAAATGAAATATAATGATTGAAACATGGTTCATGCAAAAGATTAAGAAAAAAATAATGTGTTATTGCCTTTGATCTTCTTACAAATTGATATCTAGGTTGAAATCTCGAAAACCACATCTCTAAGAACCCTTCTAGCCTCCAAAAATCGTCCAAAGCTTCCCCAATTAATTAGGATTTGAATAAGAAGCGTTTGTATATATAGATTCTGAAAACAGGGCCAACTCGACAAGTTTGTGACCCAACTCGTCGAGTTGGTCATTAAAATCTCGTGTACGGCAAGTCATCGTCGAGAATCTCGAACTTTCTTATCAACTCGTTGAGTTCGTTTGGAATCAACATTTTCTCAAATCACAAAAGTCGTCTGAAATTGTGTCTAGTTTTCAGAACATTTTGAATCTCATAAATCGGAGTTACGGTTCATGAGATATGACCAAAACACTGACAAGGGGTCAAGCTGTCCAACAACAACCTTCTTTCTTCAAAATCCAATCTCCAAGCTTCCAATCGCTAGTTCCGCTTCCTTTTCCATCCGATCATGTCATTATTGTTGAAAAATAAAATTCTAAACTCATTAAACACCTTTTGTTTATTAAATGAGATAAAATCAACATAAAGTATTAAGATAATATATATAAATTATATGACTAAATATGTCCATATCAAAATACCCACAATTGACTTTTGCTTGCCCCGAAGCAAAATTGAATTTTAGCACACTAATATCACATCAGAAAATCCCAATTGAACCCAGCCATTATGCCAAGACCACAATGCACGCATTTGTGTCTAAATTTTTCCTAAGGACCCCCCCCCCCCCCCCCCCCTCTAATCCTAAATACTTACAATCCTCATAAACACTTGCCTACTTCTTTTGAACAACGCTTATTTTATGCATCCCTCCGAATCCATCCCCATAAAACTTTCTTAACCTCAAGTAATTTTTGGTTAAACCCCCAAGCACACATACGATAAAATAACCTAGAAAAGAAAATTACAATGCAAATAAAAATACTTGATACTTTTAATCTTCAATAATTTGTAGCTTTTCTTCTTGATATTTCTTTTTTTCTTCATAGCTTTGTAGATTTTTTCTTTCAAACATTGCATCACTATTTTTTTATTTTTCATTTTTTTTTCTTGTTTTTCTAAATTTTTCAACACTCACTTTTTTTCCCTCAAAACTAAAAACCTAAAAAAAAACATATGCTTACGCAAGGGGATTTAACTTCATCATTTATTGGTTAAAGGAATTAGTCTCATGTGCAATGACTAATTAAGTTTTCCTAGATACATTTCTGGTACATGATACTAAATATGTTGTGTCCCTTAAACTAAGCAAGGTTGTGTTTTTTGATGAGAATATATCTCAGATCGATTAGATCTTTCACAGGTAAAAAGATGATGAACAAACAAAACAACCACAATATAATTATGAACATAGTATGGAATCAACGTAATGCTTATGATTCAAATATAGTCACGCCTCAGCAGAGCTCGATGAAGAACTTCCACTGTAGAGGCGAGCTAGGGTTTATAATACTTGTGAGAAAAATAATGAAAGCGTTACAAACAAAGGATGCATGCATGCACCTTAAATACTAAAACCCTAGAACATAAAACAAGCACAATATAATTATGAACACAGTATGGAATCAACGTAATGCTTATGATTCAAATATAGTCATGCCTCAACATAGCTCGATGAAGAACTTCTACTGTAGAGGCGAGCTAGGGTTTACAATACTTGTGAGAAAAATAATGAAAGTGTTACAAACAAAGGATGCATGCATGCACCTTAAATACTAAAACCCTAGAACATAAACATGCACGGCTGGACAAGCCCAAACCGACTACAAAACTTGGGCTAAGCACCAAGCCCATGACGCAACACTATAAGCCCAACAATCTCCCCCTTTGCGTCAAATGAGGCGAGAGATTATTTCTTCTGAGTTGGTTTCACTATCTTCACAACCTTGAACAGCCGAGGGATGATCGCAAGAAGAGTCTGCCGAAATTGAATGTACCATCTCAGTATATCAGTAAACATCTTCTTGTCGGCTGTTGTGTTCTGATTACACCTCTGGATAATCTCTAAAATGTGCTCCAAGCAAGAGGTTGAGAACAAGTGCTTATCAACAAGAGCGAACATGCATTTTTGACCTTCGCCTCTGATAAACATCACGGTGTGGTACTTTGAGTCAATCTTCCCTTTGACCATCGAGTTAATATCGCCAGCTCTTCCCATTGTTTTGATCGTCGTTCGCTTGTGAACTGTTGAGGCGATTTCTTGATCCATCTTCACTACTTCGTGAATGTAGCAGACAAGCATTCGCTTGATATGGTCAATGATCGGCTGATACTCCTGAGGATTTGACGGTAAGATGTTGTTGAGGAGTATCCAGTCATGGGGGTTGAGGTTTGGTAGATCAGCAAGAGTGAAATTGTGAACCGAGCCTTCAGAGCCTCGAGTCACTTTGAATTTGACGTTGACAAACTTCCCTGCTGTATAAGGCTTCAGTACCTTGACAGTTGTGATCTTCTACGAACTCCAGGTCAAGTACTGGGGCTTAGCGAACTCCAGATAGAACTTTAATAGATCCTGATCCACCTTCGGGTCTGGAGATGGGATGGGAACAGTTGAGTTGAAGCAGTGAAAAATGAATGCCTTTCGTGTGATTGGCATATCAAACTTCTCATCCTTTGAGTTTTCAAGCCCGAACGACATAACAGGCTCGAGCCAATGTGTACTTGGTTTATCAATAGCACACCTTTGGAGCGAATCAAGGGTCCACTCTAGAAAAATGAACTTCTTCTTTTCCAAGAGCTCCTTTTCTTTTTGCTTCTTCTCTAGCTCAGCCATTTGTTTCTTGAACTTTTCTGCAAGCTCTTTATCAGAAGATTTTGTTTTCTGAAAAGGCTTAGCAGGATCCTATTCAAAAACATCATCTTCATCATCAATGTCATCTTCACCAATCTTTTTTTCTTCTTGTCTCTTTTACTGACCGAAGCTTCATTAACCTTCGGTTCAGTGGATGCCTTAGGTTCAGGAGGAGGTTGAGATTTCGCCTTCTCTCCCCCTTCTTTCGGCTGGACACCAGTCACCGGAACACCCTCAATTCGAATAAGGATGTCCAATGCAGGTCTGAGTTTCTCAGCCAAATGCCTTCGGATGGTAATGGTCATGATGGGATCATGGGCATCAAGGAGGTGAAGCAAAATGGAATGAACATCGCCAACAGAGATTCGAATAACCTCCCTTTCAGACTTTAAGTCATTGAGCTTGATTGTTGCAGCGCGAAGCTTGAGGTTTTGCATCTTTAGCTGAGATGTACGTTTGTGCAACTCATCCATGATGCGATTTTCCACAGCCAACTCTACCTCCAGTTGAGTCGAACGATCATTGACATTAGCATGTAGAGTGGCATTGGCAGCTTCGATGGCTTGACGATCAGCTTCAAGATTGGACATTTCAGCTTGAAGAGAGCGTTGAAGGTTATCAAACGAAGCATTCACCGTCTGAGAATTCTTTTGAGCAGCCTCCTGCAAAGAATCTAAAAACAAATGAGCCTCGGAAATTAGTTTATTGACTTTTACGGTTGCTTCTTTACACACCTTTGTTGAAGCCTCAACAACAATGGAGGCCTTCTGGAATTGGGAAGTAGAGGTGTCAATAGCCTTAGCTGCAACAGTGAGAGAGGCATTATGTTCTTGGACAACTGAGGAGAACAAAGCTTTGAGAGCAACGTCGGAATAGGTACCAGTGGAAGAGGAGGAAAGCAGCTGATCAAGCTTGTCATTAACAGTCTTGAGATGGTGTTTGGTGACAGGATCATCTTCGTCGTCATCACTCTGAACACGGTAAGAACTGAAGTAAGTGGAATCAAACTCCAAGTCCTCACCTCCAAGAACTGAGGAGGTGTCAGTGGATTGTGTAGGTGATAAGGGTTTTGTAGTGATGGGAGGTTCAGTTGTGACTGGCGGTTCGGTTGTAACAAGAGGTTCGGTTTCCGAAGAACGAGCCCCCATATTAGATACGTTGGTTCGAACTCCAGTAGTGGTGGTTGTGGTTGTTTCCGTGAAGATTGGATCGGGGATAGGAATAGTGATTGATGGTTGAGAGGTAGTGATGGGAAAACTGGAGGGGTTGAGATTGGTATAGAAACGGGTGGAAGAGAAGGTGGTTGGAAGCGAACAGGTATTTTTGGGGTAGGCGAGCGAGGCGGGGTATCACCACGACCCGAAGCCTCCTCATCAGAACTTCCACTCTCTGAGTCTGAAGGAGCGGTGGATTTGTGTTTAGAAGGAACATACTCGAAGTCCGAATCGCTTGACGATTGAAGAATGAGTCTTCGAGCTGGCTTCTTTTGCTTCTTTGGCTTAGGCTGTGAAGGAGTAGCCTTGTCTGACTTTCGCTTCTGAGGTGTTTGACCCTTGGTTGGTTTTGTTACTTTTTCCTCCTTCTGTATCTCTGTTTTCTTTCCCCTCTTGGTTGGCTTGTCAGCCTCTTCAATGGAGCGAACCATGGTTGGTGTGAGTTCCCTTGGACTCGAAGAAGGATGCTTCTTGTATTCTTGAAGAACGTTGCTTGCATCAGACACACAGGCAAGCATGGCTTCAGGGATCAATCCAATGAAGGAATACTTGGTTGGATCTGTGACTATTATCTTTGTGTGAAAGGTGGCGATGGAGGAGAGAAGAGAGTGTGCCATGATTGGAACGTGGAGACGATCCATTGCCCACTTTGTAATGATGGACCAGTACCTTCCACATGAGATCTCTGAATGTCTTGATGAAGAAACCAAGCTTTGAACCAGTTGTTGCTAGATGACGGTCCCATAGTCCAAATTAATCCCGTGATACAACCCATAAAGCATGGTCATAAACGACTTGCTTGCTCCATCTAAGTCGGCGCTGCGTTCTGATAAACCTTTGAAGAGAAGAGTGAAAAGACCATTCCACTGGGGAGGAAGGCAAGACTTATTGAATTTGGTCACTATGGTGAGGGTTTCAGTGTACCCCATTTGATAGAACATAGTGAACAGTTGACCAATAGTAATCGAGTCAGGGTTTACCAGAGTTGGTTCTTGAGAAAGACCAATTAGGACACAGAAGTGAGTCTTGGAGATGGAGGTCTTCTCATTGTGAATATCAAAGTGAATCCACTCAGCAGCCTTTTCATAGTAAGTTGTTGAATAGACGTGAGAAAGGCAGGACATGGGAACAACTTCGACCTTTGAAAGCGCGTCGACAAGAGGTGAGTATTTGAGACATTTGACGATGTACAGCATATAGGATTCATAGATGAAGGGTGTTAGATCAATAATGAGGTTTTGTTAAGTTTTGATGGTGAGAAGGTTGGAGTGAACAGAGGTATCGTGAACAGAAGAGGAGTCTGCCATTGATGAAGCTTGAGAAGAAGAAGAAGATGAACAGTGAGAGAAATCGTCCTTATGCTTTGAGAGAGTTTGTAAGTGATGAAAGGGTAAAGAAGAGCGTGCCAAATCCTTTTATACGTAAGTTAGAGAGAGAAATATTCGGTTGATATCTTGGATTAATTTGAAAATCGTGTCTGATGTGACGGAGGAACAGTTGTCAAACCCGATGATGACGAAGGAAAGAGAAATGACGTTTCCTTTTTACACGCCATTCCATAAAAAGCGCTTTTTCAAATTGTCAAAATGATTGGATAACTGCTGACTCAGCCTTAACTTTATCCCAAACGTCACCCACATATTTTACATGAACCGTCATCACCTTTTTGATGGGTTTTAGGCATAAGAACAATCCTATGTGCTCATACAAACCCTAATGCTTGGATCTAGGTTTCTCTATTGTACATGCAATGAATCCAAGACTAATAAACTTAGATCTAACATATTATAAACTGAATTAGGGTTTAGAGAATTACCTTTGATTGTTATATAACAATAACAATCAATTCCTTGCTTGGATTGGCTTTAGAAAGCTTAGTGTCTCAAGTGTTGCACCTCTAATGGAGTCACAAACACCTTATGCAACTTGGATGAAGAGGAGAAGAAAGGAGGCTGCCCAAAACGACTAGAAACCCTATAGAATCAGTTGTCCACGTTTTTGGGGCCTAAGGGGTCCGTTATATACTTGTGTGTGCTGCTAGGGTTTCAGTCAAAACCCTAATGGATAGCTTAAACTCTAAGCAGCCCATGGAACCTTCTGGATAAGGCCATGGACGAAAATATGATGGGCTCCCATCATAATTTCGTTCACCCCTTGTTCCTTTAGCATTCCTTGGCCCAATAACTCAATTATCCAATAATTGCAGTCCAGTCCCCTAAATTTAATTAATCTCTTTTAACCACAAAATTAATTCTAAATTAATTCTTGACTAATATTAATTAAACAATATGATTTCTCCTTTAATATATTATTCTCATAATATATTAATAAATCATATTTAAACCTCTCTCTCCTTAATTCATCCTACATATTGTTATGGTGAAGGCAACCCAAAAGGACCATGCTCATAATCGGGTCAAGTACATATCAAAGTAGTTATGGACTTAGACACTAATCCAACACTTTTAACATTATCGGGCATTGGAGTACTTGTAGAAACGAAGTTGTAACACGTAAGACAACGCATAGAGTGTGAAAGATAAAGAAATAAAGCAAACTTTTTTATGGTTTAAGTGATTTCTTGTTGAGACATAAAGCAACTGATTCTGGGCACGAATCTCTTCCTTCAAAGTCAAGAGAGACTTTAAAGTGCTTGTGTGGATTCCCATTAAATAACGATCAAGTACTTGTTAAGAAGTATTGAAAGGCATCTTTTTAATTAAGGCTATAAAGGGTGGCTTTTGCTTCAATTCAAGATATCGATACTTGATATAAGACCGAAACTTAACGAAGTACTTGTGAGATTAATGTGATATGTTGAACAAGTAGGTAGGGATGATATTTATTGACTTGTGGACAAATGAGAAATCTCAAGAAAAACTTAACTGGATCCTTGGGGAAGAAAAAATCTTGGTAATAGAAATTTTCAGAAGAATCACTCAAAATAAAAAGAGATTTCATATAAGAACTGTAACATAGTGATGTTGTACCGGCAATTCATTAAAGGTGTTGAATTGTGGGTTTCACTTAGTACGTAATGACACGAAACTAAGATCATTAACACAGATTTTTGTATAACCATAAACCTCAGTGGTAAATGTTGAGAGTCTCAAGGGTTACTTTAGTGAGACGAAGTGTAATGAAGAAAAATGATATAGGTGGTATAAGAAGCGAATGTACCTCTGCTATAAAAGAAGGGCCAAGCAGAAAACTCTAAGCTCAATTTGAGAAGAGTAAGGTAGCTCATGATTAGAGTGAATGTAACAGCGTAGTTTGGGAAAACATGATTTGTATGTATCATGTTATTAAGGCTTCACTCAAAATCTAAAGAGGCTTTAGTCAACATGCAACAGCATGCTTCTAAGGACACGTTAGAAGTTTATAGAAGAGAGAATATACCTGCTTGAGCATCACCATCGAGAAGAACACTTATACAAGGAAAAACATTAGACGAAAATAAAACATAAAAAATAAAATAAACGATATTTTTTTATTTTATGAAAATAAAACAAAAAAGAAAAATATTTTTGGGTTATATATATATATATATATATATATATATATATATATATATATATAATGAAACAGAGAAATATTTTTGGATTTTATGAAAATAAAAAAAAATTAAAAGAAACATAAAAAGAGTATTTTAAAAAAATGTACAAAAGAATACACACAAAATGCCTTGTGATGAAAAAGAAACGAACGAGTGCAGAACAACCGAACCCGAAATAGACTGAGTGTTCGGTTCATTTCGGTTCTTGGTTGAACCGAACCCAAAATAGACCGAACGTTCGGTTCATTTCGGTTCGCTCTATTTCGCTTCTTACCTTTATTGAAGCAAAGGCGATTTTGGTACAAATTCTGCTTCCATCATTCCTAGGCCTTGTAAAATTTTGTTGAAACTTGCTTCAGTTAAAGCCTTAGTGAATATATCTGCCAGTTGATCAGTTGTCCTTACGAAGTGAATTTCCACGTTGCCATCTTCCACATGATCTTTGATGAAGTGATACCTCAATGCTATGTGTTTAGTCTTCGAGTGTTGCACTGGGTTATGAAAAATCCTAATTGCGCTTTCATAGTCGCAATATAGTGGGATTTTCTTCATGTTCAGCCCATAATCTCTAAGTTGACTCTGTATCCATACAACCTGAGATCTGCATGAAGCGGCAGCAATGTATTCAGCTTCTGCAGTGCAGAGAGAAATACAGGTTTGTTTCTTTGATTTCCAGCTGACCAATTTTCCATCGAGAAATTGGCATCCTCCAGTGGTGCTTATGCGATCTAATCCACAGCCACCTAAGTCAGCATCTGAGAATGCTTGGACAAAGAATCCTGAGTTTGCTGGATACCATAGACTGAGAGAATAGGTTCGCTTCGGATAGCGAAAAATATTCTTCACGGCTAGCATGTGAGGTTCGCGTGGGTTAGCCTGGAATCTAGCATAGTAACAGACTGAGAACACGATGCCAGGTCCATCGGTTGTTAGATACATTAGTGACCCAATCATTTGACGATAAAGCGTCATGTCAGCGGCTGGCTTCTCCAACGAAGATGTAAGCTTTGTCCCAAAAGCCATTGGAACTTTCACTTTTGAGTTTCCCATCATGCCAAACTTAGCAAGTAGTGTCTTGGTGTATGCCTCCTGATTGATAAAAATGCCTTCGGGTCCCTGTCTAATGTTTAAGCCAAGGAAAAAGTTAATTGCACCCATTAAGCACATCTCAAATTTAGTTTCCATCAACTTCCTGAATTCAGCTGTTAAGCTGGGATTCGTGGAGCCGAAGATGATGTCATCAACATAAATTTGGACTATCATAAGGTGGTTACCCTCTCTCTTACGAAAGAAGGTTGGGTCAACCGAACCTTGTTTAAATTTAGGCATTTTTAAGAATCGAGTGAGAGTTTCATACCATGCTCTAGGAGCCTGCTTTAGGCCATATACCGCTTTGTCTAGTATGTAACAGTGATTTGGGTACTTCTCGTTCACGAAGCCTGGTGGTTGCTCAACGTACACAGTTTCTTCAAGTTCTCCATTGAGAAAGGCACATTTGACGTCCATCTGATAGACTTCAAAGTTTTTATGTGTAGCATAGGCAAGAAAGATTCGAACTTCCTCTAATCTTGCAACTGGAGCGAAGGTCTCTTCGTAATCAATACCTTCCTCTTGGCAGTAGCCTTTCACAACCAACCGAGCTTTGTTACGAATTACATTCCCCTCCTTATCTATTTTATTTCTGAAAACCCATTTGAGACCGACAACTGAAGCATCTTTTGGAGATGGAACTAGACGCCATACTTTGTTTCTTTCAAACTCATTTAACTCGTCTTGCATGGCTTGGACCCAGTCAGAATGATCAAGAGCTGAATTAACAATCTTTGGCTCAACTTTGGAAACAAAAGAATTGAACATGCAAAATTCCACTTGAGAAAATAGTGCAGCTTGTTTCGCTTTGATCTGTGATCGAGTTAAAACCTTTTCTGAAGATTCCCTAATAACTTGACTTTGAGGATGGTCTTTGGCCCATTTAACAAGTGGTGGGTAGTTTGGATCACAAGAGGGATCCAATTCTACATTGATCTCTTCCTCCAATTCAGATAGTGTATCATCATCATTGATATGAAAATTCTCCCCCTCGAATGATGACACGAGTTCAATATCTGGATCAGAATGTTCCCCTTCGTTTGGTTTTTCAGTAGAGCTGGATGATTGTGACATTGAATTCTCCCCCTGGAATGAAGAACCTTGATCTTTTTGTAGAGACGGACCCTCCCCCTGGACAGAGGGACGGTCACCAGAAGGTTCGCTTAAGACTGGTGTTTCCGTTGCTTCTGGTTGATCGTCAGCCATCTTTCGTGCAGCATCGTCAATGACTTGCTTTAGACTGTCACCTTTGTTATCTTTCGCCTTGGATTCAGAATCGATAGCCTTTTCAGGTTCATTAAAAAGAAGCATATATTGCTCAAAAAGATTTGAGATAGGAGCTGTAACTTGACTGGTCTTTGGAAAGATTTCCTACAGTGCATCTTCAGTAGACTTCATCTTCTTGACATAGCTATCATCAAAAGTGACATAGTATGTCTCTTCAATCTTCTTAGAGCGCTTGTTCCGAACTCTATAGGCCTTTGAGCGCAAGGAGTAGCCCAGAAATATTCCTTCATCAGCCTTAGCATCAAACTTGTTACGATTCTCTTTGGAGATGAAGATCAAGCATCTTGAACCGAACACATGAAAGAATTTCACATTCGGCTTGCGATTGTTCAAGATTTCGTAAGGAGTAATGGAGAATCGCCTTTTAGGTATGACCTGTTCTGAGTGAAACAACCAGCAGCAACAACATCAACCCAGAAATACAGAGGTAGTGAAGCAAAGCTTAACATAGTACGAGCTGCTTCACATAGAGATCGGTTTCGCCTTTCGACGATTCCATTCTGCTGTGGAGTATATGGGGCCGAGAAATTATGATTCGTTCCCTTCTCAGCTAGAAAATCTTCGAAATCCTTGTTCTTGAATTCCAATCCATTATGACTCTTGACATTACGAACTACTTTCCTCAGTTGAACTTCTACCTGCTTTATGAAGAGCTTGAGCTTAGGAGTAGCCTCTGATTTATGCTTCAAGAAGAACACCCATGTAAAGCGAGAGAAGTCGTCGACGATGAGCAGAATATACTTGTTCCCACCAATATTTTCAATAGAGGAGGGACCACACAGGTCGATGTGCAATAGCTCCAATGGTTCTATCACCTTTGTATTGATGATAGAAGGATGACTTTGTCTACTCTACTTTCCCATTTCACAGGCTGCGCATAAATGTTCTTTTTCGAATTTAAGGACTGGAAGACCTCGAACATGATCTCCTAAAACAAGCTTTTTGATATCCCTGAAGTTAAGATGAGAGAGTCTTTGATGCCATAACCAGCTTTCGTCTGAGTGAGCCTTCTTTAGCAAACAGACTGTTGGTTTCCCTCGAATTGGATTGAGGTTTAAAGGGTACATTTCCCCCTTTTTCTTCGATTTCAACAGAATATTATTGGACTTCTTCTCGACTATCTCTGAGCCTTCATCATCAAATGATACTTTCAATCATGTCCCAACCACCAACTATGATACACTGATAAGGTTGTGCTGCAATCCTTCAACGTATGCGACCTTTCTTATTGAGAAATCACCATTCGTAATCATTACGTAGCCTTTGATAGTTCCATATGAGTTGTTGTTGTACTTCACAATTCCACCATCCTTGAGAGACTGAAACTCCCTCGGTTCTTCCTTCCTTCCTGTCATGTGACGCGAGCAGTCACTATCAATATACCATTCTTCGTCAAACTGCTCGTCACATATAACCTGCAAAATATCAAGCAGATTTAGGAACCCAAAGTTTCTTGGGTCCTTGTGAGCCTTTTACGGGACAGGGAATAGTAAGAGAAACATCAACCAAATAAGTTCTTTTAATTAAAGTAGTTTCATCTTTTATTTTTATTGTGAAAACTTTAATTTTGTTTGACGTAGGTTTTGAGTTTTTGACGTGTGCGCTCTTTTGGTTCTCATTTAGGCATCTGTTGTCTTCTGGAAAGAGCTTTCCTTTTCCTTTTAAATCATTCAAAGGATAAGAATTGGAATAAGAAGAATAGGGTTTAGAAAAGATTTTGGATCGTTGATTATTACTCTTCCTTGGCTAAGAACGGGAACACTCTTCCCTTTTGTTCTTCTGATTGAACTTTGGACCGAACTCATTCTTTCGGTTGATATTGGGTTGAGGACTGAAACCGCTCTTTCGGTTGTTGAAGTTCTGAGGACCGAAACCGTTCTTTCGGTTGCTGATGTTCTGAGGACCAAAACCGTTCTTTCGGTTGCTGATGTTCTGAGGACCGAAGCTCTCCGCTCGGTTGCTATCTTGCTGTGGACCAAAACTGTCCTTTCGGTTCCTCGTATTCGAGGGACCGAAACTATCCTTTCGGTCGCTTCTTGATTCTTCTTGAGACTTATGCGTCCTTTCATACCTGACATAATGAGGATTTTGTGATATCCAAAACTGTTTTCTTTCTAAGAGATTCTTCTTGTATCTCAGATTTTGTTGGTGTTTTCGATCTGCCACCTGTTTTGGATTGTTGTGGATGTTAGCCTTTTTCTTCGGAACACGAGCATTGCTTTCGCTCTTAGACGAAGATGTTTCACTGGTAGTGAGCACTGGTTCGCCCAAAGAAGTTTTGGTGCCAGTAGTGCTTGGCACATCATATCTTGTAGGCTCATTAACTGGTTCAGGCACGTACCTACCCTTCACTCTCCATGAGGTTTTCTGACATAGGCCTTTTGTCTCATCAGCGTTGTCTATCGGTGCTGACCAGAAGAACTCTTCACATCCAGCTGCATTATCTTCTTCAACCATAGCAGTCAGTTCTGCTGTTTGTTGAGGAGTGACTCCTTGAACTGTGTAGACCTAATTGGGAGTGGTCTGAACTTTTTGATACACCACGGCCTTTGCCTTGATAATTTTGGTCTTGTCTCTCGGTGAGCGAGCGAACTCAACGGAATTTTCAGAAATGAGATTTTTGTGAGTTTCAGGTTCGCTTTTGACAAATTCTGAGCAGTCCACCACATCCTCTACAGAGATTTCACTCAGATCATCGTCCTCATTAATTTCATATGCATTTTCAACATCAATTTTATTTTCTGAACTTAATTTGGCATTTAATGAGTCAAATTTCTGTACACTTTCGGTTCTTAATTTCAATCTATCATTTTCATCTAATAGATTTTTGAGCATGTCCTTATGGTCTTTGGACTTTATGTAGGACTCAATTTTGTCAAGACCAATTTTGTATGCTAGAGAGACTTCATCAGAAGATACAACGTTTTCACAATTGTAAGCTTCGGAAAATCATGCGATGTATCTTCTTTCATATTTCACAATCGAGATGCAACTGAGTGATATTAAAATAAAGTCTTTTAGCAATTAAACAAAAAACATTTCGCTGTTTTAAAAGCTTAAGATTGTATCGTTGCAAATAAAATGATTCATCCTTAGATCTAATCAACTCCTTCTCCTTCAGCTCAATCCACATCCTCCTTTCCTCGCTATTTGACGATATCCTGCTAATTTGATCAGTCAGGTTAGAGTTTGTGACACGGGTTTGGGTAAGACTGCTACTTATACTAGAAAATTTAGATTTTAAGCTATTTAGTTCCTTTTCATAGTTAGTAACAAGTATTTTCAGAGAAGCAATAATATTTTGTACCTTCTTGATCAACTCATAACATTCGTTGATCTGTGCACTAACAGATTTTGTAGCAAAACACCTGTCCTCTCGCTCCTTCTCGTCTTCTAGCCCACCATCAGTTGTATATCCTCTTATCTGAGATACTCCTTTGGTCACCATCAAACACCTTCCTGCTGCAGGTTCTTCTTTCACCAGCATCGCCTTGCCATGAGTGCGTTTTCTTACTTCTTCGTCCTCTGAAACTGTGGACCACACTTCCACTCCACCGAATTCATCACTGTTACATGTGTTGTGTACGATCAAAGCATTTATAGTTTTATTGTTAGCAGCTGATTTTCTTTTCTTGATCTCCTCCAACCGTCTCAGGAGGCTCGCTTCCTCATCATCCTCATCTATCTTTTCTGCCTTTTTCTTCAGCATACAATCTTTGGTGAAGTGATTCTTACCTCCACAATAATGGCAATCAAATCCTAAGTATCCACCAACTTTTTCCTCTTTCTTGGATTCTTCTGACTTCGAAACTATCTTCGGTTCCTCCTTCACCTTTTCAGAACTGTAACTTCCCTGCCAATTTCGGTTCTTGGTTGCTGGGAACTTTCTTTTGACGACCTTTCTAGGGTTGGACAACATCAGGGCATACTCTTCACCGGTTAGATCATAGTCAGCAAGATCCAATTCTTCTTCTTCTTCAACATAACTTTTCCCTTTAGAAACAATGGCTAACGAACCCAAATTGGAAACTACGTTCGTTTCCTTAAACAGTGCACTTTCATGGGACTTCAGAATTCCCACCAAGTTCGCTAGAGAATAGGATTTAAACTGTTCATGTGCTTTAACAGTGGACACCACTGCCATCCATTCAGGTCTTAGACCGTTCATGAATATGACCTTCTGTTCAATAACCTTCCTTTCGATTCCATGCTTTATCATCTTACTTAAAAGATGATTAAAGTGATCAAAATCCTGAACAAGTTTCTCTTCGGGCTTCTGTTTGAAATCACCAAATTCAGAAAGCAATAGATTTTGTATTGAGTGTTCCAGGTCTTCATCAGTGGAATACAATTCTTTCAGCCTATCCCATATCTCTTTAGCTGTAGCGCAAGAACTCACCAAACGGAACGTATCTGACTGCAAAGCAAACCTAATCATTCTTAAGGCCTTGATGTTGCATTGAAACTTCTCCTTCTCGTCTTGAGGAATGTCTTTCACATCTTCACAAGCTGATTGTACTCTTTTTGAGTTTTAACAATCTTTGAGGTGCTTGAGTGAGCAAACAGGCCAACTGTGATGGCTTCCCAGATCAAGTATCCATTATCTTCTGAGCCAATCACATAATCTTCGAAGTGGTGCGCCCAAACCTCATAATCCTGAGTGTATAGGATTGGAATCCTTGTCATTGATCCGATACTATTGGAGATGTTGATTGGATTGGTTTGCGAATCATCCATTGACATTGTGATGAAGTTCTATCGATAACCTGTTTAAGATCAGACTTGTAATTTTATCGATTAGAGTAACATCACCAATTTATGAGATACATCAATATGGAATGACGGCTCAATTAATATCAATCAATGCGGAATAAAACCATAATAACTTCTTCGACAGAAGAGATGTGTATGAATTACACAGTCTCCTGCTCTGATACCAATTTATGAGAATAAATCTCAAATCGATTAGATCTTTCACAGGTATAAAGATGATGAACAAACAAAACAAACACAATATAATTATGAACACAGTATGGAATCAACGTAATGCTTATGATTCAAATATAGTCACGCCTCAGCAGAGCTCGATGAAGAACTTCCATTGTAGAGGCGAGCAAGGGTTTACAATACTTGTGAGAAAAATAATGAAAGCGTTACAAACAAAGGATGCATGCATGCACCTTAAATACTAAAACCCTAGAACATAAACATGCACGGTTGGACAGGCCCAAACCGGCTACAAAACTTGGGCTAAGGACCAAGCCCATGAGGCAACACTATAAGCCCAACATTTTTGTTCCATGATTTCACTAGAATAAAGGGGGCCACACATGCACTAGAACGTATATAGGCTCAACTAAACATTTAGGTCCTCAAGGAATCATCAAACACAATACTAGCATGGAATCCTAATTTCTTTTACCAAAATTTTCTAAATTAACCCTAGCAATTTTATGAAAAAAAAAATTAAAAACTATACCTAAATTAGGATTCTAATGTTACTAATTTAACTCATATAACCAACCCCTACCACACACTTAATTCATGCAATGTCCCCATTGCAGATTATGCATGATAAGAAAACATAAAAGTAAAGAAGGAATTGGAACAAACTCCCCTGGGATAGCAGTTGCGAGGTCGATCTTCTTCTTGTTAAGCTCCATCTTCAATTGACTTTAGGCATGGGAACAACTCATCCATGCCTTGAGTGTCAAAATCTTGTGTGGTATAGCTCCTAATGTAGTGGAAAAAGCTTCTTGGAATCACCTAGCATTGGACTTCAAAATATAAACAATACTCGCGTTGTATGGAATCTAATCAAAGACTCAAAAATAAAATGACTGAGCAACATGCCGAGTTGATAGTGGAGAACTCGTCGTGTTGGATCGTAACTTGGTTAGAAATTGTGTTTTTCCTCTGGAACTCATCGAGTTGTATGTATGCACTCGACGAGTTTTTGGCTCTGATCAGACAAACTCTTCTTTCTGCTTCAATTCTGATTTGGTGTTAGGGGAGGGTATTGGTGTAATACATCTCCTTAAAATCTTCTGTGACGAGACTCCTTTTAGAAAATATAAACATCAGACTCAACATATCACTCAAAGTCTTCTAATCTTCTCGTCTACGACTCGACTCCTCATTTCATTTCCTTCACGCTTTAAGAAATGGCTCTAATCTCACCCTAACTTCTGCAAAGATCAAAGACAAAAAAAACTACATAATAACAGAAAAAACAAACATCAAATTAGCATTCCTATATTACCCTAATAAACTAGAAGTTTAGAAACAAACCAAACCAAACACACAAAATAAAAAGAAAAAGAAAAAGAAAAGCAAACTCTAATGATGGGTGCCTCCCGCAAGCACTTCTTTTTGTGCGAGTGTTGAGCTGGACTCCCAACTTAATAAACTTCCAATAAACTCAATATCGATCCCTCCGTTGCATTGAATATTTTCTTTGGACCAATTTGTGAATTTTTTTTGCTTTTTGCTTCTAAAATTGGCCAAATGATCTTGAATTTATAAAACCCAAGAATCTTGATAAGGTTTGGGACCAGTTGGATACTAAGAAGCATTTCTATATATAAATTCTGAAAACAGGGCCAACTCGACGAGTTTGTGACCCAACTCGTCGAGTTGGTCATTAAAATCCCATGTACGGCAAGTCAGCGTTGAGAATCGCGAACATTCTGATCAACTCGTTGACTTGATGCTCAACTCGTTGAGTTCATTTTGAATAAACATTTTCTCAAAACACAAAAGCCGTCCGACATTATGTCTAGTTTTCATAACATTTTGAATATCATCAATCGGATTCACGGTTCATGAGATATGGCCAAAACACTGACAATGGGTCAAGCTGACAATGGGTCAAGCTGTCCAGCAACAACCTTCTTTCTTCAAAATCCAATCTCCAAGCTTCCAATCACTAGTTCCGCTTCCTTTTCCATCCGAGCATGTCATTGTTGCTGAAAAATAAAATTCTAAACTAATTAATCACCTTTTGTTCATTAAATGAGATAATATATATATATATATATATATATATATATATATTATATGACTAAATATGCCCATATCAATAATATCTTATACTCTTTAAACAGAGACATATGAGTTGTAGTTTACAAGTCGGTTGCATATTAATGATACGTAAACGCACCAGTAACTTGGTTTTATAAAACTTATTGTTGTGTGTGATTTGATGAGTAAACTGAGCAAACATATGAGTCGAAGTTTAGTGATGACACCCTAAGCGATATATGTGGGCCCCTCGATGATTTAGTGATGACACCCTAAGCGCTTGGCCAAGCCTGGACTAAGTTGATGTGTTTAATTATAGTCTGTTGTCAGTCATCATAAATCGGAAATCGGAAAACAATACATGGACAAAGAGAATGATTATAATCCATGTCTCAGTCCATACGATATCTTGTAAAATGGAGGAATATATGTGATGGGTTTTGACTATAAGAACATCCTATGTGCTCATACAAACCCTAATGCTTGGATCTAGGTTTCTCTATTGTACATGCAAGTTATACAAGACTATAAACCCTAATTCTAGCATATAAGTAATCATATTAACATGAGAATAGGTTTAAGATATTACCTTGATTGTTATGTAGCAATAACAATCCAATCCCTCCTTGTATTGACTTTAGAAAGCTTAGAGTCACAAATGTCACTCCTCTAATGGTTCACAAACACCATAAGCAAGAGGATGAAAAGGAGAGAGGATGGAGGCTGCCCAAAACGTGTTCTAACCGTAGAAGAAAGCTTCACCACGTTTTTGGGTCATAAGGGATCTATATATAGTGAGGCTATTAGGGTTATCTAACAAGGAAACCCTAATTTGGATGCTTAAGCCCTAAGCAACCCATGGACTCCTTTAATTAAGGCCTTGGACGATTTCCCCATGGATTTCCCATAGAATTCGTCCACTCCTTAATTTAAGACAATCCATAGCCCATATTGCAATTATCTTATAAGTACAATTCCAGTCCCTTAAGTTTAATTAATCTCTTTTAGTCACAAAACTAATTACCAATTAATTCTTGACTAATATTAATTAAACAATATGATTTCTCCTTTAATATATTATTCTCATAATATATAAATAAATCATATTTAAACCTTTCTCTCCTTAATTCATCCTATCAAGTTGCTATGGTGAAGGCAACCCAAAAGGACCATGCACCATCGGGTCAAGTACATACCAAAATAGTTATGGACTTCGACACTAATCCAACAGTCTCCCACTTGGATAAGTCTAATAACTATTATGCGTATGACTTCAGATCCTGATCTGCAATCGTTGCTTTCCAAAGCCGCTGTCAACTCTGATCCTATCAGATACGTGTGTCCTTTAGATAAGGGATCATATATTCCTCCATTCTAGATATCATATGAGATATGATTTCAAATCATTCTCTTTGTACTATATCTCGATTCCCGATTTATGATGACTGACTAATTGAACAAATCAAATTAGCCCTAGCCCGGCCGAGCATTTATGTTTGTCATCACTAAATCATCGAGGGGCCCAAAGATATCGCTTTTATCCTACTTTGGATAAAAGGAACAGATAAACTTTGATACAATGCTTGCTTGCACTCACTCACCGAATCACACACAACAATATGTTTTATGACACCAAGTTACTGGTGCGTTTACATATTATCAATGTGCAACCGATTTGCATGATACAACTCACACATCTCGGTTTCAAGAATATAAGATGTTATCGTCTCACCAATCACTTGTGATACAATTCATGGAGTGATCCAAGTGAGCGTGGGTTTAATCCAATGCTCAAATTCATATTCATAAGCACTCATGAACGTTGCAGCAAACATTTGCTTATGTCTAGTGCTCTTTAGACAACCCACACACCAATTCATGACAGTTTTCATTCATACCTACCTCCAACATACGAACGACTGTGGTCCGTTCGAATATTTTGACTGTTCTTAACCAATTAAATTATTCAGGAAGTCAAAACATGCAAAGTGAAAAACAAGAATAATACTAAACCCATATGGCCTCAAACCTTTGAGCATAAATAAAACACTTTTTATTTATCACCATATCGATTACTCATTATTTGTTTTTTAGGGTAATCAACTTCTTACTTGAATTATTACTACACTTGTCTCATGCTCTTGGCATGCACACAATGTTTACCTATGGTTCTTACTTTGTGAAATAGACCAAATTGAGCACATTTCCAATCATTCTCATTTCACAACTCCAAATCCTTTTTCATAAGTGAAAGAATATCAAATTCTTGCTACTTATAGAATATGCTAGATTCTAACATTCTATGCAACTATCCTTTCGTAATGTCACTGCACCAAAGTCACAAAGACTATTGCCAATGATATTACAAAGTCTTCTATCGGAGATTATTACAAGACAATTCCTTAGATATGATGTCTCTCACTCAAAGTGCATTCCTTTGAACATCCTTTTGCATAAAAGTTTCTAATCTAGACATAGATTTTTCAATATTCAATTCCCAAATATGGACACGCTTCCATATTTTCCATATGATAACTCATTCTTAATAGAATCTTTTCTATTCACAGTAATGTCGATATGGTCCATTCAATACGATGCTTCCAACTACTCACAAGCAACCAATCCTCGCCGAACTTTGGATTGTCCTTTGATAGTTGTTTAATTATTTTAGTCAAAACCGATTCTAGTCCCTTTTCCCTCTAAATGCGCTAGACATTTGGAAAATTTTAGAATGGTCAAATATTAAAGCATTTGCAATCGATCCTATATCCGAAGCGTATGGGACACGATGCATAATGCCTTACATAAAGATTTGATACTTTATCAATCTTCTGCCATAATATTTTATTTGCTATGTTCTCAAAATTCGAATTGTGAAGAGGAATGTCGTAATCATAATCGAAATTTTAAGAACACACTATGTACCTTTGACTAAATTTATTAACATTTCTCAACCTAAGCCTTTGGATTTGAAATGAAGCATAATATTCTCTCCCTTAATTTTAGCAAAACAACTTTACAACCCTTACGACTTTGCAAGGTATAACTCTTGTTTTCTATAATTAATATTGTCAACTTGCAATACGTGCCTTAATAATCATACAATCATAACTTTTATGCTCCCACTATCATGATGATTATTATAAACATAACACTTATGCTCCCACTAGCTTTGACATGTATTCATAAACATCTTAACTTTCAGAAAAACAATGCTTATTGAATTTCTTAAGTTCATGTTTCTAATACTTGGTGCTTTGATAATCTTTTATCAAGGCTTCTTGAACTTATACACCTTTGCCTTAGATAGTTCATATGTGTGTCTAAACAATTGCCAAACCTCACAATTCAAATTATGGAAAGGGATACCGTAACCACAATCAAATTCAAGAATGCAATTTTACAATCACTATCTTCTTAAAATCTTTCTTAGTGAAAGCATTTCCTCACAATCATTTTCATGAAGGAGGAAATCTTATGACACTTTGATTTAAACAGTGTATGTGTTCCTATCCATGTGAATTTGTTAAAACCAAGGTTTACGACAAATTCAAACTCATATGGACCGAACTTTCTTAATCTTGATTTCTTGCCTTATGGTAGCACAGCTGCCCACCATGTCTTCCAAGTAGTTAAGCAGTTCACCCTTTCCTATCAATGTACCTTTCATTGATTAAGGTGCCTTGCCGTTTATGCGTTCAAAATTAGAACTCATAGAACTCACATGCATAATTAACTCAATTGGAACAGCACATAAATAATGTCAACACGATAGGTTGTAAACTTTAACTCGTGTGCTAGTGATGATCGATACGGTTTATTTGATTTGTTCTTGAAACCTTTCAAGACCATTAAGACTCCCACTGACTCCTTGACATATAAGATTTTCTTGTCATTAACCATTTCTTGACAAACAAATATTCAAGAGTTAGTGTAGCTTTTATCAAAACACTTCATAAATTGGTCCTAGTTGGTCTTTGTCTTATTCAAGACGTCACAACTTTCCACATTTGATGAATGTTATAAACCTTTAATACTTTTCACTCATTGTCACAATCTTAACTTTAAGACTTGTTATTGGAATGAAGTATGATAGACTTCTTGATTTAATCATTTCTTCAATCCTTGATTCCTTTTCTTAAACATACAATTGTGCTAAGATTTACTTAGAGGATCAATTGAGATATGGTTCTTAATCATTAAGACTTATCATAAAGCATAAAAGCTACTCTCCCTTCTTCTTAGAATGGAGAAACTTTTATCTTTCTGCCTACTTGATTCTTCTTATTCGTTTTGCTATTGATTTAAACCTTTTTAATCAATTCACAATTACACTTAATCTTATAAGTATAATCATATTTACTAAACCTTTAGTAAATCATGACGAATATCTTTGTTACTCTTATGGCGAACTTGATCAACACGCAACTTTGTGTATTCGATCTCCAAGTTCTTCACTTGACACTTTGTCAATGAATTAGTCTAATTTCCAAATATGAAATTTCTCATCCATCGTGCAACCAAGTTGCATGATTCCAAGTTTCTGTCCAATTGAAACTTAAGCGATGAGAAACTCTCCCTATTTGGTAAATTCTCGACTTTCCATAAATAACATAATTAAGAATCAAATCCATTATTGCTAATAATAGAAACATTCAAACATCAATTTTTTCATATACGCCATTGTAAGGATAAATAAATAAAATCAAAATTTATTTTATTGCGGAAATGCAATTCATTGAAAAACTATGCTAATACATATTTCTTAGCAATCTAGTTCTAACTCTAAGTAGTAGCTCAAGAATCTAATATTCAAGTAATGCGATCGAAATCCATTCCTTCATGGTTAGATTCTGCTCACTTCTTCCCTTAAGCTTCCTTTCTTTTCTTCGATCCTACAAAACATCTATTGTAATCTTATCACATTATGTATTAAGAATCTAGAATAGAAGCTTAAAAGAGTTAGACAATGGATTTTACCTAAAGCAAAGCCATACGTTCTGACTCTCCCATCTCTTATATCTCTTAGGTAAATAGGGCAGCTTCGTCTCCAATGCCCCTTCTCTGGGCAATAAAAGCAGATTGACTCTTTTGGAACAGGACATGGAACTACTTCAGACATTGCCTTTTTCTTATGATCAAACTTTTTGATCATAGCAAGTCTTTCGTTGCCATCATCTATATCCATAGAGGTCTTGAAGGCAGATTCACCAATCAGCTTTGTTTTTCTATTGCGCCAAACCATTGCTGATTCAGCAGCAATAAGCATATAGGTGAGATATATAAGGGTCACGTCGCGGTTCATCGTATAGTACTCTCTTACGAACTTACTATACGAGTTAGGAAGTGACTGAAGAACTCAATCAACAGCCATCTCCTCACAGACAACGAATCCCAACATTCTTAACCTATCAATGTGTGACTTCATCCCTAGGACGTGTGCACACACCGACTTTCCTTCTTTATGTTTACTTGCCAAAATAGCTTGAGTGAGCTTGAACTTTTCAAACCTTTGAACTTGTGGGTTAGGGAGAATAATTGGAGGAGGTGGAGGAAGTGAAGCATGATTTCTTGTTCCTCGATCGAATCGTGGAATATCATCTTCATGTCGAATGCTTGTTCCACGGGATTTGGGAAGACCATAGTTGTCGAACTTTGACATCTACAAAATGGGAGAAAATGAATTCAAGTTAGTTGATTGATTGAGTCCTTAGTAAATCACCCAAATGAGATACTAAGGCTAGGACCCAACACAATACGCTACAACCTAGAAAAAGGATGTCGTAATCTAGTTGCAGAATATTTGAAGGTAAGTGAATGACGATTCACTAATTTCCACCACTAAAAACGAAAAAGAAATTTAAGTTTCAAATCTATGAAAACTCCTAGATCCTTTGAGATTCATTGAACATTTCAATGGCATGTTTAAATCTCGATATGTCCCTCTAGTTTGTGACTGGGATGCCGAGGATCACAAAGCGGGTGTGAATAACCATGCAAACTTACATGGTGCCCTCACATGTTACAGTCACCTATTCGATGTTCCGGTAAACCACACACGCTCCACCGAACTATGACAAACATTGAGTCACCCTTTGCTACCTTTGCTTAGAACCATTTAGTGTGCCGATAAACCACACACGCTCCACTACCGTCTTCGCAAGGGCACAAAGTGTAATTTCATGGAATTGCATCAATTCACTTTTGCCTAAGTAACTAAGATTGGGAATTTGAAAAACATTTAGTTACTTTTGTACTTCATTATACTTATAATGGAAGGTTTCGTCCTATCCTACCCATTCGGCTAACGACCCTCCACTAGTCAAGAGTGCGGTGGGTAAGAGTGGATACCCATTCAATCGCCATTTTATAGGCAATTTCCTTAAACACCCCTTATAGATCAGCTTCGTGAATGAGGCCTACTAACGGTAAGACTGACTTTTACTCATACATATATATAATGTTAGACTTTTAATGTTATATATAGTATAGGGTGTATTTTACACATTCAAAATAGTAGGTGGTCAAAATTAACAATTATACTTTTAATTCAATCAAATTGTAAACCAAAACTTTATCGATTTATTAAACCTCTTTTAATTATACACCTTAATTAATTAATAAAACCATAAGGGAGTGATTTGAATCTTTTCAAAACAATACTAGGGTTTTAGAATTTAACATTCCTAATTAAACTTTTAATCAAAATTTAAATTCCAAAACTTGAGGACAAGTTTTGAAACATTTCAAAAACTTAGGGTTTAGAATTTAAATATACATCAAAATTAAACTTTTTATCAAAATTTAAATTCCAAAACTTGAGGGCAAGTTTTGAAACCTTTTCAAAACATTAGGGTTTCAACTATTTAAATTTCAAAACTAAACTTTTGAGTTCTAATTTAAACTATAAAACCTAAAGGGATTAATTTGAAACTTTTCCAAACTTTGTCAAGAATATTCTAGATCACATAATTCAAATAAGGCAATTAACTATAATTGGTGGTTATCTAATTAGATCTAGTTCAAATTCTTGCAAGATAATGATCAAATAATTTCCATAACTTAACATATATCAAATAAGGTAACAATTATCTAATTAGATGACCAAAATCTTTTATTTTGACAAGGATAATCATAAGGGATTAACAAAATTCGAATTTTATTAAGTTTAAACAATTATGGCAATTATCCTAAGTCAAAATAGGTAAAAATCCCGAAAGTCCTCCTGTCTGACAGCTAAACTCGCCGAGTCCCCTTATGGACTCGCCGAGTCCACAATGGGACTCGTCGAGTACATCAGGCAGGAGGCAAAAAATGATTTTTTCAAGCATGAACAAATTAATAAGGCATCAATACAATAGAAACCAATCAAGGCTCTGATACCACTGATGGGTTTTGGCTATAAGAACATCTTATGTGCTCATACAAACCCTAATGCTTGGATCTAGGTTTCTCTATTGTACATGCAAGTTATACAAGACTATAAACCCTAATTCTAGCATATAAGTAATCATATTAACATGAGAATAGGTTTAAGATATTACCTTGATTGTTATGTAGCAATAACAATCCAACTCCTCCTTGTATTAACTTTAGAAAGCTTAGAGTCACAAATGTCACTCCTCTAATGGTTCACAAACACCATAAGCAAGAGGATGAAAAGGAGAGAGGATGGAGGCTGCCCAAAACGTGTTCTAACCCTAGAAGAAAGCTTCACCACGTTTTTGGGTCATAAGGGATCTATATATAGTGAGGTTATTAGGGTTATCTAACAAGGAAACCCTAATTTGGATGCTTAAGCCCTAAGCAACCCATGTACTCCTTTAATTAAGGCCTTGGATGATTTCCCCATGGATTTCCCATAGAATTCGTCCACTCCTTAATTTAAGACAATCCGAAGCCCATATTGCAATTATCTTATAATTACAATTCCAGTCCCTTAAGTTTAATTAATCTCTTTTAGTCACAAAACTAATGACCAATTAATTCTTGACTAATATTAATTAAACAATATGATTTCTCCTTTAATATATTATTCTCATAATATATAAATAAATCATATTTAAACCTTTCTCTCCATAATTCATCCTATCAAGTTGCTTTGGTGAAGGCAACCCAAAAGGACCATGCACCATCGGGTCAAGTACATACCAAAATATTTATAGACTTAGACACTAATCCAACAATATGATCCCTTATCTAAAGGATGCGTTGCTGATAAGATCAGAGTTTGACAACAGCTTTTGAGAGCTACGGTTGCTAATTGGATTTTGAAGTTACATTGGAAACTATAGTTATTAAACTTATCCAAGTGGGAGACTGTTGGATTACGTGTCTAAGCTCATAACTATAATTGGCATGTACTTGACCTGATAGTGGCATGGTCCTTTTGGGTTGCCTTCACCGGAGCAATTTGATAGGATGGATATTTGAGAAAGAGGTTATTTTTTATTTATTAATATATTAAATGAATATTATATTAATTGAGAAATCATATTATTTAATTAGTATTGATCAAGACTTAATTTGGAATTAATTTAATGATCAAAAGAGACTAATTAAATTAACGGGGACTGATTAAGTAAGTCAATAATATTTATAGTTTGGGTTAATGATCCATGTTGATTAGGGGATGGACTAATTCTATGTGAGAGTCCATTTAAAGTTAGTCCAAAGGGACCATCAAATGAGTTATTGGATTAAAGGCCTAAGTGAATGAATTAGGGTCCACAAGTTGAAACCCTAGGAATTCCACACTATAAATGTAACCCGTAGCACTCCAAAAGTTGGCAAAAACTTCCAAGAAGAAACCCTAGCCATTTTTGGGTGCCTCCTAGCCTCTCTCTCTCATCTTTCTCCATTTGTGTTTGGTGTTTGTGACACATTAGAGGTATCACAGTTGAGGTACTAAGCTCTTGAAAGGCCAAGAACTACAAGCTACAACTAAGAGGTATTCATCTAACTAGTTTTTTTATGTTGTATATCTCCAATTGCATGCTATCTAGGGTATATGTTTTGGATAAAATGAAATTGAATGTATAACTTGAGAAAACTTAGATCCAAAGCATTAGGGTTGTATTTGCACCATAGGGATGTTATAGTGCTCAAAACCCATCATTCTTTTCATTACCTTACTTCATTCGGAACTATGCGGATCAACCATGCCTATGCAACTTCAATTAAGGTACTTCTTTAGCTCCATCACACCCCTCCTCATTCATATATACTTATCATCACCATGCTTCATTTTTGTAACCTAAACATAGAAAATCCATCGAAATTTAGTTTCCCTCATGCCTACCAATCGATTTTTGAAGTTATTGTTTCTTTCTTCCTTATCCTCTTCAATTGCGTAAGCTAGTTTTTCCACTTACCCCCAATACCAGTGCTTAATCCGTGTAAGAACATGACTACATGTCACGATTCATGTGTCCAACCAAAATCCTACTAAAATATAAGTATTGATTTCCTATACCCATATTCTAATTTTATTGGACCTAGTTGGAACTCATGTATGGTCAGAATTTTGAATCAATACCAAGTTTATGTGTATGCTTAGATTCTGATTTTGAATTGTTCAAGCTTAGTTACACAAAAGCATCACATGCTTAAACTCAAATCTTCTTTGACCTAAATTTAGCTAGTAGAAGTTGCTCATTTGTAAAGCCTATTTTATGAGTATGTTTGTTTATTTAATTTTACGGAAAATAGAAAGAGGATTTTAGGAGGAAAGTGACTTTGTGACACGACCATGTGTTGGTTGTCGCACGTGGGGAACACATGGGGTGTGACACGTCTTTAAATGGTTCATGGTATGTCGCTATGAATAGCCCAAAACCCTGTTGGTTTTGAATAATATTTAAAGACACTAACTCCGAGGGTTTTTTATGTTGGCTGTGAACATCCAAAAACCCTAGAAGCTTGAAACCCTAGCCTCCTTTTCTTGATTCTTGAATTTTAGTGCCATTGGATTGGAATATTGAAGAAGAAGCAAGTACATTGGTGAAAAGGATGAAGGATCCATAGATTTTAAGCCTTCATGTTGTAAAAACCCAATAAATTAGAAAGATTTGACTTTGGGCGAACAATTGATGAAAATAGCGATTTGGTCATTCTGAGGAATTCCATGAATTGAGAAGATGTAACTTCATGAAATGAGTCAAGATAAGTCTAAGTCTCTTTTATAAGAGAAGAAATATAAGAGATGGTAAATTTAGGCCATAAAGGGTAAAACGGGAATTTTATGCTTTTGG
The DNA here is from genome assembly GCF_002870075.4 of Lactuca sativa. Classification (NCBI taxonomy): domain Eukaryota; kingdom Viridiplantae; phylum Streptophyta; class Magnoliopsida; order Asterales; family Asteraceae; genus Lactuca; species Lactuca sativa. The sequence continues at coordinate 231,214,086 of NC_056623.2, forward strand.
GGCCAAGTTTGTAACTTAATTGATTAAGACCTATAAGTAGTTAGTCTGAAATGACTTAATGGAGTTGTAGAACCTCCATGTGAATATAAAGATCACTGAAAATGAGTTTTAAATGAAGAAGTTATGAGTGTTAGAAGTTGGAAGAAAAACTTTCCCAAAGTTGGAATGGAATCAATTAAGGACCTGTTGAAGTGCAGGCACCGCGGCGTGATAAGAGTTTTATCACAGCGAGGCTTCAAATTGGTAAAGTGGAAGAAAGTTTCGTCGTAAGTAGAGATCCATGTACTTTGCACCACGACATGGTGGCGAAAGTATGATGTTAAAAGGGAAAGGCACTACGACTCAATTAGAAGGAAACTGCGGCCCAATTAGGTGCACCATGGAGTGGTAGAGATGTTGCCGCAACATGATTACGCAAATCAGAGAATAGATTTAAATTTGTTAAGGAAACATTCTCGACCAAAAAATCCCCAAATTCAATGGAGAGCTAGAGAATGTAGATTTTGAACCCATAAGAGTGTAAAGATGAGCTATACATGGAGGATTCCAAGGATTAACATCCTTTCCCTCTTAAGGTAATGATTTTTTCCATATATGATATTTTAAGCTTCAATGATGAAATCGTTATTTTTACTAGATTGCTTGATTTAATAGGATTATAAATCAATCAGTAATTTATTAAGTGTGTTTAGAAGCTATGAACAAGTTTTGTATCTGATTTCCAAGGTGAAATCCATATATTTATAACTTAGGGTTTCAAACCCTAACTAGTAAGGAAGATGAATTGATGCAATAGAGTTTATAGTGTAATGAATTAGGTAGTATGGGACGGTTAATTCGTCGAGGTATAATATGTTTAGAGGTAGAAAATGAAATGATAGAATTATGATCAATTTAGCGATCATTTTGATATGGAGATTGATTAAGCTCTTAATAGGAAAAGACATGTTCTAAGGATCTTGATTTGTTGTATAAATAGGCCTTGAGCAAAGAAGACAAATCAAGAAGAATCAATTCAAGATTTGTAGCCAAGGGTAGTTAGTTTTCACTAACTAACAAGGTGAGTTATAACTCCCTCTCACTAGATTATGAATATATGTATTATAATCTTATATATGAATATGTATGCATGTTTTAATGTTAATGGTTGTTGGATCTATATGCTCAAGAATCATTATTTGGTGACATTGCTAATGACATATGGTTATATAGGGTCACACCTTAATCGAGGTGGTACTTATTGAATATCTGTTAAGTAATTGGTTATTAATAAATAAATTCAACTCTTGTATTTAATTAAATAAAAATTATTGTTTTTTGAAAACACTATTATAAGAAATAGAAAACTAGTCATTATATGATATGGTATCATAATATAAGTCATGTACAAAGTTTTGGAGACTTTGGTTAACCATGGTTAAGTTAAAGACTTATTCTACCTTGGTTAAAATGGATAGAAAACAATTTGTGTCTTCTTCCCACTTTAGCTTTTTGCTTTATAATACTTTAGAGTATTATAATAAATAGGCTTTACTTTTCAGGGGATATAAAAGGAGAGTGTTTGCATGAATTTTGGCTACTTCTTTTCTTCTCTTTTTCACACTAAAACTGTATGTAGCTTAGAGGTTGGAGTTCTCTCCCTTTTGAAGTTGTTGCTTGCCTTTTGGTGCTTACTTTGCGTCTTCCTTTTATTGCTTAATTATTTAAAAATTTAAGGCTTAAAGAAAAATGTCATACAAGAAGAAAACTAGCATTTTTGATAACTTACTCTTGGTGGTGGATTACTTATAGAGAAGTTCAAGCTACTTGTTCTTGCCATCTACACCAACATCCCAAATCCAAGAGGGTCCAAAGGCTACAACGGTTGTTATCCATAACTGTCGATGGTTGTTTTATATCATTTTAACCTCTTTAAAAGGATCCTTGATGGTTTGGGTTTTGTTATATACTTGAAATTTACTAGAAATTTTTAAAGATTTTGTTGCCGGTTTTTGTGAAAAACGCACCATTTTATGTATCAAAACCCAACACTGGTATCAAAGCCATATTTTAAATGTTAGAATGATTTTTCATGTTATGTGTGACATCCCCTTTTGTTACACTCATTTTTAAATTTTTTATTTATGCTTAATTTAAAACATATTATTTCTTTTGTTGCGGAATTGGTCTGAAAAATATTATTTCAATGTGAGATAATATTAACATTAAACATTTCCAAAGAAATATTTGATATTGATATTCTTTTAGAACATGGGAGGTCACAGCTGATACAAAACATAAGCATAAACAGACCTTACATTAATTTACACTAATTATATACATCTCCTTTAATATCTCAGTTTAATGTATCCTCGCATCGATTCCTGTGATACAAAATAATTGTATGGGCCAGGTTGGGAAACTTGATGAGTACATAGGTTTTTCAACCCACAATCTTATAGTTAATATGCTTAATCATTTAATAAATAATTAACCCAATTACCCATCCCATTTTTCTTATTTATTCTTCCCTAAGAGAGTTATCTTAAGGTTTATCACCTACATTGCTTTTACCTATCCTCGCCTACATCGCATTTCCTTATACATTTGTTGCTTTTCCTAAGGATCATCTCCTACATCGCATAAACAGTATTGTTTCAGGGATTAATCCCGTAATACAAATCTAATAAGGGTTAGAGTATCCTTGCATGAATAAGTAGTTACAACATCGCCTAAACTAGTAATTCATCACCTACATGTTATCAGCATGTTGGTGTTTCCACATGACTTGTTTTAGATTAGTTAGTGGTTTCCATCTATACTATGGTAGATGACTACATCGAAACATCGCAAGTCAAGGTCAGGGCACCTCTTAGTCATCTCATATTTATCATCACCTATCTACCATCACCTATCTATCATCTCCTATTTATCATCACCTATTACCACCCAATACATATTTATAAGTGTATAATACTTATATGATTAAATCAGTTAAATATCATCTCATAATATCTTATCTAACACATAATATTCTTAGCATAGATAATAAGCACATAATCATGTAACTATCTAGATACTTCATATCTATGTGTAAGATGAAAGTAACTATGCACTCACTTGTTAAAGCGGATGATTAGAAAGTTGGGCAGTGCTTCACTTTAGCACTTGGCTTTTAGATTGATGTGACATAGGTTCAATTATCACTAAGGCATAGTTTATTATTTCTTATGAATAATTAATAGATAAGACTCCTTAATAATCCCAATGTCTACTGAGTTATAGCTAATAAGAGACAGCCAGGTAGAATCACATTGGAGGTTGGGTTTGTTTGGTATATAGAGTATATTGTTTGGAAATCCCACTTTAAAAAATTCATTAAATCCAACCTAGACATCATCCCCATAAGTAGATCAATCGGTAATATGACGTTGTAACAACTAACAAACCTTTTTTATAAATTCATAACAAGGACAATGAATTTAAATAAAAATTAAACTAAAATAGATTAGAGTGTAATTTAGCTTATAGAGATTCCCTACACAAAAGTATTGAAATTGCATTGGAAGATCTTCTACTCGATGGATACTACTTGACGGGCACTCGGGAGTCGCAGGACTTCGCCGGTATTCTAGAAACTAAGGTAAAATGGCTATAAGTCAAAGAATAATGAGACAAAAGGAGTGTAGGGGTGTGAGGATGAAAGCTTATACAAAGGCTGGTGTTTATATCCTGAAAAAGCAGTGTGCGACGTGCACCCTATCTATGCTCTCCGCGCACTATGTCGGAGGTGGTGACGTGGAGCTCATCTAGTGGTGACACTGTGGCAATCTCGTGGGTTATCGATGCACGTTGTGCATCATGTATGTACGTGCAGATTATTATAAAATCTTAGAAAACTCATATCTTCTTCATACGAGCTCTGTTTTCGATGGGTTTTATATTTACGTGTAGTTGTCGATGAGATCTACGACTTTCATTTAGACTCAATCGGCTAATTTAGACTTTATTTTTAAAGTTATATTTTTAATACGCTTAGACTGTTAAAGTCTCTTAAATGTTCATAACTCTCTCATGTGATAGCCGTTCTCGACTGTCTTTATATCGACAGAATCGTATCACCCAGATCTTCAACTCTCATTTAGATTGTTTAGGCTAAAAATCGCCCAATCTAAAATTTGATTTCTAAGTTGTATATGGCTACACTCAATCTTAGAAAACTCATAACTTTCTCTCATGAAGTCAGATTTTGACGTTATCTATGTGCACACTCTCAGTTTAACGACTACTGCGACATTCATTTAGACGTCTTAGGCTAAAAATAAATTTATCAAAAAAGCACTTTTTACCATATGTAGAGTTGTGCTGATTTAATTGCAAAACTTCAAAGAAGCATAACTTCTTCATACAAAGTTGAATGTCAGTGTTCTTTATATGTACGGAATCCTTGTCGCATATACTATAACTTTGTTTAAGGTTATTTATCCTAAATAACCTTCTATCAAAAAGTCATTTTAAAAGTTTACTATCTTTAAATTGACTGACCCAAACTGCGGGCGTTACAATTTTCTCGCCCTTCGAATGATTATGTCTCAGAATCATCAACAAAGCAGGGCTTGTATAATGAATTTCGCATATTACCTCTCCATCTTAGGCGATAAGCGTGACTCTTATGTCCTTTCCACTGAGTTTAACTCTTAAACTTCTTGACTGCTAACGGTGTTGGTCTTACTCTTCATTTTAAATTTGATCTCCATTGGAGGCTCCTGCTCTTACATAACCGAAATTAAGGTCTTCAGTTCAACTACCGTAACATATCGATTGGTCATGTTCTAATGACCTCCCATCATATGATGCAATGGTTAGAATCAGGTCTCTTTGAATCAGACTCTAGCATGAAAGATACCTTCCTTCATGTTCAAATGTGATATAATCACATTCTATCATGTAGCACTTCCAGCTACATGCCAAAAATGAGCAAAATACTACTTCTCATCTTTTACTTTACTTTTACCTTTTTTCATTTAATAAAATAACAAAATAATTAATATAGTTTTCCTTTGCATTTTTCTTTTTATATAATTAAACATTAAAACCATGATAATATTTTTTTTCTTTAACTGGTACTTTTCTTTTTTTGAAGCTTCAAATTTACTCTATTCATAACCTACTCCTTAATTTCACTTACGTCCACTGCGGGACTTGAACTCTTAACCTCAAAGAGAGATGACAACACCGGATACCGTTGGGTTATAGCCATTTGGTTTTAACTGGTAATTTCAATCACCTAATCCAACCGTTGCATTTTCTTTTAATCAATAAACATTATTTACAAATACTAATAATATGTCTTTAATTTTTAATCTCATTAAAACAAATTAGGATTCCATTAAACTTAGTTATTAAGAATGTACTTTCTCTTTAGCCCAAATACATAGTAATATTTTGGACTAGACTTCCATTAGGCCCAATTGGCCATCCCTTGGTCAATTGATATTAAATTACTAATTATCAAGACTAAAGATACATCTTAAAGTTTTAATTAATGGTCAATTGATATTAAACTTAGTTCTTAAAAATGTACTTTCTCTTTAGCCCAAATACATAGTAATGTTTTGGACTAGACTTTGATTACTAATTACCAAGACTAAATATACATCTTAAAGTTTTAATTAATTGTTTGGTTCATGGCTTAATATAATCCATATTTAATTAATTTTTTGGATCATTACTCAATATAATCATTGTCCATGCTACAATTACCACCCTTTTAGTGTCAAAATTCCCTATTTCGTTTAGTAGACTTCCACCTGTTAACAATTCATATATCCATTACCCATTACATAATACATGAGTACCTTTGTTAAAAAATCAAATATATTTTCTTGTATAAGAAATATGATATGTATCGTTTTTCTGTAAACGTATGTATCAATCATGTAAACATTTTCCATCCCTCATCTAAATGGAAGGGGCACAAGCTAGAGAGTGTAATGGGTATAATTTGTGGTATTCTGACATCGAGAATGCGAGAATTGGGTGGGTATCTTCGTGTGTTCAGAGCTCAAAGACAATGTAGTTGAAGCTTGTATATGTCGAGATAGGATCATGATGATCAAAAAAAGGTTATAGTAGAAGATGAAGTGGTGAATGTCTTATGTGTTTATGCCCATAGGTCAGGTTAAAGGATTCACAAAAGCATAGTTTTTGGGAATAGTTAGATAATTTACTTATAATCATCTTGGAGGACCAACAACTAACTGTATGGGGAGACTCCAGTTGTCATATAGGAAGGGAAATCAATGGATAGTAGGGAGTGCATGGTGCTTTCAGTTATGGTAGTATGAATAAAGAGGGGGGTATGTTGCTTGGGTTTGAAGTTGCACACAATATAGTACTTTAAAAAAGGGGATATGTATCTGATTACTTTTCAAAGTGGAAGTGGGAATCGCACCCACCTCAACTATATACTTGTTCATAACGAGAACAATGGGCATGCATCGACTGCAATGTGTTTCCAGATGAGGATTGTGCATTGCAACATAGATTAAAACAGGTAAACATAAGAAACTATGATATCGTATTAAACTTCTTAGTCATACCATGAAGTTATGGGAGAAGGTTTTAGAGGCTAGGTTAGGGCAAGAAACAATGATATCGAAAAATCATTTCCGCTTCATGTCGGGGAGGTCTACTGCTGATGCACTTAACCTACTTCAATGTCTTATAGAGAAATATCGATAAAAAAATAAGGATCTATACATAGTGTTCATTAAACTTGAGAATGCATATGATATTGTCCTGCATGGGATGATTTGGAAGACCTTGGAAGCTTAGATGGGTCCCATCAAGTTATGTCTTGCTGACACGCGATATATACTATCGATCTACAATCTGCGCCTGAACTACAATTGGCGACACAGAGGCTTTCCCTATTGAAATCAGACTTCATCAGGGCTCAGCTCTATTAGTCCCTAGATCTTTGCCTTGATTATAGACAAAAATCTATTGTGAGACTCACGAAGGGATAGCATGATGTATGCTTTTTATTGACGACATAGTTTTAGTGGCTAAGTCTAGAACAAATTTGAATGCTAGGTTGGCTATATGGAAGGCATCTTTGAAAAATAAAATTGTTATGCATCAGCATTGTTAAAACATAATATTTATGTTGAAATGTCAATAGGAATCAAAGTGGTAAAGAAAGAGAAGTATATGTTGATGAACATGTTCCACACCGAAATAAGAGCTTCAAATACATGGGTTCTATGATCAATAAGGAATGTAACGTTGAGGAAGGATAATTTCAATAACATACAAGACAACAACCTTGAACTGTATTTGACATGCATTCAAGTAAGACTAATTTCAATAAGAAAAATTGTTAATATTTGTCCCCCACCTAAAAAGGTGGATTAAAGAATCGCTCTTGATATCTCACGTATGCAAAAGAAGAGAATGTCACCATCATCAAAAATAACCCTAGAAAAGGGTGCAAGTTTCAACAATAAGTTGTTTGATGGAATGGAATTCAAGTTTCAGAATCAAAATCTAATGTTTTGTCTTTTCTTCAATTTAGTTCAATAAAATACCCGGATTTCAACAAAACTATATAGTAGTTTTTCTTTTTGCATTTTAAAAATAAAAAGTCATCGAATGTATTAATAAAACAATATGTGAGAAAAACAAATAATAATAATAATACATATTTAAATAGGGGTAAACAATGTGGCCAAACCTTGATCCACAATTATTTGCAGCTTGTCATAAACCATTGAAGACATTAAGTGACGCTTGTATGTTCCCTTACCTCTTGCCAAAACCTCACCATTGGAATCAATGATTCCCTCCTTTGTTGAATCACTTTTCCTCGAACCAGGCTCCAACACAACCGCCTTCACCTTTCCACCATAAAATTCACATCAAGTAATGGAAGATTCCAATGTCAAATGCAAGAAATAGAAATGTACTTTTATTCATTTTTTTTCATATTACAACATAGTAATTTACAATTTCACCCAATTATGGGCTCTTTCCATTGCTGGTAGCGTCCTATCTATATCTTCTTTTGCAGGGTGGTTCCCTGTCTTTCCCTCCCCGGCTTTTTCGATCCCTTGGTTTTGTTTTATGTCAGGCTTCTTCTTCGTACTTTGTGTATTCACTACCTGAAGGCGCATGCGCATGCTTAGTGGTATTCAGCCCTTCTTGGAGTTTGTACTAACAATACATGATGTATCTAGCGCGGTAACGATGTTGCTACCGCACCCTTCCCCCCCCCCCCTCCTTGGGCTACATGTGTGCGGCTTACTCTTGTTCTTCTTATCGGGGGTGTGGTATCTTTCTTTTCGTCTTTGACTATTTTGGATGGAAGTATCATGGTCAGACTACTTTTGGGGATGTGTGTGGTAGCCCGCGCGGCGATTGTCCAGATTGTCCTTGCTCGTGTGTTAATGGTTATGACCGTTGATGAACCTTTGGTTGTTCTGAACTTGACCGTGCCAGGTATTATCGATGGGATAGCCTGTAACTGAAAAATACTCAGGTGCCCAAGGATTATATCATTATCAGACCTTTGTTTGACTACCTAGAACTCAATTATCCTAGTTACTTGTTCCTTCCCATCGGCACTGGTTATAGTTAATGGAAGGTTTTTGGTTCCGAGTGGCCACAGCTTGTGTCCCATGAAGCCAACGAGTGGTGCCTAGGTTAGGAGTTTTAGGTTCCTTCTCCAGCATGGCGGGAGTTGTTTGAAACAGTGTTCATAGAGGATATCGGTGTTGCTACCCCCATCGACTAAGGCTCTCCAGGTCTTATGTTGTATGACCGTGGCAGGGATTATAATTGGATATGTTGGGTCCCATTCGGGCACTCGCGGGTCTGATTGTGAGAAACTGATGTTTAGAGTGCCTTCCGGTGTGATCGCATCACCTTTGGCCGGCCGTTGGTACCTGTCTTGATCCTTGGGTCTCACTATTGAGAAAATCTCCTCTTTTTTGATTGGTTGTTACCTTGCTTCCTTGTGGGGTTCTTCCATCTTTTTGGTCAACTTCAAACTTTGACTGTAGGGTCCTTGTTATTTCTGTTAGGGCTCCGTTCAATTGCTTGTCCGCTACTTCTCTTTTGACTATTGTGCATTCTCCAGTGTCATGTGTTTTGCTCTTGTGGTATTCGCAGTATTTTCTTTTTTCCTTCTCTGTCCATTGTGGGGGTTTTTCTACAGTGTGTACTTCTGACGTGTGGCTCCTCAGATCGTATTTGACGAATGGGGGGAATCTGCAGGAGGAATGTCTCGAATTTCTGCTTTGTTTGTCGTGGTTTCCATCATTACGCACTTTATGGTTGTGGCGGGAGTAGGATTCGACTGACTCTTGTTTGAGGTAGGCATTCGCTACAGCCTTTAAATTTGCTTGTTTGCGTTCTTCTCCTTCGATCTGTCAGAGGTATTTCTCGACCCAGTATTTAAGCTCGTCTCTGTATTTCGGTATTGTGCCATGCATTTTTCTTGACAGGGGGCCTGGGAGTAGCCCCTGGGCGAAGGTGACTGTGACTAAGAATTCCTCATGGCCTGGTACGCTTAAAGTTGCTAAGGTGAACCGGTCATAATATGCCTGGATGGACTCTCCCTCCTTTTGCTTGCATGACATGATCGAGTTGGCATCTCCTTTGACTTTTCTCAACTACATGAAATTGTGTAGGAATAGATGTCTCAATTGTTCAAAGTTGGAGATGTTTTCGGTTGTAACGCCTTTTTTAGGAATAAATCTGAGACGAAGAATGCGGAATATCAAGAACAATCAAGAATCAATCACCAACATATGCAAGTAATCTGATAAAAGTTTTTCTTGTATTGATTATGAGATGAACGTATAGATAAATCCCTAATATGGTCAAAATCTCACACCAAAAGTAAACCTAATGATTATTTATAGGGAACAATAAATATCTACCATAAATATAAAATATATGCCTAATCTAAAATCAATGCCTTAGAAGAGTTCGATTAAGAACTTATACTGTAAAGGCATCATAGGGAATCATAAAATGATTAACCCTAAAAAGGCTTCCCTAAATAACCAAATAAGCCATATCAGTTTCAATATCTCAAATACTCAACAGCCTTGAACCAATTGTTGGCGTTTCCTGACAGTGTGATCGAGAAGTAGGGCAGGTGAACCTCTTGTCCATCCGGAGCGATGTAATCGTCCATTCATAAGTGTCTATGTGTTTTTTGGGATCTTTCGTGCCGTTATATTTTGGAATATTTGGGATCATGGCAGAATGTGATATTTCGTACTGCAGGAGCTCCTGGAAAAATGTCAAGCTAATACTTGATACTGAGTCGGGCATGTGTGGATATGCAGGTGCTCCACTGGCCATTGCGTGTTATATGTGATAGGGGTTGGCATACTCTTGACCATATTTGTAATGGTATCCGTGGTTGTACCCCGACGTTTCTGGAACATACACTGCATGTGTGGGGTATGCATGCACCAGTTGATTTGACTGTGAGCTCAACTCCGTTGGTCCCATGGTGTGTGAGTGGGTCCCCTGCATCGGTGTGCCTTGAATGTTGTTGTTTTGCAGCTATGTTGAGGTTATATTCCTTGGTAGTAATAGGACAATGGGTTAAACGTTGGTTGTTGTGTGAATAGCCGGATGTGTGACATGGCGGCCATCGGGGAAGACAGATGACCTACAGGTATTGGTTGTATAGCGGATAGGATGGTGCTCAGGCACCAGGTGCTTGTCCCTTCCTACCGCATGGATCGCTGCTGGTGAATTGTTGGCTGTGATTGTGTGGTTGATGCCCTTTGGGGCGCCGTGGTTGTCGTCGTGGCCAAATGTGTCGTTACGGCTGGTGTTGGCCGCCATAAACTACCGATGAACTCCACTGCAGAACCGACCAGCAGCGTGTCGGTGTTTATGCTAGTGGTTGTCCTTCCAGTGTCGACGGACCGCTTCCGTCGAGGGACTTCATTGGTCGAACCAGGATAGTGGTGTCACCTTCTTGCCACTACGGTCCTTTGTACGTCATTTTCGGTGCCTGGTGTTATTGAGTGGGTTTTGCAATACTTAGTGCAAGCCCGGATGGTGCCAACTATTGTGATATGTCATCGGCTTAACTTCGTCTTTACGAGGGGTGGAAATGAAGAGCCTGAGAATCATAGAAAAGAAAATAGGACCGTCAGTCATCATCCAGGAGGTTGTCCCGGAACGAGGCTCAGACGATCAAGTCAATGAGAGTCTGAAAGAGAGAGAGGGGGTTTAAAGCGTAAAGAGAGTGTTAAAGGGTTTTTGATCTTGGCCCTTTCTCTTGGGGGGGGAAGGGTTCCTTTTATAGTTGTGGTTAGGGGGAACAGATCCCCGACAGTATCTTCTACCTTTTCAGGTTTGGCAGCGGCTGATGGCTTTTGATTGGAGGATCTTGTTCCAGGGATGATTGTTTGCTATTGGTGCAGATTCTACCAGAAGCAGCATCCAGAGCACTACACATATCGCTTTGGAGAACACTTGTATTGTTTTGTCAATAACGTTAGCTTTGGCGCTTGGGCACCAAGGAACGGATACGGGGTCTCGAAGGCGAGGGTGAAGGCCCAATGTTACTCATGCGTTTCCCCTTGGCCAATCCGTTTGTCGAACTAGTGGTTGTTATCGTTGACGGATTCCCAGTGGGATATGTCAACACCTGGCCCACTACGATCTGTATCTGCTCTGTCTTCCTCTTCCCAATGTGCTCCAAATTAATCTACCCCTCCCGGTCTCTAGTAATCGTATTGTTTAGGGTCTTGCACCCCAACATGCTCACAAACTCCCTAATGTCATCCCTCAGCATATCGTAATACCTTACCTTCTTCATCTCATCGTCCGTTGCATACTACATAACCACAAAGCTCTCTCCTGAAACTTGGCATTAATCTCTGCCACAGTCACAATAGTCTAACGAAGGTCATGAAACCCCTTTTCAGCTGCTGCATCTCAATTGTCGATGCAAAATCCTCCTAGAATCTCATGAGAAAATCCTCCCAAGACATGGCCACCACGTCCGCAGATCCCAATTCTCTACCGACCTCCCCCCACTAATCACAAGCTCGGTCCCTCAAAAGACAAGATACAAAACCACTTTTTCCCCTCCCCTCACGACAGAAACTCGTTTGTTGGGCATTCTCCATATTAGTGAATAATCGGTGGCTACCAATGGGGTCCTTAGCCCAAAGAACTCTGGAGCTCCAAAATCCTTGACCTTTCGAAATGAGGGAACCTGCGCCCCCCCCCCCCCCCCCCCCCAACTTCCATGTCATGATCTCAACCCGAAAGGTCCTGATTCGCTTATCCAACCACTCAATAATTTTAGTGCGGTAAGCATTCTAACACCCCTGAATAATCTCCATGATCTCTTCCTTGATCATACCAAAAATCACACGAGTCTGCTCCAAAATACCACAAGTGATTTCCGACAAGATGAACTCCTGAATCTGCTCATCCATCAGCTCGGTACCAGCACCTGAGCCCAAACCAGAACCTAGACCTCCTCATCATGTGATCATCGCCATTTTGAAAAGCAGTCGTACAATAATTAGAACATGCTCAAAGAATCCTCATCCCATAGGCTTCCTAGATTCTTCGTGACTCTCCTCGAGTCGAGTATGGATTCTTTCCTTTCAGTAGTACGGGCCCAATACTACCTTCCACACCTATCCATACTTTCATTAAGAATCATCTCGAATCCTCCAAGTCACTTGAAACATCCCAAAAATACGACCCGAAAATTTCATTTTAAAATAGTAATAAAACCATATTCATCAATCGTCATATAAGAATCATAAAGAATGTATCTCAAAATATCTTAACAACTGTCAAATATATCAGAGTATAAACATCCCAGGCTGAACAAATGGTGTGTGCACTGCAATCTTCCCAAGCTCCTCTTTTAAAAACTGAGTACCTGAAACCAAAACTGAAAACCGTAAGCACGAAGCTTAGTGAGCTCCCCCAAACTACCACATACCATACAATAACATATAAAGCATCTACTGGGCCTTGCCCACTGCATCGGACCGAAGTCCGGAAACTAACCAGGGCCTTGCCCTCTGCATCGGACCGAAGTCCGGAAACTGCATCGGATCGGAGTTCGGAACTAACCAGGGCCTTGCCCTCTGCATCGGACCGAAGACCGGAACTAACTGCATCGGACCGAAGTCCAGAATTGATTGGGACCTTGTCCCCTACATCGGACCAAAGTCTGAAACTGACTGAACATAACATACCATAAACATATCAACTAGCATGAATATATATATACTGCATACTGCATCGAAACAGAGTCCGGAACACATAACACAAAACATGCTTGAATCATAAAGACATCAAGCACTTTAACTACTGCATCGGACCAAGGTCCAGAACTAACTGAACATAGCATAACATAATCATAGCATATAATATAAACATATATACTGCATACTGCATCGGACCATAGCCCGGAACACATAACTCATACCATGTCTGTATCACAAGCCACCAAGCATACTGAACTACTGCATCGGACTAAAGTTCGGAACTAACTGAACATAGCATAACATAATCATAGCATATAATATAAACACATATATTGCATACTGCATCGGACCATAGTCCGGAACACATAACTCATACCATGTCTGTATCACAAGACACCAAGCATACTGAACTACTGCATCGGACTAAAGTCCGGAACTACTGCTAACTAAACGGGCCGGCATTGTGGCCGTAGACCCGTTCCTACTGGGAGGAAACTCACCTCACACTGCTGAAGTCCCGTAGACACAATCCCACACTGCTGAAGTCCTGCAGACTCCACCCCAGCTGCTGGCTGACAGATTCCCGAACTGTCAACACCAAATAACACCCAATTAATAATTGGGTACTAACACATAACTAAAAAAAATACATGCTTTGGATAATTACTACATTAGCCCTAGCATGGCTTACCCAAGCCCAAGGCCCAATCCATAGGCCCAAAGTCAACTAGGGATCAAAGTCCAACATATAGCCCAATTTTCCAAATTGGGCCCAAACCTCTACATGGACTTCCCTTAAGGCCCAATTGATCAGTCCAGTCCAACATATATCATTTTAGGGCCCAATATCATACAACCATCTAGGCCCCAACTATGGCCCAATTTTCCAAATTGGGCCCAATCCTTCATATGGGCCTTACCCTAAAGCCCAACTAATTACTCTAGTCCATTTGATTATTCTCGGATGGCCCCAACACAAAGCCCAAGTGAAATTAGGGTTTCACATCAAATGATAACTAGGGTTAAGTGTTTCTTACTTAACCCACTAAGGACTTAACACACTAGGGACTTAATCCATTAAGGACTTAATCCATTAAGTCCTTTATTGCTTAGATTAATGTCTACCAATGGTTATTATTTAATATTCACTTATTAAATAATTTTCGTGTGTGTGCTGATAATCTCTAAAATATTAGTATTTTCTCAATTAGCCCATTAAGGACTTAATCCATTAAGTCCTTTAATCTACTAGATAAATGGGATGGAATAGTTTGGGCTTAAGTCACAATCCAATCTCAATGGCCCACAAGATGGGTCCAATAAGTCTAAGGCCCAATTACTCACAATTAGGGTTTTCTAAACCCTAATTAGGGTTTCCACTCAAACATGGCCCAATAGGCCCAAAATCAATATCTAAGCCCATTAGGGTTTGCTAGCGGGGCACCACCCAGTACCACCTCGGGTAGTGGTGGTCAATGGCGGCTCACGGCGGCGGCCACCACCCTAGGGTGGTGGTTTTCCATTTCATTTCATTAATCTTTTGGAAATTACAATTACAATGCTTTATACACACACTAACTAACTAACACACACACACACAACCACTCTAATGGTGGCCGGCGGTGGTACAAGGCGGCAGCCACCACCTCATGGTGGTGGCGGTAGCTTTTCCGTGAACTTCTACTAAACAAAACACCCTAAATGATTACAACACAACCCTAGCCACCCACCTTATGGCACATTGCGATGGCAGCCACCACCTCACGGTGGTGGCAGTGGCTAGTCTATACTATTCTCGAGATCTTCCGGCGGCAGCGAGCTTGTGACAACGGGAAAGGATGGCGGAGCACAACCGGAGCAACTTAGAAGAACCACAAAGGCGGTGGCAGACATAGGGAGGCGGGCAGTAGCTCTCGGTGGTTCTTGACGCTCGTAGCATCGCCGGCAGTACCCCACCACGACCATGGTAGTGTCCCATCCTATCGATATCGGCGACATGGTTGACTGAGTAATAGAAGAAGAAGAAGAAAGAAACACGGAGAGGCAGCTCAGCGGCTGTTGAAACGATCCCAGCAGCGGTGGTCGGAACGGCACCAGCGACAGTCGAGGGCGCTGTAAGCGGCGACTGGTGACAGCAACAGCATGAGCTAGCCGACATGGAGGAGAAATGGGAAGTGAAGGTTAAGTCCTTGCCGAAGAACGACGACAGAGATCGTGCCACCCAGCCCGGCAACCCTTGCGACATTCTGCACGACGTCTGGCAGTCGTGGCGGTGCTTCGATGGAGGAGTAGCGACGGCAGCGAGCCTGTTAGCGCAATGGCGGCTGAGAAAGCTCCGAGTACATGGTGGCGGCTGAAACATATTGGTTAGGGTTTTCCTTGGGTTTCATTGCTTAAATATGGTTACAGTTTAAGAGGGTAACGGGAGGGAAGGATGGTGTCGGGTCTAAACCCGTGTCCATCCAAACTTCAATCCAAAAAATCCAACTTCAACCCCTCCTCACCATTTGTTTTCCATTTAACCCTAAAACTTACACTTTAGCCCTTGCCCTAGGAAATTCTTTACAACTGAATCCAAAACTTACTTTTTAAACCCTGATCCCATAAATTTCTTTCATAAAAGATCCCTAAATCACCAATAAACCCTTAAGCCTTCAAATCTTTTCAATTTAAGTCCTGAACGTACACTTTTAACCCTCGACTCCTAATATTCTTCACAAATCATCCTGGGACTTACATTTATTAATTATTTAAATAAACGGGGCGTTACATCACTTTTTCTGCTGCTACTCCAAATATCCACTAATCAACGTAATTAACCCACTAAAGCACTTCCCAGTCTCCCCTAGGTTCCTGACCTCACCCTACCATCAGCTGCTGAAGAACTCCATTTAATGTCAACTAACTACTTCATAAATACAGTCACATGCGACAAATCTTAGATAATCCTTCGAGTAAAAGACTCAACCCTACAACAGTTAGACTCAGACGAGAGCTGCATAGTAGGGTCAAATCAATCACTCTAAGGTTATTTAACCTATACAACATGTGACTTAACATATTCACTTAATAGTTAATGCACATCATCAAGAGTCCCACAAAGCACAAAGCAAGAAGCATTCATGCAGTAACACTCTGAGCCACAAACCAAACAAAGTACATCTCAAGCTCACTTGCTAGCAATTAAGATTCCAAATCTAATATAACATTTGATTCCTCTTAGGCTACAATGCATCACATATCAGGCCAATTCATCCAAGCATCTAAAATTCATACTAGAATGCAATTCTAAAAGTTAAAACAGTCATGCGTATAAAGGCATCTCTCCTAGCATGAAATCCTGAGTAGATCCTTAGCCCTAATCTAGCATGCAATTCTCATAACATATAACATAACAAACATGTATGTGTATTCTACGAATTACTTACTTGAGCCCGGATGATTGCACGCATCACACCCCTTTTTTATTTATAAATTATTTTTAGAAATTTTTTTCTTTTGAAAGATTACCAATTCCGCAGATTGAGTTCATTTGTACCCGAGAGTGTGCCCGAATCTCTCAAACCAAGGCTTTGATACCAACTTGTAATGACCCAAAAATCATAAGATAAAAATTCCATTTTTATTTCAATATATAAACACCCTTTGTTCTTATCAACCATTCTAAAACATGTCAAAGTGAAAATAGTTATCAGAGTACAATCCCAAAATCATAAAGACGCGGAAACATGGGTGGATCCGTTGCAATCAAGTCGGGCTCTACCCTTTCGAACTAGAAGTACGTGAAACCATAAACATAAACCATAAGCACAATGCTTAGTGAGTTCCCCAAAATACCACATACCATCCATATCATACACACATTGGTCCCCGCCTGAAATCCATCAGGCCCCCACCCAGCATCGGACCTTGCCCGATATTCATCAGGCCTCGCCCGGCATCAGCCCCCACCTAGTACTCATTGGGCCCTGCCCGGCATCGGACCCAACCCAATACAGATCTTTCAGTAACATGTGATGAGCCCCTCCCAACACACTCATTAGGACCCACCTAGCATCAGACTCCGTCTGGTATACATACAACACATGCAAGAGTCACACAAATAGCTAGCATACAAATAACAATAATCCATGGGTCGGCATTGGTGCCTTCGACCCGCCAAACACTAAGAGGAGACTCACCTCACAGTCAAACGAAATAGTTGCAACCACACACTGCTCCAAATACCAACTCTATCGATCACCTTTACAACAAATAATGACCAAAACTCAGACAACAGCTCAACATACCCAAAATACCCTTAGGTCAACTTAGTCAAAATCCTAGTCAAGTCGAAAGTCAAAAAGTTAAAAGGTCAAAAGTCAACCAAGTTGACTTAGCTGAGTAAACCCAGCATACTCATCTTGTACACTTGGCATACTCAATATCCACAATCGGGCCTCTAATCATGTATGTGTGGCATATGCCAATGTACGCCCAGCGTATACTGGCTAACTTCACTTCTTTTTAAGAGCTTATTCCATTAAGTATTTTCGAAAAAAAATAGATCTAGTCCCGAAATAACATCTTAAGTCATAAAGTTTCTAACTTTATAATTTTGCATGGTTAGGAAGTGCTCAATACCAAAAACCCTAATTTCTTAACTCATTAAGACATTCTAGAACATGCATGGAGGAAAACTAAGGACCAAGAATACATTTTTATGTTTCCTAATAACTTCATAATGGATAAAGTTTCCAACTTTATCCATTAGAATGGTCCAAACAAACAAGATCTAGATTTTAAGTCTCAAAGTGACCAAAAGTGCATCTTTTTCAACTTAACCATTAAGTCCAAGTCTCAAACCTTTAGATCTAAATCATGATGTTTAGATGGATAAAGTTTCCAACTTTATCCATAACAGGGTCACAAATTTTCAAGAAACCAATAGTTCTCCAAAGAGCTTCTTCTCTAAGATGCACTAAGAACACTTTAAAGCACTCAAGATCACTTTATTTTGCTCAAAAGGCTCAAACTAGGGTTAGGGATTTGAAAGGAGGGTGTTGGAGAAGTGGAGGTTGAGAATGGAATGGGTTTGGGAAGTTTAGGAGCTTAAATAGGGCTCAAACCATAAAAAAAAAGGGTTTGGGTATTGATCGCGTACGCCCAGCGTACTCAGGGATGCCCTAGTATGCCCAGCGTACGCGGCTTAACCTAAAATCATCCTAACTTTAAACGGTCATAACTTCTTCATTTCAACTCCGATTTCGACGATCTTTATATGCACGGAAAGGTGTTGAGGAGCTCTACAACTCTATCTAATTACTTTTGAGTTAAAACACATCGAACTAAAATCCTTAATTCATAAAATAAGTCTGAAACACCACTTTTCCCATTTTACCCTTTGACTCCAAAGCACAAACCAAACTCCTGGATCACATAATCTACATTACCCACATTCAATTGGGTCTAAACCTCTCTTTCCCAAATCTCGAATCCTTATGATACTTGATCTTCAGGTTGCGGATCTGAATTATGAAATGACTCGAAAGTGGATGTTACAATCTTTCTTGCTTCTTTATTTGCCTTTGATTGACAAGACTATGAAGAGAAATATTACATCTCCAAAATTAAAGAGATAAAAAGATAGAGCATTTAGGATTTTATATGATATAGTGTTCATATTTGTAACTTGCATTTCTTTTATACTTGTCTATAATACCTTAATTGAATTTCTTTTATACTTGTATTGGTGGATGACTTTTAGAAATGGCATTCAAGTCGTTAATCAAGTTTGTCCAAACTTAATTAATAAATAAGAAAATTATATTTATTTGCTTTATAAATAATAAATAACTGGTTATTTATTTATTTATTTTGGTTAGTAAATAATAAATAATCACTTATAAATATATTATTTATTTTACAACTTTTAATGTTTTGTGGGTGACCATCAAGTTCCATATATATAATTAACAATATAATAAATTTTTTATATCTTTCACATCAAATCCAACAAAATTATCAAACATCCTATATTCTTACAATTTATGCAAATTTAGGCAAACTATTTCAACAAAGTTACTAAAATAGAAAATTGTGTATAACTTTTCAGGTTCCATCTAATTTGTTAGCAATATATTCCCAACACTTTATAAATATTATTCTATTTTATACTCATATCAACATTCTAAATCCATTTTATACTCGTGCATATTAGTTCAAGATGTCATTTTCCATTTGTTTGTAGATGTTTTGATCCTTTTTCTACTTAAAGCAAATTACTTCCCTTTTTACTAAACTTTTATATTTATTCCATTATTCATATTATAATACTAGGTTACAATCCATGGGAACCACGGATAAAATATTTATAAAACACTTAAATTATTAGTAAGATTTAAAAAAAATTGTATTGTTTATTTAAAATTAATGAATATATTTATTTGAATATCCAATACACGTAATATGTATGTGAAGACATTTAATATAATTATGATTTATAAAACAGAATACTAATTTGAATACAGTGTAAGAAAAACACAATCAATAATGGAAATGACAATAATATATGAAAAATTAAATATAAGAGATTTGTAAAACAATAAATAAACACAAAACAATAAATTACAAATTAAAAAGTACAATTTACTTATAAATTTCTAAAAACTTCTTTATACATAACACTTCAAGTTTTATTTGTAAGCCTATCATATTTATCTAAAATTAATAAGTTTAATCATTCTCTATTTTCCACTCTAGACAAGCCAACATACAATTGCCCATGTAAAAAAAATAGGATCTTTGAGATACTGACACGATAAATATATGATGCCACACGATTTGACTTAAAATGTATCACGAATTCAAAAAAAAGATCACATAAAAGTCACAAAATCATTTACGTTGAGTCATTGAGAAATGCTACTTCGTCAAGTAACAATTATTTTTACACAAATTTTAGTCACTTTATGATAAAATTTTGATAACATCTAAAATGGATCGCCAAATCGGAATCAACCAAAATGATGTTTGTTACGAAGTCTAAACAATTTTGAACCTATCAAAATCTTAGGATTGTCTTAACCATTATAATGTTTGAACCAAGATTCATTCAATTTACCGAACCACCCCTAAACATGTTGTTATTTTACATGGCTTTCATTTTTTTTTTTTGGATTTTACTTTTAACATTCAATTATTAGAACAATTAATTAGCTTATTGTATAAAAAATATTGAAAATTTTGTTAATTATTAGAACAGTTAATTAGCTTACTGTATAAAAAAATACAATTTTTCTTTTTCAAAAGGAATGAACCATGCC